>NW_025408629.1:1200000-1753921 GCF_020137385.1 Morchella sextelata
TGGACTCGCACCCCGATGCCGCCGATCCCATCACGCCCACGAGGCCCGATCAGCAGAGCGTCAGTGGCGACAAGAGCGTGTCGGGTGGCAACGACGACTCCTCGTCGGTGTCGACCACCGCGCCAAGCACCGTGTGGGACGAGCTCGACGATCTCAAGTCGCGCATCCGCCGCCTGGAGCTCACGGGCCGGATTCCGGCGTCGGCGTCGGGCGTTGCGAGCCTGAGCAGCAGCTTCAACACCGTGGGCGGCGCGTCGAACTCCTCGGGTGAGCGCCCGCGCACTGCGACAACGACGGTCACAACCATCTCCTCGTCGCCGCGCAATAACAAGGAGAGCGGCATCTCGCCGATAAACTCCTCGTTCGGCCACCAGTCGCCAAACAACCACCCCCTCCTCCATGCCGCGCTGGCAAAGTCGAAATCGTTGATACCGCCAGAAGTGTACAAGTACCTCGAGGTCGCGGCGAACGACGCTGCGGCCCTGGCTAGTACCGTCGGGAACGCGGCCTCCTCGTCGGGGTCGCCCGTCTCTTCTGGGACACTGGCGTCCGATCGACAGGTCCGCCGCAAAGCCGACAGTGTGTGTCGGAGCTTGACGGAGTTGTGCATCGCGCTATCGGAGAACAGAGCTTCTCTTGGTGGCGCTGGAGCACCTAACTTCTCGCTTCACCTGTCGCAGCATTATGGCGGCGGCGCGCGGCCTGAGAGTCGAGGCGTGGGAATGGGAGTGGGCAACGAGAGCATTCTGGGCAGGTCGGATAGTGTGTTGGGGAGAGAGCGCATCCTGGGGCGGGAGCGGGGAGACAGCATCCTCGGCCGCACCAGGGAGGAGAGCATCCTCGGCCGCGAGAGCGTCCTGGGCAGAGAGAGCGTGCTGGGCCGAGAGAGTGTGCTTGGTAGAGAAAGCGCCATGGGCGAGCGCATGTCGAGCCGCATCTCCAGCCGCTTCGCAGACCGCATCGCCGAGCGCAAGGGCAGCCTCGCGTCCATCTCAACCTCCACGGGCTTCCTCAAGTCGTCGCCGCGCCAGCAGCTCGCCGAGCACCGCGAGATGCCGGAGGAAGCGGTCCCCAGCCCCACCACGCCCGGAAACCTCCGCTCCCGCAACTCGATGCTCCTCAAGGCCCGCCACATGTTTGACGACGAGGAGGACCCGGAGAGTAGTTTCCGCTCGCCGAGTCGCGCTGCGACGGAGGTACTGAGCCATAGGCAGCACCACCGCGAGACGACGTACCATATGACGCCTGACCGCGCGGACCGTACCGTCTCGAATGCGCTGCCGCCGCGCAGACAGTATGTGGTGTCGCATGGCACCTCGCTCGCGCAGGGGGGGCTTGCGTCTCCCGTAGTGCATCAGAGTAGTGGCCAGAGGCGCTTCTTTAGTGGCAGCAGCGAGAGGGCGGAGATGAGGGAGCGCGATGAGAGGGCGGCGTATGAGATGCAGAATGCGGTCAATGCGGCCGTGGAGCAGCAGGATTATACGACGCAGGGGAGGTTTAGGAGTGGCAGCTTTGGGAGGACGCCGAGTAGTGCGAGGAGGCCGGCGAGGGTGCTGAGGGAGAGTGTGGATCTGGATAGTCGACAGGAGGGGGGCAGTTTGGGGAGGACGCCTGGGGGTGAGAGGTTGCTTGGAAGGCGGTAGGAGGTGGTCAATGGTTAGTTGTTTCTTTCTTTTTGCGTTGCGAGCTTTTTTCTGTTAAAAACTGGGTCGGGGCGTACTGTGCTCTTTTTTTTTTTTTTATTTATTTTGCCGATTTTCTTTCTGGCTGGCAGGGTAGGGAGGGGTCGGGGGGGTTTTATGACTTACTTTATTTTTGCTTGCGCAATTGCTTGCTTACTTGCCTGGTTGGCAAAATAACTTCTTTTTTTATATTTTATTTTGTACAAGGAACTATTTTTTTCTCATTTGTTGGAGTTAAACTCGATGAATGGATTTATATTATGGCATTGGCTGGGGTCTTGTCTGGCTTTTGGTTTGGCTTTGGCTTTGGGGAGTTTTTTCTTCTTATATCTTCTTTCGGGTTATGGCAATTGAAAACAAAAGGAGCGAATTCTGTCTGGGGCGATGGCGCATGTCTTTGGGCTTTGCTTTGCTTTGCTTCGTTTCGTCTCATCTTTTTTTGATGCTGTGCTTGATTTGATTTGATTGCTTTTTATTCCCTTTTCCGCCTACCACCACTGCCGTCGCCGACACCGATTCCTAGTGCTGCTGCTAGTTACTGTTACTCATATCATCCTTGATCCCTTTTGTGAACTACCTCTCTTACCTCACCTACCTCACCTACCTCTCTTTCCTACCTCACCTACTTACCTACGTCACCTTCATCTCCTTTATCCTCTGTTTGGGTTTTGCGTGCTTTGCTTGCTTGCTTGCTTTACTTGCTTGGTTGTGTTATAAGGAAGGGGGGTGCCTGGGGGATGGGGAGTTGACAGCGGGTTTTGCATTTTGCATGTGTTTTTTTTGCGGGTTGGGTCTGTCTGTGTTGGCGCGGCGCGGGGGTTTGATGGAGTTTTTTTTTTTGTAAAGCGGCGAAAAGAAAGAAAGATCAGACGAAAGCGATGCCTTGCTATGATAGATATAGAGACTGATGATGATGAGGTGCGGTGGTTGGGTAGTAGTTGGGGAGAGTGGTTTGGGGGGGGGGGGGGGGGGGGTAGAGGGAGTTGGGTTGATAGACTACACTACGCTACACTACACTACACTACACTACTACACCACACCACACTACACTGCGCTGCGATACTTGTTGCTGCGGTTCCGTCGATGGCGGTATACTACATAGGGAGGTTTACATATTCTTTTTTTTTATCGTATATTTATTCTTTGGTTCTCTCTCTCTTGGGGGCTAACCGGACATATCACTTATTGCATCTGACATACCACATACCTCTACCTACCTAAGCCTGGCTGACTGGCTAGCGGGCTGTTTATTCTTTCGCTGTATCTATCTATCCTATCCTACCTTATTTCATCTTGTCTTATCCTGTGCTCTACTATTGCTTACATGTATCTTATCTTTTGTCTACTGATCTTATTTCCCCGTATGCTGTGTATCGTTTTCCTTGCTGTAAGGCTTGAGGGGGGTCACCGGTTGTTTTTCCGTTTGTATCTTTTTTTTGTTTCCTTTGTGGGAATGGGAATCCGGGATTTTTGATTATACTTGAGCGTGGTGTTTTTTTTTCTCTCTTATGTTTTTTGAGCGGTATAAGGGGAGGGGGAGGGTGTTGTATGTATGCTTGTATGTATGCCTGTATGTATGTATTGTAACCATGTATTTAGTTAGCGGGGGACGGGGCGGATATATATTTATGGGATTTTCGAACTGTTACGTTTTTGTGCCTGCTTGCTTGGGTTTGAGGACTCTGTGAATGATTGGTTGTAGACTCGCCCGTGAACCTACCCGCCATAAACCCTCGAAACCAAATAGATATTCCAGCATCAAAGTTAATGGCGAAAGAGGGTATATACAGACAACATGTTAATTGGTGGCCCGAGGAGCCGGAGACCGGGTACGTCGAAAAGGATGTTGCGTCAGAATGCAACACTCGATCGATGGTAGAGAGTAAACTAAATGTAGTAGTTCCGTAAATATGCAGTTTCCACAGACAGAAATAGGTCCAAAGAGACAGCGTCGTTGTAGAAGATCTGCTTAAAGGGCCGATGTTGCACTCGAAGATGTGGTGCCGAACGATACCTATGTTGCATGGAATTGGTTAGTGAATCATGTATTATCACTCGGATGCTTGAGAACGGCTTTCATTTCGGCCCTGTTGTACATTCGATCCTTACTTGCCGCTCCTTTGAATTACTGCCAGCTAATTATTGCTGCGTTGTTCTCATGAGATTGGCAGTGGTCATATTCTCGTCATAAGGGTATTTTGATTAATTGGCGGCCGCGGGGCGGTGTGCACGTCCAAGTTGATTGCTCAGGCTGGGTGATTTGTGCTCTCGAAGCTGGATGTGTACTTATGGGGGACGTTGGTGTATGGAGGGTCGTCATGTAGTGGAGATTTCCAGGAAGAAGTTGATTAACTCGTGAGGTATTTGGCATCCTATAGACAATAGCAGTATATTGTTGTTAGTGGTAAGTCATTGCGGTTATTGTTGATGTTGCCAACGTTTCATTATGTAGATTAGACCGCGTGGCCCCAAACCATCTATGCTCTTGTCGTTGAAGTAATTTGTTCACTAACTGTAACTACTTTTAAGAAGGACTTTCTCCCCTTTTTCATTTTTTTTTTTCAATCCGTTAGCTCTTACACAACGAATAAAATATTTTCATCGGCTCTCTTCTGCTTCCTATTAAAAATTCCCCTTATATCCGAAGTAACTATTTACATCTATCCAAATAGCGATGGCATTCTCTTCAACTTTAAAAGAATCAAGATTTTTTGGGGAAGAATTCACGTGAGCATAGCATTGTATAAATGTTATTTTTTTACTACATGGTGATACTCATATAGAGAGGTTGGGGACTGGAGAGCAAAGTTAGAGTGGATCATGAGGCATCACTCGCGTTTAATCTCTGTACTAACTATGAATAGTTTGGGCTACAAGACCACGCTAGGCCAGCGTTAAAGGAATGCCGTTTCCTTGCGTGTGTGTCTCGTTGATGAGGCCTGGGCCATTTCTCAGGAAAGGTTTTGCTACTGCTGCTACTGCAAATTCTGAAGAGACGCATGAGCCAGTAACAAATCTTCAGTCAACGCCATTATGCAATATTCTTTGCGGGATTTTTATGATCTATATCGGGGGGTGGGGGTGTTAGCTTTATCAAGTTCCTACGAACTCTACTCTGGTTTGAGGGTCTTTCGTCCATGTTAAAACATCATGGACGTACTGCACGACCAAACGTTTAGCAAGTTTTTGATGGAGAGAAGATAAGTTTCTCCACATAATTCCATCACTTATGTCCACAACTAACTCGGAGAGAACTGGAAACTAGTAATCAGATCCAGAATACAGTTAGACGCATTAACTCCATCCTATCCTTATAACGCTCAAAGAAATAGTGAAAACCCTTAGTAACTCTAGACAGGCCTGCGCACGTGTATGTAGGCTGCCGCTGTACCCACCGCCCTCTCAGTCATAGACGCCAGAGATGCAGCATGCACGCCTTTTGACCCATGAAATGTGGTCAGCATTTCGCGTATAGTGTACGTATTCAAATCCTCATTCTTCATCCCCAACCGCCAGGTTTGATGGCGGAATCTCCAAGATCTGAGACCAAGATGTCATCGGTGGTATTCTGCAAATGGAAGCGCAAAAAGTCCGGTTACCTGCTGACGTTGACATCTGACAGCGGCGGGAGCTTGGATGCAAGACATTGATCTGCACTGTTTAGCGCCTGGAATCTGATATTATGTAGCTACATGTAGCCACAGCTGGGTAATAACTATATTCATCCCACACCACCAGCAATAATCACTCATGGTTTGGAGTTTTAAATCAAACATTAAGTGTAGTCCAACGATCTCATACCCACCCTACCCGCCGACCACCGCAAGCCGAGCCGCACGTGGTCCGAGTGATAATATATGATCCACTCATTCATGCATAATGACTGGCTTGCAACATCTTCAGCCACCCCAATGGGATGCGTCTTTTACATAGAAGCACGGCCCAGATAGCCGCTCTATATTCAGATCGCAACTGGTACTGGTGCGGTATATCGGGTGAGCGGGAGGGGTACGGTACTGGTCATTGACCATTATTGGTAGGGTATTTGGACACACTACAAGTGCAGAGATCGGGAGCTGGGAGGGCGGCTGAGAGGCCAGTCAGCTGGAGACGGCATATGTCTGGAGAATGCAGTGGAAGGCCCATAGAGCGTTCCGTGCATACAAGATCTCTCGATCGTTTGGGTCTTGCTTTTATGCGTGGGTGTGGATCAGCCTGTCAGTGGGGAAAAGGTAAGTGCAGGGCTCCTCTCATGCTCGAGGCCTAGATCTGACTGGAGAGGTCAGTATGTGTAGATATCGTGGTAGTCGTGATGATTCAAATCGGATATCGTAATAGTCATGTTCAAGATATGAATAACTACCTGTCAGAAGCTGCAAACAGATGTGAACCCATGCGATACTGCTTTTGAGTTTGGCAACCACTAACTCACAAAATCACCAGGAATTGAAATGTTCCTGTAAAAGTGCGTGAATTATCATTTACCGCCTAATATTAACCTACTTCCAGGCCGGAAAAAAAGGACAGAACCACCGCAAAATCTTCCTACCAGTAGGATCACCCTCATCACTCATCCTCCTCCACGTCAAGAATAAGAATATTACAAAAAAGTTCATAAGAAATAATGATAAAAAAAATAAACAGAAGAAACGTTCACCGTCCGAGCCCATCCATCATCGCCATATTGTCGTGTAATCAATCTTTGCCCCGCCACCACCGCCTCCTGGCATAAAAACAGCCTTTTCATCCAGCCACTGCAAATATGCAATAATACAGCATCGTATCCGTGCTGTGGTCAATAAAACATAAGAAAAGTAAATGTGGGTAGAAAGCACCCGGGTCGTAAAAACCAGAAGATGATAAAACAAAAGAAACAAAAACCCCCCAAACCACGCTATCCAAAAAACCAAACAGAAAAAAAAAACATGCAATGCTAAAAAGCCGATACCCAAATGCAGCCTTTATACGAAAATGCAAACAACCAAAAAAGACAAGATAAACAAGAGAGCTATTCTCAAAGTCTCAGTTCCGGAGTAGAGGTTTAAACATCGACTCGGCCGTAGACCATAGTCTGTGTCTTCTTGTACCCGCCGACATTCATGTCTTTGCTCGGGCCCGCAAAGCGGCTCCTCTCGTCTTCTCGCTTGGTGACTTCCCGCTCGTCCTGGATGAGCGTACATGGGCCGCAGCAGTAAGCTTTTCCGCAGTCGTTGGCGATGCTGCCCTCGAGCTGATATTTCTCCCGGATGCGGGTGCGCTGGAGCATGGTAAAGACCCCTGGAGATATATGTTAGCTTTAAGTTCGAATATTGCATGCCATGCAACTAAATAAGCGAAGAGTTGAACTTACAAGCTACGGGAGCGAGCGCGCAGAAGGCCATGCAGTGCGGGTTAAAGGCTTTGAATTCGTTGATGTTGCTGTCCGGCGAGGTCTTGACTCTGTGCTTTGTGCGCGAGTAAAGAATGCAAGGACACCAGTAACCGGTGCAGCCTATCAAGAGAAAAGAAGATATGTTAGCGGATCCGTTCATTTTGATATCAGTGATATTGACTGGTCGGTGGGGAGCTTACAAGTCCCGATATCGCTAAAGCAGTCGCACATCCCGTGCTGATACTCCTCCCTTCCATGCTGCTGGTTCGGGTGTCCAATCTGCCCCGGCGCATGCACACCGCCGTTCGGCCCGCTTGCTCCCGATGGTGTGTAGATTGGTGTTTTTGGCGTAATTGGGCGCTCTGCGGCCGCGGCGCGGCTGTTGTATGCGGGCTCTGGGGGAACGGGCGGGAGGTTGTGGGTCGGTGGGGGCGATGTTGCGGGGCCAGGGTGGGTCTCGCTGGTTGGGGGAGGTGGGAACGATGGGAGGTTTGAGAGCGGGACGTAGGGTGATTGTGAGGATGATGAAGGGCCGCTGTAGTCTGGTGCAACCGAGCCTTGGGGACTGGGGTAGCCGGGTGCGGGGGTGCCGGAGGGGGAGACGTAGTTTGGTGCGGGTGTTCCGGAGGGAGACGGGTAGTCGGTGCCGCTGTAGTTTTTCATGGGAATGTCGTTTTCTTGTGTCCCGATGGGTGCTTGGGTGGCTTCTTGCGGGTGCATTGAGCTGTAGAATGGGTTATTGTTGTTGGGGTCCACGGGTGTGTGGAGAGAGTATTGTGATGCCTGAGGGTTTGCGAAGGGAGCGTCAGGAGAGTGAAGAGTTGAGTATGGCCGGGAAGACATTGTGAGTTTTGTATTTGTATTAAGGTTGTGGTGATATATATCTAGATGGATTGTAAATAGGTGGTATATTGACTATTTTGTCTTCTCAATTTGAGATAGAGAATGTAAATGTATTGATATCCACAGGTGAATTTCGAGATAGCAGAGCGAATGTCGAAGGGATGGACCTGTATAATATGTATCCGTAGGTAGCACCAACTAAGAGACCTGACGAGTGTGAGTATGGGCAATAGTGGTACTGATAGCGGGGGTGAATGATAATATATAATGTAGGAATAAAGTTGGTGCAAGGCCAACAGTTATATTAACAGGGGAGGCACGGAAAGAAGGGTGTTCTACTAACAATTTTCAACCCCTTGAAAAAAAAGTGTGATAGGATATGATTTGTACTCGTCTATTCATAGCGTTTCCGAACACAACCAATATTGCATGACATACAAAAAGGTGGATTTGGCGCTTTTTTATATGGTATGCAATAGCAGTCGTGTCCGGAAACGTCATGAATTTACGAGTAGATTTTCACTCCCTGATGCAGGAACGGAGGAGGGCCTTCGGTACGTAGGGCTGGTAGCAGAAGTAGCGTCGGCGCGTAGAGGTGGAAGTACTTGCTATCACAGCGGGTTCGTAGTGGTATCCGGTGTGAAAGGGTGACTGCTGCAGCGGCTATCAATCAGGTTCTGGAAGCAGATGTATGTCCTCCAACAGTGAGTGAATGACTGTACCGATATCCAACAAAATGTTGAAGCACAAGAAAAACAGAGGGGAAGATGAAAGATGTCAGGGGAATGAGATTAAACAACATCTCATAGTGATGGAGAATGATTTTATTAATACCCACCCCCCTCTGCACAATATCGACTGTCCCAGCTAGAACTTAAGGCCTAAAGTGTCCATGTACCCTACTAATTCGGGATACCCAAGCATGGAAACTATATCTTTTTCAATAGCTCTCAACCTCTAAGAAGTCGTCCAAGGTCTTCAGGTGAGACGGGGTTTTGGCGATATCAGTTAGGTTAAATTCAAGCATACATGGGCTGCATGCAATGTCCCCAGCAAGCCCTTCCATTTCTTCACTTTTGCTGCAACCCACTCGATCTCTATTGCGATGTCCTACTATTCAGGAACATATTGCGCTAGTGAGAACGCACACAGACATTGGTCTGTGAATGAGATTGGCGACGCGCTCTCCCCCAACCATAATGCGGCGCCAATCCGCCACCCATGCCATCCGAGACGTCCGTTACATCTTGGCATTGTGGTCGGCGCTTAACAGTAAACACAAACGGGAATCCCCTCCCCTCAAGTGCTACACGGTAGCTGGGTGCGCTCTCTTAGAATCTCAAAGCGAGTGCCCGGGAAGAAAGCGTCATCGATCCTCAGCTGCTAGAGGAAAAGACGCAAAATAAGAAGGCGAGAGGGAAGAGAACAAGGGGTAAGGACGGGTTCGCCGTGGCACTGCCCACTTTCAGAATTTCAATGTTCTCTATTTAGCGTTAAATATATTAGGCTCATGTGCATTTATCATTCAGGGTCGTACATATAGAGACTGCCAAGAAAGCAAATCAATAAGAGTTCGTGTGGATGTTGTACTGACGCGCAAGTCCCAAGACAAAATGTTGAGATCAGGGACTTGTGGAGAAGGAACATACTCTGTCGTAAGATTCACGCCAGGAAAGATGACCTGTTTCGAGTCATACATGAGAAGTAACGCGGCGGCGCAATCTCCATAGAGCCCCATGGGCCATCTCTTCGCCATCGCACAATTCGAAACCTGAGCGGAGAGTTCCTGAGTGCCAGTCCGTGGCACGGCTTTACCGAGAAGCAAGCAGCTTTTGACTGCAGATCTCTTGATTTCGCTACGGTGGTAGTCGAGATACCACGTGCAGTATGTAAAGTGAGCAGCAGCCGCAGCCAGATCTCGACCACAAACAAAGTCGTCCAATGTTTCCTTGCCTTCCCCCTTCCCTCCCACTTGGGATCTTGAAACAATACTCAGAAACCCACCAACGCCGCAAGGGGATTCAAACATGCTGGGCCCTGAAGTTAGGCAGATAGCGGGGTATGTATGCACTCTATGTCCTGGTGCCTACTTGTTTCTTCCTCGACCATAACCATGGATAACGGGTATGCACAATTGTTTTAATTCCTACCACAAGTTCCATCATCGGTGGAGGCAATACCATGGCACAGGATATGTCCACCCCTGGTGGTGGTGGTGATACATTCTCCAACATACTTGCCGCTTGAAACTACGCGATCCTCACGTGCATATTTCATAGGTGTATCGATCCCGAATGCGGCCCCAGCGCGCGCTTCCCTCCGAGCCGGCTACTGAGAGAAAGCCAGATCGGAAGAGGTTACCGCATTTGCAAAAGCTACGGTAACTAAGGTGAATCAATTCGCTTTATGACCGCATGTTAGTATGTGATGCACGACTAGTTTTTAGTTGAGATAGAGAACTCTACGTGATGCTGGATAGGCAGAGTGGAGTAATAAGACAGAGAAAAGATATCCCCTACATACGGTTAATTAGAGGAATTGTATGTGAAAATGTCTATATGTGAAATAGAAGAGGTTATCTGCCTATGTAGTTCTCAAAACTATTCGGAAGCATGTCGTTTCTACCAGGATCATCTGCACCGTTCTTAACATGACTCGATCCACAACCCAAAGTAGAAACATTTTCAAGTCACCCGTACTCCGCTCCAACCGAGCTGCATCTCCAGTCTGGATCTCGGAACCGATTCCCCAATAAAAGGTCTTCCGAAAAAAAAAGGCGTCCACCAACCGGGTTCCACCAGAAGAGGAAGCGCCCCAGAAGAGCCTACGGTAAGGTACTCCATTGATGATGTAGATATCTGTGTATCTACAACAGAGAAAAGCAAATGGAGTGCTCCTTAAGTCGGCCATCGATATCCAATGAAGTATTGAACGCCTTGTATCTTATGCGAGACTGATTGTCATGTGTAGAAAGTAGCTGCATATCACATACTCTAGAGCAGAGCAGATTCCACGCACAACGTAGGCGTAAGAAAATCCATCAAGGATTTTTTTTTGATTATTGACTGGATCGTAACTGGATAAAGTAATTATGATAAGGGAAATATTCGCCTTATTATTTCACAAAGAAGGTAAGGCCTAGAACAACATGTCAGAATCGGACGTCAAAGAGATTCTCATGATCAATAATCAAGCCACGAGTCATGGCGTTGCCGAAAAACAAGAATTGAGTAAGGGAATGTTCCTATTTTCATCGCCAATAGAGTATGTACCGATGGACCCTTCGGGCATCAAGCATTCACCCCCACTGAACTAAATAACTTCCCGTGTCCGTGTTCGTGTCCGTGCGTTAGCTGGGGTTGGCTGAGACATGACATTGGGACTAGAGTATTGGGTGCTAGTTGGAAAGATATCATTGTACTACCTGAGACTTATGGCGAATAGTAGACTTCACGAAAGCGCAGACGAATGCCAGCATATCCACTTCTCTAGGGCATGTGTATGCACTTTAATCTAGCTCTCTGCATCGGTAGATTTAGGTTCTAAGGCCGGGGCGTAATGTCTAGAGTAAATATTAGCAGTTTGAAATCAAAGCACCATTATGCTGCATAAAGACGTGTTCGATGCAAGAGTTGGAAGGCTAATGTGAATGATATTGAGCTGTGTTGGAAGGTCTATGTATCTATTATAATAATCTATTAGGAGATTAACTAAAAAGAGCTAGTCAGTTGCAATTGGAATGAATATGGTTTTGGATTTCAATTACCAGAACTGAATTGAAAGATTATCACCAAGAAACCAGCGTACCGTCATTAGATCTGTTGCTTCAATTCACGGAAATGTTCTCTTACATGGTGGCATTTCTCAAAACCGAGGTAGATACATAGAGTGATATATCATGATTGATGATTAATGAATGAAAGATAGGATTTCTTTGGAGACTATTCAATCTGCAGATTCTTTAAGATCTAAACTGCTCTCACTGATTTTGCGAGAGGTGATATTGCCCTAGGTAGATGATTTAATAATCAAGAACAATCAAGCTAAATCAAAGGCTGTAGTGTATCCGCTGCGGTGTGTAAATATATTTTTGGTTTGGGGGGAACTCTTTTCGTGATGGTAGTTGATAAGGGAAGCATCGTATAATCTCAGGAGAGAGTTGGAACACTTCGTCAAGGGTATGGTGGAGTGAAGGTAAAAAGTTTGTTCTAGCTCCGATCTCTTGGGACGAGAGCGAGTGATAGATAGTGACGTAATCCACTTGCGTGACAAGAGATACATAGGTGTAGGTACGGGTATCTAATATGTACTACGATAGAGCAGTTTCGCGCTCGGTTGAACCCTGACCCTGATATCTGCGTGGCAACCAATCCGCCCCACCAAATCGCCCGTGGTCAACCAACAGTGGCCAATGCCCAGTCAATCAAAACCAACAGCGGCCAATGCCCAGTCAAAACAAAATGTAGGAGTATTAAATTATATCTTAATAATTAAATTATATCTTAATAAATAAATGTGCTATCTACTATCTTCTATAGTGTACCTACTGGAATACACTTTAAGGGGTACTTTGATACATGTATCTTTGATGCGGTTCCCCGCTGACACGCCGGCCCATAACCCTAACCCTGACCTCTGTGTGGCAACCAATACGCCCCACCCAGGCCGGTCAACATCCGGATCAATATCCAGGCCGGTCAACACCCAGTCAACAGCCGGGCCTATTCAATTAAAATAGGTACTACCTCCCCCCATCCCACCATCTTTTAAAACAATTCTGATCAACGAAAAACAACAATGAATTCCATAACATGCCGTAAATACAAACGGAAGAAACCTCTTGAAGATTACGATCAGGATAATCAAGGAGAACCACGTAAATCATGTCGTACATGTTTGGTATGTAGTGTTGAATCTTTCCGGGTGACAGTTATATTTTGCTCTAACAAATTGTATAGCAACTAGAGAGAGAACGAAGAACAGCACGTAGAGCCACAAGATTAATGGAGGAAGAAAATAATATAGAGGTATTACGATTTTGGTTATTGAATATTTTTTCGGATGGTTTCTAACAGTAATCCAGCTCCGTCTGGTTTTACCAGTTGTAGCCCCCTCTCCAATGGCATTTCTATCTTCCCGAACAAAATGGTCACTATTAATACTTGGGCGTATGACAATTGTTTGCCAATCATGCAAAGCTTTGCATTGGCTAAATGAACATTCAAGCTGCACCGGGAGCTCAATTCAAACACCAATCTTTGAGAATTGTTGCAAGAAGGGAGACGTTGTACTTGAAATTCTTAAACCCCCTTCTGATTATCTGAAGTACCTGTTGGAATCTTTAGAAACTGTCCCAAGAAACTTCCGGAAACATATACGGGAATATAATTCAGCACTTACGTTTACCTCAGTCAAATACAATACGGATACAAGAGTTGGCGCAAATGGCGGTTGTATAAGTTGCTTCCAAATTCATGTTGAATTATATCATCTTCAGGGACCATTGATACCAGCAATCGGAGCAACTCCTTCCTTCGCCCAACTATATTTCTACGATCCAGAATATTCAGCACAAGTACAACATGCAACACATCCAACTTTAGATATTATGGTACTTCAACGTCTCACCATGGAGTTAAATTCAATAAATCCGTTTATTGAATTTTATAAAACAGCAAAAGAAAGATTGGATAATGCTTCAACACAAGATGGGAATGCACGCATTATACTTAATCCACGTCTTCAATTGATAGTTGAAACAGGAGCAGACAAACGACGAAACAACTTTCCTACAAGTAACGAGGTGGCGGTAATAATTCCTGATGAATATGAAGAAGCTGGATTCCGTGATATCGTATTGGCACATAGAAATCCATTGCCAAATCAAATGTTCAGTATCATCAATCCTAACCATGCTGCGTATATGCCATTGCATTACGTATTGCTTTTTCCAAATGGGGATACCGGTTGGCATTGGAGTTCACAACTTCGAGATCGATTGAATAATCGGAAAGTATTGCATTTAGGTCAACGTGAATTTTATCGGTATGTTTAATATATTATCATAGAAATCATTACTAACTTATTACAAAGCTATCATATTCATTCACATTCAACCGAGCCTTTAACACTATTTCAATCTCAAAACCTTTTTCAGCAATATTTGGTTGACGCATGGGCTGTATGTGATCAGAACAAACTAAATTGGATACGTTTGAATCAATCAAGACTACGATCCGATTTGTATAATGGCCTGGCCGATGCTATGCTTCAAGAAGACTTCAATCCAGAACAAACCGGACGGAGAATAATACTTCCTAGCAGCTATAGCGGTGGTGATCGTTATATGCAATAATTATACCAGGATTCAATGGCTATCGTAAGACACTTCGGAAGACCTTCACTTTTCATCACATTTACAGCGAATCCTAAATGGTCGGAAATCGTTGCAGAGTTACTTCCAGGTCAAACAGCTGTCGATCGTCCAGATCAAGCACTTCGACATATGTAAGACATTTAAACCACTACACTAGGTAGCAATAGCTATGCAATATAATTCTGGAAGTTTATATTAAAGCAAACTCCATTAAATTACACATACTTTCAGCTCACTGGCACTGGCATCGGTACTGTAAAAACCGGACTCACCACATCCAACCGCCCTTCCCAAAATTTGATCACATTCAAGCTCACACTTCGCCCTGGCGAGGTGGCCAACTGCTAGTGTGTATGTATGCCGCGTGGTAAGCGAGACTGAACGAAACGTATAAAATTGTATCGAAACGGATTCGATTCTGTCAGAGAGAATCTGCAGTCTTGACGGTAAAATGGCTACAACCACCAAGCATGATCTTCTCAACCTTCTACAAGAAATATTTAACGTCCCATGCATCTCGGTCTCTTCAGCCCCCCTTGCGGCCGCTCTATCTGCTTCCAGCGGTTCAAACGATAAAATAAACGAAGATCAAACTCCTGACCTCCTTCTCTCCGATGCCCGCACAGCTTCTATGCCACAACTTGTTGAATTCATTCTTCAAATTCTTCTAACACGGCCGCCATTCACACACAAATCACCGGAGCTCCTGATACAACAACGTTCCAAGTTCTTTCAAATTTGGAATAGAGATCATACGGATGGGTCAATCAGTGGTGAAAACGAAGACGAACAGAGACTTCCACCCCAAAAAAGCTTGCACATTCTCGCAGAAATTCGAATGAGCTTTCAAAGACTTACAGAAGGTGGCTTTCAATTCGTGTCAGAGCTCCTATTATCCTGCCTCCTCAGACTGTCTTTGGTAAACACAGCCGGACGAAGCTGGGTGATTGAACATGGGAAGGCCGTGAAGATTCTGCTAGACTTGCTTCATAGTGTACCTGACGCTGGCTGGTTAAGTATGGACACAAACTTTGAGTATACGGTAACGGTGTGGAAGTGCTTGAATCTCTTGACAACAGGCGCTCCCTGGTGGGAATCGAAGAGCAAAGTATATGCGAAAAACATACTCAGTCTTTCCAAGTGTTTCTGTGAGTTCCTTCTCGGGCTAGAACTGTATTCTTTAATGAGGTGAAAAGCTTAACGATATTAGTTACTCTCCCAACAGCATTTTCGCTTCTTCGAGCGGCAGTGCGTGTGGAGTTAAGGCCAGCTGATATTTTTTCAGCAATTGATCTCCTTTTAACACCCTTAGAACGGCTCCATGGATTTGCAACTTCTGAGAACATAAATGCATTTACACCCACACCATTCAACTTTCCTGTTTTTCCTTCTTTAATAAATCACGATTTCACGAGACCATATGAATTTGCAAACTTAAGGATATTATTCATATCCTGGATAAATTCAGATGCACCGCATCGTAACTTAGTACAATTCAGCAGTCCATGGAGTATTAGCATGGTTTTACAGCACCCGGAGGCGTTCAATCGATTGAAGTCACATCCGGAGAGTGCTGCCAGAATCGCATTGGCATATATCTTCAACGAAGTACAATTGGGAGGGAAAGGTAAATATGGTGCCAAGGGTCACAAATAGCTGTATGGAGAAGTTGACCAATGAATGCAGGTTTTAAACCAAGTACAGATATGAGGGCCGTCCAGCTTTTGAAGATATTTATAACCTATAAACGTAGAGCTCGACTCAATATCATCTCGACTCCTTTGAATCGGGTAGAGCTCAGTCCTGAGGCGTGCATAACGATGAATGCTGAATGGGTTCTTCCATGGTTGTGGCAAAGAAGAACTACTGATATAGATTTCGTGATGGCTATGACAAGTACGTGGATGATGGCAGAAGAAGAAGAAGAAGAAGAAAAGAAGCTAGATATGAAGCATCCTGTGCTTATGCTTCTCAAGAAAAATCCCATCGGTCTTGAGGTGCTCAGTGTAGGCGGCTCTTCTTTGTCTCCGGCGAAGTGACATTATCGATTTTTTTTTTGTTTAATTCATTAATTGCATGCAACCAGTGACATTATCGATAGCTAACGTGAGTAGTATTTATTCAAGTTTTTCTTTGTGTACGAGGATAGTTTCGATTCGACTGCTATAAGTAAAGTTCGTCGACTTCTGGAATTGACCCTACAGGTGGTCAGGTTAATTTTTACTTCACAACCGGAAGTAATAAGTCTGGGATTGTGCTCACAGATCATCCGATGTTTTACAGGCTCAGTGGAGCAGAATTGGATACCGATTTCTTGTGAGTACCAAGAATTCATGAATACTATATTTTTTTCTGAAGTCCGTTAGGCTGGGAATCGGTTTGCATGCTACTCGCAAAGATCCCTAAGCTTGTTCTAGAAGATGCATTTACAAATATTGCCAATGGGATGGGCAAGATAGATATGTGTAAGTTCCTCGAATTTTGAGAACACGCATCTAGAACTAATGAGAATATATGTACAGTTATACAAGTGTTCCTTCGAGATATTGAATCGATAATGAGTCTCTGCCAGAGTAATTTGGAGCTTGACTTTCCTGTCAGAAAACTCGCAAATCAGTTTGGGACTTTAACGGCCATGTTACAATTTATGATTCTCCTGGGAAGGGTTAACAACGAGATTCGTCATTCTTTAGCAGTAAAAACACACTTCGTCCTGTCGATGCTGAGCTACGTCAGTCACGATTATGTATCCGTATTATTAAAATCCTCTCACCCTGAGCTGATTTGGAGGCATGCAGCGTCTGTCGGTGCTGCATGTGAAATTCTCATCATAACTGGATTTGACATGGATGCGGATGTATCGCTGGCTGAAAGCATCAGAGATAGTATCAATATCTCCACCGGAGGAATGACCGAGCAGACGAAGAACCAAGAGATTTTGAAACTTATTTCAAAACTTGTACGACATGCTTATGATATGTCATATATAATATGTAAGTTCCCTTTATTAGAGCTTTGATTAGGTACATGCAAGGCCTTAAATCCTGCGAATTGCTAACCAAATCAAAGCACCGCTTTGCGAGCTGGCGGCGATGCTCAGTACGAGTTGGTGGATAAAAAGACCGTTCGTATATTTCGAGCTTTTCGGATATATCCGAAGGCTTTTATTGAAAAATGTTTGTAACCATCCTTGTTGAAACGGACTTACTGAGAACCTGTGATTTAGGGAACCCATCAATGGTGTTATCTAGCGCCCGTATTGGTTCATGCAATTGAAGCACTTCTGAAGGTCAATGCCTCGATACGTAAGCTTACCGCAGATAAGTTCTAGTCCATCAGATAACATATTAACGATGACCTGTATACGTAGGTCAAATATTGGTCGAAAATCGGTGGAATCTAGAGCTCGCAGTAGCCATGATCACTCGCATCAAGGATGGTAACGTGTGCTGTGAGGAATGCGATGTGAATTTCGAGGCGCCAATCTTAAAGCTGGTGATGTTATTGGTTGAGAGACGCCCGAGATGGTATAGAGACCTACTCGTGGAAAGAGCATTGGGACAGTACTCTATACTTACCATTGATATCATTGTTGTGATTTTTGAAAAGCAGCTGGAACAAACTAATCCATCAACGCAGATTGGGGAGGACCAAATAGCATTGGGGGGAATGGTGTTGAGAATTGCCAATGTATTCCCGGAATGGGAAACGAAGGCAGAATTGACGGCTATGAAAAGAGGGTTGGAAAAAGCCATTATCTCATTTGACGAGAGGAAAAGGTGTCCTCCTAAAAAGGGCGTTTGCGAGTTTTTTCGACCGGTGGAGGAGGGGTCTCTTTGCTTGGTCCCGAACTATGAAATTGGTGAGAAGTTGACGCCCGAAATTGTAGATCAAGTACGATCATGCATAATTCAGCAAGGAGCCGGGGGGGTCCGATCGTATGGAAACTGACGGGTACGGGTACTAACCTGCGGCCTGACATACTCAAACTAATTGTGTCATCATTAGCATTACTTGTAAATTGCAAATGAAATAGCTGGTTTCATCAGCAGTTAAAACGCTGGATGCTTGAGCTTTTGTGTAGTGCTTTATGGAATTACTACCTAGTATGTAGAATATGCAACTCTTGAGGTATCGGAAATCTGGCGCGGCGGAATTGGAAGCTTTATGTGTGGAGGTTTATAGCTTAATAAACCCACCAGCTTACCACTCACTGTGTAACCACCAAAACACAGAAAACGTCAAAGATCTCAAGTAAAGTCTGGAAATTGAAAATTATACATATGCAATTATCCACTTACAAGAAAAGAACAAAAAAGTAACGACACCGACGAGATTCGAACTCGCGCGCCCGAAGGCATCCGCTTACACTTTCCGAGGAATAGCAGGCGAACGTGTTAACCACTCCACCACAGTGTCAGATGTTGTGTTGTGCCAACAAAGAATATATAATGCGTAGTAGGTGAGTCAAACAACCAACTCGAGAAATAGTAATAGAGGTTGGACTGAGTGCGCCAACATATGGCTTTCTAACCTAGTCCGCCACCAGATATTGGAAATTACGAAGGGGTAATAATATGCTCTGAGTTCCAAATATGTGCAGACAGTGATTGGGCTTGGCAATAGTTCAGGATTTGATCCTCCAAACCTTCGTTGCGAGCTCTTACACTGGTCTCTTTTAAAAGGAAAAATCATCACCCGTATTATTGTCCTTGTTTAATGCCGTCGTAGCATCAATTTCAACGTCGTCCTCAGGCTTGGAACCAGTGCCCGCCTGGCCAAGCTGCTCCACAACATGCACATTCACATCCACAATGACCGCTTTGTTTCTCGCACTGTGTGCTGTACCCTTCTTCCAGGGCCTTGTAACCATTGCCGCATTCACAAGACATGTTTCGTTTCTTCCATTCAGTGTGCCATCGTTGTCCAATGCGTTGCGACGCTTCTCGGTCAGATCTACTACAAACTGCTTTGCGCTGTCGGGGGCGGGGTCTTCAACAACTGTTACGGACTTTTCTTTGTATTTCACGAACTTGGAATTGAGGTCCCAGCGGACGCGCTCGACGCCGCGCGATTGGTGGATGTGCCCGAAGACGTGGAGGAGTGGGCGGACGGTCCAGACGGCTTGTCGGAGGTGCTCGCAGCCGCTGCTGCTCATGGGGCCGTCGAGGTGGAATTTGGGAGGGCCGTGGGTAATCATAATCTGCCCGTATTAAGTGATTGGTATATCTGTGTTCTAAGTAGAGAGGGAGGGGTGGCATCTTTGAAGGTCTTACATCGGTGTCGAGTGGGATGCCTTTCCACATGCTCGACTGGAGACTTGGTGCTTCGCTGTACCCAAATCCCCAAAGACCGCACTTGGGAGCCCAGGGTGAGCCGAATACATTGAACGTTCGTCCATCCTTTAAAGTAATAGTTTTGAATTCGTGGTTAAGATAAACGATGCCTTTCGCGACAGCTTCTGGCGAGGTGAAGAGAGCTAGATTATCGGCGTGAGACTGGGGCGCCTGATTGTGAAAATTGCCCCCAAACTCCTTGAGAAATTCCGGATCTAGTGTTACCCCGTCGTGGTTTCCTGATAAATACTGTAGTCAGAATGAGCTCCCAAAGCTATTGTTTGTTGCACCGTATCCAAGCTCGCCAAACATACCGGCGATGACTAGCTTCACCTCGTGCGGACAATCACCAATCCAATCCACGACCCTCTTGAGCTCAGAATAGGACCCCTGGTTCGTCATATCCCCGGCATGAATCAGCACGTCTCCTGGCGGAACCTTGAAGACGCCATCCTTGGGCGAGGAGTTGTGCGTGTCAGATACGCACACAACGCGAAGCTTCTTTCGGGGAGCAGGACCCGATATGAGGAACGCTTCCGCGCCAGACATGCCTGGAGGTTTGGGAATGTATATATCTGGGCGTTTAGGGGTCGGTTTGGAGGTGAGCTTCTTGAACGGATTGCACATCGTCACTGGTGGGGCTCGGATGTGGGGTGTCTTGGCGAGCGGAGCCTCATGATGGTGATTGGTGATCATGATGGCATTGGATTCCTTATCAAAGATAGACCATGTATCCTCTGCATCGTTTCCTCAATTAGTGTTCCCTATGATGTCTCGCTGGAGATTAACCTTGGAGCTACATATGGAACTACTACTGCAACCTCCAATTGCAATTGCACCATGACATTCTAATCCTGCTGAAGGAACGATTGGCTGCAACTTCAACGACTTGAATCTTGAGCTCTGGAATCTCGCATTTTGATTTTACGTGATTTTCCTAAAATACATATATTCTTCGTCCACAACCTATTTCTGCACAATCCACTTCTGCGCCTCCTTCGCCAGCTCCTCCGCCTTCTTGGGATCCTTCAACGTCTCTAAAAGGGTGCTCGGCTCAGGCACATCCGCTCCCCTCTTGAGGGCCGGCCTCTCCTGGAGCTTCGCATGCCACTTCTTGAGGTTCGGGAACTTTGACAGCTCGACGCCGGACCACGGCGCAATGTTGATCCAGCCCCACGTGGAGATGTCGGCAATCGTCAGGCGGTCGCCCACAAGGAAGCCGTGAGGGTTGGAGGCGAGACGGGTGTCGAGGACGCTGTAGAGGCGCTCGGCCTCGGCGATGTAGCGGTTGATGGCGTAGGGGATCTTTTCGGGGGCGTAGCGGAAGAAGTGGTTGGCTTGGCCTTGCATGGGGCCGACACCGGCGTTCTGGAAGAACCTATGGATTGTTAGTTTTTTGCTTGTTACTATTGTGAATTGTGCGAGGACTTACAGCCATTCCTGGGTCTCCCAGTACTCGCGGGTGCCCTTGGGATATGAGATCTTGTGGTCCTTGTCGTACGTCTCTACGAGGTACTGCAAAATGGCTCCGGACTCGAAGATGTGGATGGGCTTTCCGTCGGGGCCGGACTTATCGGTGATGGCGGGGATGCGGCCGTTGGGGTTAATCTCGAGGAACCAGGGCTCCTTCTGCTCGTTCTTGGCCATGCTGATCTTCTTGACTTCGTACGGGAGGCCCAGCTCCTCGAGAGCAATCGAGACCTTGATGCCGTTGGGCGTCTGGGCCGTGTACAATGTAATCGAAGGTTCTGAAGAGGAAGACATGGCGCGGAATATCGAGGTGTTAGTGCTGGCGGGGGATTTGTTGGAAATGTGTTTGGTGATGCTGAGGAGTCTGGTGATGCTGCGGTTCATAGTTCGAGATGGGCCGCGAGGGGGCGAGTGTTATATATGCATTTGTGGAAGGGGGGGGGGGGGGGGATTTCGAAGTTGGGGTGTGTGGTCCCCGTTGTTTGCCCATGACGACATTGCTTGGATGATTGACAATGTGGTTTAGGGCGACAAATTGGCCCCGCCGTATGGGGCGGGCCGAGGGATTCGATAGCTTTCTGTAGAGTAGCTAGCTTGGGTGGTGTTTTGGGTGAGGCCTACCGCCCGCAGATACTTGCAGGGGGGTCGTCGTCTTGGTGGATTTGAAATCAAGGGAATTACCAATTGTTCACACCCTTCCCCTTCGGAGAGATTGCGGAGAGATGTTAAGCCTTTCCGGCAGGAAAATAATCTAAATATGGGGAGGATTAGAAGGAGAATATTGTAATAGAGGATTTGTTAGTTAGCTCGAGGAATGGAAATAATTGTTCAGTGATCTTTTGTACAGCGACAGGTAATAAGTGATCGGACGCCTGCATGGAGCGTGCTGAGCAATGTGAGACATCAGCGTTGCTCCCCCTCGAAGACCCTCGCGAATGTCACGAAATGGCAACGAAATACATCGATTAATATATCAAAATGACCATAGAGGTATCTAGTATGATATGATGGACATAGGAAATTAATTTAATAATGGGTTGAGGCCCCCTTTCTCTTAATACATTCCATAACTCTCCTAGGCATGCTCTCTATGAACCTCCTAAAATCATCCGGGGTAAACCTGTCCCATTCTCCTTGTAGAACCTTGATCAGTTGATACTTCTTGGTGATTGGGGGGTTTCTCTGGTTGATTCTGTATTTCATTTTTCGCCAGAGGTTTTCAATTGGATTCAAGTCTGGCGATTGGGCAGGCCAAGGAATTCTTTGGATCCTAAGGAGGTTCTTAGCTTCCTAGGCTACTACAGATCTGTGAATAGGAGCTCCGTCCTCCATGACCATTGCTTCTCCATCTTGTCTTCTGGTCTGGGTATAGAAGGAGTAGAGTGCCGGAATTATGACTAGCTTGATATAATCAGGTTCTTTGAGTGATCTAGAAGGTAAAATAACCATTGGCCCTTTGGTTCCCAACTTGATCGCCTCCCAAATCATAACTGACGTCCTGCCACTCTTAAATGAAGATAGAAGGCAGTCAGGTAAATCTTCTTCCCCTTTTGCCTGAGAAACCCAGCAGGTGCCTGCATGAAATCCGACCTCAAATCTCGACTCGTCTGTCCAGATAATTTCACCTCAATCCTCCAATCCTCCAATAACCAATGTCTTCGCTCTTTACACCAACTCAATCTCCTGTCCATGTGAACCTTTTTAAAAAAAGGCTTTCTCCTTGCCCTCAGTCTACGGATGCCTACCCATGCCAAATAGGATCTAGCGGTATTGATTGTAATGGATTTCGGTAGGATTTTAATAAGCTGGTTAAGGGCGGTTCGACGGCATCGACGTACAATCCAGATAAGAAAACGTCTCTCCCTGTAGCTAAGCTTCAATGGGCGACCACTCCTAGCTGCATTTTGGGTGTAGGGAGTTTTCGTACCGGCTTCTCGGTGCTGTTTGTCGCATTTGACAATTGAAAAACAGGTACTCTTTGGTATACCTATTCTCTCTACTATTTTATTGAATGGGTACCCTACTCGTGGAGGGTAATTACTATAGAGCGCTGGGCCTCAGAGGTTTGAGACCTCTTTAGCTTCGAATCTGACTTGATTACCGTTATTTTGTCTGTCTTGAGGATAGGTTTGGTTGACTCTTTAAGTTACTTCTACGGCATTTGACAATAGGGGGATCGACATCGTCAAGTGTCTCACATTTCTAAGCAAGGCATATCCGATCACTTTTTGTATGTCGCTGTACTGTGGAGTCACGTGCACACGGAGTTTGAGTTGGTGTCGTGAAGTGATGACTCAGCATGAGAGCGAGTGGTGTGACCTGGGTTAGGGTTGCGATTGTGACCTGCTTCTGGGGGATAGATCTATTCTAGCTTTCTTTTCGTGGTGGGAAGAGAAAGTCCCCCGGGGGGGGGTGTTTAGAAGTCGTATCATGTAATCTTGGAAGGAACGGACTCTGTGTTTGCGTGCAGGAAGTGAAAATTGGTGACCGGTGAGGAGAATCGGCGACGGGGTCGATGTGTAGACCGTACTGGGATGACACGGTACTCCGGGACTGCTATGACGGTGTTTGGTGAGGTAGAGAGCTTTCTGAGCAGATGATGCGGCTCTACCATATGTAGGAGAAGAATGTCATGTTAGATTGGTTGACTCGGTCTCTCTTGACGCTGGGGGAAGGTGGGATCTGGCGAAGGAGGCGTAGTGTCGGTGTGTAGAGTTAGAGGCCAGTACAGTAGTAGCGCTACAATGGGAGTTGTGTGTTCTGGCTTGATATCTGTTGCTTGGGAGTTCCGGGGAACTTTGGCGGAGTCGGAGTTGGCTGGTGGTCATGGAATATCACTCGAATACGCCAAAAAAAACTTGTGGTGGCCTCTGAAATTTTCCGCGTAACGCAGGTCATTGTGTGATGGTCCGTAGAGCCTCTCAAGAGGAGTAGGGATGAGTTTTGGGTGGAAGTCACCTACAAAGTTCGCTGAAGCGAATTAGGAGCCTCCCGGGATAACTTCGAGACAAGAGTGCTACAAGTATTTTGGATAAGCAGATCAGACAGGCCTACAGAGCACAATAAACTACATCTAGACGTAGAGAATCGAAAAAAGGTCGAACCGCACGAACCTGAGGACACGGTAAAGGTTTCTTGTCACGGGCTTTCTCGGGTCTCCTGCTGACTGATATTGAAAGTGTTGGTTTTTCACACTGACCTTTGCTACATGTCTTCTGTGCCAGTAGCAAACAGCTCGCATGGTCTCCACGCCACACGTATTCTCTGGCTTTGTTATAAAAAGAGTCTGTTCCTTCTCGATCTTTCCTTTAATCATCGATCAATCTACAATTCGTTTTCCACTTCGTATAGCTGGACAACAACATTCGACGGAAACCTCCAGTCAGCTCTAAAACTGAATGGATCGAAGAAGATCAGGCCAGGCTTGTGTCGCCGAAAGCAGAATATTCGTCTAGATGGACACGTGGGGTTGACGTTGGCGTTTAAGAATCTGAGATGTGTACGTGTCAGTAACCCTAACCCATATACAACTATGACCGGAAAACATAAGAAAAACTCCGGCAGCAAAAACTGCAGCAAGTTAGGCCGGGGTGGTTGTGACCACCCCGTACGTTAACCGCCCGCCCTGGGATTCGAACCCAGGCCGCTAGCACAGTGACGATAATTAGAGATTACAGAGTACTTCTCCAATTAAGCCGTTTTAAACACCTGCCCTACTGTGTCGGAACTCAATGGTAGACCCAACCTACAACCTCGGCACCCTTATCTAATCTCGATCTACGATAAGGTATTCCTTAGATACATCATGTAGTTCGAAAAGCAACGAAAACAAACTTTAGCCAAACAACCATATTAATTCCCGCACCCACCAAACATGTCGCCAATAAGGGCGCCCACCAACAGGAGCTGCTCCTGTGCCCCGCCTGACGGTCATCTGAGCGTCTACACGCCGCGATACCGCGGCCTGGGCACGGCCGAATCACCATTCATACAAATCCCCCACCCCATCCAGACCTGGTTCCGGTTCAAAATCATCCTCCCGGCCCATCGCGGAGGCGACAAGGCATTCACGGCGGAGTGGACATTCACCACCATCCATCTGCTGGAAATGCTCGACTGCCTCGAGATCGACCGGTCGGTCGTCAGGGACCCGACCGTCTTCGTCTGCTTCCATGGGTTAGTCTCGGGCGACGAATACCCGCACAGATACGTGCCGGAGTATAAGGGGCTTGTCAATCTGAATGATGAAGCGGCCTGGCAGAGGGTGCTGGTGGGATGCAGGGAGAGGCTGGGCTATATCTCGCTGTTTTTTTCGGCCATAATGCATCATGAGGATGTGGCGTCCTTCGAGGATCAACGGCTCAGGGAGGTTATTGTCCATCACGTGGTGAGAGGTAAAAGATTCTTTTTGGTCCTTGCAAAGAGTAGAAGGGCACGCACGAGCTGTGGAAAATGTTGATAGACATTTTTTGTTTGGATATTCTTGGAGTTTGAAATAGAGGGCTAATGAGATTGTTTGTACGAAGCAGAGAGGCAACTAACAGCAGAGGCGCAGTGGAAAGGAAGCAGTTGGGGCTCAGTTCCAGACGCGCCAACGTATCTTCGGTAAGAAACTACCGTCCCTGTTCGAGCGTTCGCTGTGTTACATTTAAACGAAGAAATAAAATCGAGTGATATTCTGTGACTAACGCGTTGGTTGTTGGATAGGTGATACGGCAACATCATGAAAAGCTGGAAAAGAGATAATAAGTACCTTTCTGAAGCCTTAGATAGAAGAAAGTAGAATCAAACTTTTAAACTGGGAAAAATGTGCTGCAGTAGTGGCATCTAGGTTGGGCTCTTCGTCTGAGGAAGGCGAACCAACATCACTCAAAAATCAGGGGGGCAGGTTATCAAGGCTCCCCAAAGGATAGGGTTATAGAGAAGTTTATAGGATATACTTGATAGGATTCTTGGGACGATCACGGGTATGATTGGCTTAAGATGTAGCGACCCAAGGGAACAGGGATGCAATATTACCCCGCGGGGGTCGATTAGAGTAAGGTAGGTAGAACTTTGGATCCTGATGTAATTAAGTAATTTTGCCGCCGTTGGTGCCGGCCCGGGGGGGAAGGGGGGTGGGACTATACTACCATAAACATATTCAAGAAGATGACAGCATTATGTTTCTATTGGAGCGGTAGTTAAATACGGTCAAATAGATTGGTCCCTGATCATACTACTCCGCGTTGTGCTTTCTTGACCGATTTTAGGAGCGGGTGGGCAGCGTGGCATTTGGGCCGTGAGTCAGAATCACCAAATGAAAGAAAACAGTTTGAAATCATGAGAGCGAATTTGGTTTGAGGACATGTTGATATTTTTTTTAAAAAAAGATTAAATAGCGAATTCGAACTAAATTATCTAAAGGAGAAAGAAAGAGAAAAGAAAATAAACGACAAAACAAAGCAAGGACCTACAAATCACAAGCGAGAGGGAAGGAGTAAGAGAGAGAGAAAAACAGGAGAACCAATTAGTGATATGTATAAGAAAATTCATTACAAAAAAAAAAAAAAAAAGAACGAAACTTATCCGTCAATAACCCTAACCCAATTTTAGGATTTCGGCAGAACCAGAGTGAAACTGCTCCGGAAAGGAACTCATGTCTAATGAGATACCCAAGGGTGAATACTGCACGTTTTCAGGCTATTGGTGTTCGAGATCTCTCTATCGGAGCTTTTGCAGATTTTGCTTTGATATAGGAATGTATGTAGGAGTGATGATGGTTGTATTAAGTGGGTGCCACAGCGTGGTTTTATAGGCTCCAAGAAACTAACACATATGCTTGCCCGAGTCCAACCACGTAACCGCTGCAACGTGTGAAAACACCTATTCGAATAACCTGCACCACAAGGTGCAAAAAGACGGATGAAGAGGGGAGTGAGGGAACTTGGGCTTATATTCTGAATATCGACCACTTGAGCGCCCCAGAATCACTCTGTTTGCCTATCAGCGATCCCTCTAGCTCGTTCACACCAGTTATATCGTAGAGATAACCGTATAAGAAATTCACACAATAGAGTAATCTAGTATGCAGTTTGAGTCGGTTTTATTCTGGACAGTTGTGGTGGCCCGGCTCTCGGTATGGACAAGACTTCACACTTACCGCTACTTTTCCAAGACATGGCCTTGTGTTTGGGTTCTTGAAGCACGATAAATGAGGTATAGGACGCTCTGACATGTTCTGTCACTCGTGGCTGGTGATTGTGGCTGATTTGCATGAGATATCACTCTTCGAGTGATATCTCATGCAACTCTGCACGATGAGTTTTACCTACACAGGGAAGAATATGATTAATTAAGTGAGGAAAAAGGTCGCAGTCGCGAGGTTGGTTGGCCTTGCTAGTACTTGTGTATCTAGTTTAAAAAAGAAACAAAGATGCGTCAGCAAAAACTGCAGCAAGTTAGGTCGGGACAGTTGTGACCATCCCGTGTTTTAACCGCCCGCCCCGGGAATCGAATCAGGGCCGCTCGCACAGTGACGGTAATCTGAGATTACTAACTGAGTACGTGCATGTAGTTACTTCTCTAATTAAGCCGTTTTAAACACCTGCTGTACCATGTCGGAACTCTGTGATAAACACCACCTACACGCGCGGCACCCCTATCTAATCTCAATCTACGATATGTTCCTTAGATACGATCTCTGACCTTTCCACCTTCATCACTCCACTCCGGCAGAGTCTTCTACCCAAGTCTTGCTCCTTGCAATGGAGTAATTACATATACCGATGACATCTTTCGATCCAGCTCAACGAAAAAACGAAGACCGCTGCGGCGAGCAGATGACGCTGACCTGAGGAGGCCCCCTCCTGAGCTTTGAGACAAGTGGTTCTTCCAGGAATCTCAATCTAAACCGGCTCGTTTTCGTCGTATCTTCATCAGCGTCCTCCGCTCTCCCTCCATTTTCGATGACAGTTGTTTTCAGGGTGCAGCATTCGAATGGCAGAACCAACGTATGTTCCATCTACTCCCCTCCTCCTTCCAAAAGACATCACATCAAGACAGTTGTCTCGTTTTTCAAAATTCTCTTCCATCAAAAAGAAGATCCCGAACCCTTCTCCGCCATTTCAATTCGCCCGACCAAAGCACCCCCGTACCCTGCTATAAGCTCTGAATTCATCTAAGATACACAAAGATAGGTCCTCCCTCCATCCTGTCCAGCCAAGGTACATTAAGGGTCTATGCGCTAGGGTAAACAAAGGGCGGATCTCATGGAGCAAGGGCAGAGAGCCCTAGAAGCTCGAGGCGGAAGAACAGCCATGTGATTTCACGCTTCAATAAAGCTTCATTGTTGTTTGGAAAAGAGAATATGGCGGGCGTGCATGATGAGAGAAGAAGAAGAGGACCGGTTGCGACTTGCACGCTCCTTATGTTGATTCCCCCTCTTTTTTCGTACTTCCCCTTATCTTCGGGATAGGATCCTAACGCACGAAGAGCACATGTGCACACCCGATACCCGGAACTAACTATAGGCCGCTGAGAGCTATTATGGGTTTAAATATGACAATTGAATATTATTTCGATGAAACCTCCCTTTCTCCCTCCTCCGGACGACGGAATGTTTATTCTCTCAATATAATATACCCACACTACCGAAACCGCCTCAGTCTCTCACAAGATAGAAAGGAGGCCTATTAGGTGGGATTGTGAAAACAAATATTTTAGGAGTCTCGCGGGGGAGAGGTTAATGCATGCGCCGGACGATACTTTTGTCCAGCAAGATTACAAATACATGTATAGAACTCGCAAGAGCTCTACAGATCGTAGCTGGGCTCGATCCATTGTCTCCAGGCTAATATTGAACATAATGACAGCTCACAGCACTAACTACAGAAGAGTTCGAGAAGCCTTCTCAATAATATACTCCTTGCGGCAAGCTCTGCGTTCTCTACAGACCGAAGTAAGTTCATGCTATTCCCGGAACACAAAAATAGATGAAACAAAACAAAAAGAAATACAGATTGACTTTGGTGATAGGAATAAAGGAGGCCGTAGACAGTGGAGTATCTAGTTAAGATATTAGTCTTGCAAAACAAATTCAGAAAAAGTATCGAAGAAGTACGGGGGAGGTACAGCGAACGTCATTAGTTCTTGCCTCTATATGTGTACCACGACCGGTAGTGCTGCTAGATGTGGGGATGTTTATAAAGAGGTAGAGGCGGGAGAGCCGTGGCCGAACGGGGCCGGGCTTGCTGCAGTTTTTGCTGCCGGATTTTCCCTCCCTTCTCGTTTCTTTTATTGAACTGGATATTATTTTAAGGCATCAATTCTCAGATATGAATGTAGCCTGGGCGCGATTTGCCTGCTTTACCGAAGCATCCAAAACGGACGAAAGAAAGGATAGCAGATGGAGTGCCGGAAATAAGGGAAAAAGGGAATTTGTTTTTCTACCACAAATAAAATATCATCTCGCGCGCTCGCCCTGCTAGGGTTCACCAATACTTACTCACCACTGTATTTTCTCTCATTACGCTCGGTACGTATGTCGTCCGCATTGTGATCCCACTCATAATATGATTTCAACTCATCCGTTGGTACGGGATTTTGCGCAGGAGCATGAACACAATTCCTCTGGCTGTTCTCTACAGGGAAGAATGGTACTGATAGACTCATATGCTCACCACGCAAGATGATTTAGAGAACTTTCTATGTCACCTCGAGGATAGCTTACACTCATGTAGCACCCGTACCGTCCCATTCCAGTCTGCAGGAGTTCAGCTCGGCACCTGTCCTTCCTCACCATGTCAGAGCTTTATGCTAACATGGATTCAGAGCGAGTTTCAGCGTTGAATGTTCGGCGGAATACACTACAACGGGAATATGAACGGGTACCAGAAAGCGACTTAAACCAAGGCACACCTTAGCCGCAAGAGCTAGGAAGGTCTTTATAGTTCTAACGGAAATGAAGCCCATTATCAGATACTCTCAGGCGCCGTCGATGAATGCCGGCGAGTTTCTTACGGCGGGAGTCTTGCGGCTTGCTTCTTTACCGCTCATGTCGTGACGTGGAATACCAACTCAATCCGTAACCAGTACAAAGCTACAACGAAGCATAGCGGAGGACAAAGAGCTCCTAGTGTCTCGCCCCATCCCAGCGGTTGAAGTAAATACATATCACCAAAGCGGGTATGTGAAGAGGTATCATCAACGGCACATAAACCATTAAAATTTTCTATTAGCTGGTACGTACCGAGAGATATAATTTTAAATGAGTTATTTGGAGCTGTCTATATCATCAACGGGGTATATATGGAAGATTATTCAGCGCAGCTAGTATGGTAGCATCTCACCTTCGAGAAATGCCTACAAAGGAACCATCCGTTATGGCCTCCAAGTAGCTTGAGTATCACGACCGTGTTATTCCAGGGATCTTCAAGCTACCTAAGACGCTGTAGTAGTGGAGATCCCTGTGGATGTGTGTGATTTTACCCATTACAGGGCGAAGTGAATCGAGGTGCGGTTGGTGTATCCCCGCGTTGCACTATGCCTGCGATAGCGGTAATATAGGTGGAGCTAGCTAAGAGCGATAGGGTGCCGTATGGCGGAAGGACGTCGATGTAGTGGTTTGCTACCGTAGTCTAAGACATTATTTGGAATATGCACTTACCTAGGCTCGTCCCCAAACCCCCTGCTTGAGCAGCTTGCTGTAAGTAGGGGATGGGTACGAGACTGGGACTTACCACAGTAATCAAAGAACTAAGGCCAAGTTTAAAGAGATCAGCGCTGCGAGGCGATGTCTCACTGGCCCTCCAGCGACATCAATATCAGCATCGACGGTTCATGGGACAAAGTAAATAAAGCCGCCCACCCAACCACCCTCTCACCTTCTACACTCAGTTTATTACAGCGCCTCACCACCCGTTTACCCACACACAATATCGCCGGCATCCAACTACAGATCGTGGATATTTAAGTGCGGTGGGTGTTTCTCACTGTGATGTGGGAAATCTGATCAAGAGCACATACTGATATAAGGGTGCGTGATACAGGTGAGGGGGGTGAGTGCTGTGCATATGGCCAGAGGGATAGTTGTTCTAATGGCGAGAAATCCGTGTGGGTAGGTGGTGGGAGGTAGGTGGTGGAGTTGAAGTTGGACCTCCATTGATTGATTGAACAATTTACGCATCGATTACAAGTATAGGCATCTAGCCTTCCAGCTATGGTGCCCAATATTTAGTGTTGGTGGAGTTTTCTCTCTCTTTTTTGTCGCAGATAGCTGGTGATGAGGGCTCAAACATTGCACATGTGGTCTAGATCCGAGTCATCTACCTCGGTGGAGAATTGTGTTTCTTATTTATATTTATATTACGCCCAGTCAATAGATGCCTTGCTATATTTGACCAGACACCTCATACTGGGGCAATACATACCTGGCATTACCTGGGAGGTGAAATACCATGCAACCGAAAATACAATGGCATTAAAAAGCCATATTGCATCCGAGCAGGCCCTTAGTGTATTGTGAGAGAACCTAGACATTCAGGTATACTCATAGAATTTACAGCTCACCGACACCCGCGAAGTAAACTACTGAATTTACAGCCCATTTACAAACGCCCTCCGCCCGTGAACGTTCGTCAGGAAACTAGGTTATTGACGAACGTACACCCTTTCATCCAAAGTGTTCGTGGAAGTCAAAACTGTTCCTCAGAGGCGGACGAGAGCTAGAGGTGTAGATCCAGGAATTCTGGAACCGAATCTGAAGTCAAAACCAACAGACCGGACGTATAAGAGGTTCAACGCGTTGAATGTCACGACTGGGAAAACCATCTTGAGACAAGAAGTGACGGTACGCTTCAGCCTCATGGTGATGTCTGTGAGCAGTTTAGACATTCACCATCCACACCGCCACCAGGAACCGTTCCCGGAAAGTAGGATATGGGCCGGGTACTCTTCACCAATTCGAAGCAGAATGACTGCCTCCATGCCTGGGTGGTGTTGAGACTTGATTAGTCAGACTACGAGTGAGCTTTCCCGATTGGGGAGGGTGCGTCATGAATTATTGCTCGCTATCGGGTGGCTTGGCAGTGCGAAGGACAGCATCCGCCAACACTCTTCCGCCTCTAAAGGGGAAAACATTGCTCGGTGGAGTACTTTATCTTAGTTTTTTTTTTTAGTTTTTTCTTCGTAAATCGCGGGTCTGAGGTTCGAGTTTGACTTGAGGTTATTCGGGGGTTATAGATTGAAGTAGAATTACGAAGAGAGTGGCGTTGGGAAACGATTTCTGGTATAAAATGGCCTAAGATTCTAATTTCTGAAAAATAAAAAAGAGGGGGGGCTCCAAAGGGACTTGAACCCTCGACCACCCGGGTCTGTTAGGGGCGCACCGCCAACTGTGCTACGGAACCTGGTTGTCAATCCTATTTGACCCATTTATCAAGGGGCTCGAGTTACCACCTGAAGTTATTCCAAAGGGACAGATGGTAACTACGGTCTGCAGAATCGTAGTGTGGGAGTCATGTTTCTAGGTTGGGAAACAATCTCTACTAGTAGTGGGCACCTTGTAAAATGGTCTCGAATTCTAATTTTTGAAAAATAAAAAAGAGGGGGGGCTCCAAAGGGACTTGAACCCTCGACCACCCGGGTCTGTTAGGGGCGCACCGCCAACTGTGCTACGGAACCTGGTTGTCAATCCTATTTGACCCATTTATCAAGGGGCTCGAGTTACCACCTGAAGTTATTCCAAAGGGACAGATGGTAACTACGGTTTGCAGAATCGTAGTGTGGGAGTCGTGTTTCTAGGTTGGAAAACAATCTCTACTAGTAGTGGGCACCTTGTAAAATGGTCTCGAATTCTAATTTTTGAAAAATAAAAAAGAGGGGGGGCTCCAAAGGGACTTGAACCCTCGACCACCCGGGTCTGTTAGGGGCGCACCGCCAACTGTGCTACGGAACCTGGTTGTAAATCCTATCTGACCCATTTATGAAGGGGCTCAGGTCCTTCGGGCTCTATCACCTATCACTATTGACATGCGAGGACACGTGATGGCCTTGGATGTGACAATAGCACCAGCACATGGTACATGCGTTCGGACATGCTTGCAGTCGGCAACAGAGACGATACGATCACTATTTCATCCGCCATCAGCGGATGGGAACGTCGCCCGCATCTTGAATCCGGGCAAAGCCTTTGCCTTTCCCAACCAATCCTTCGACCCGACATTCCCGCGTTCATCCTCTTGCCGCCGGTATAACGAGCGAAATACTTTACGAGAATGTCCCTGGTAAGTCCCATCAAAAAGTGCTATTTCCTCCCTCCCACATCTCTTCCAGCCCTCCGGTCATCATCCTTCTCTCTTCCATCTTGGAAAGTGGTGGAGAAGCGGGAAGATTCAGATCCATCATTCAAACACGGTTTTCGGGGTGCTTTCAGGATGTTAATGGTGGTATACAGCAGCTCCTCCGGAGGCCCATGAAAATTGGCGTAGGTGGAAGAGGGGCTTTCGTGCGTTCGGAAGTCTCCTCTATGGCGAGACTCTCGGCGAACTTCACTCCGCTTAAATTACCATCTGCCGGTGGTGGGTGAAAGTATAGCACTCTGTCTTTCTGAGCGTCCACCACAGCGTTATCTTCACCCCTGTTCCCTCGCGCACCAGCTATATCAATGCCAGAATCTTCACGCCCGATAGAACCGCCGACAGGATAATCAAAGCGTACTCTCGAATGAATTAGATATAGAGAGTACGGGAAACATGTAGAAGACACGAGAAAACAACAGCTCGCAAAAAGAGGGAAAATTACCGGGAAAGGCATTCTCGCAGGTTCTGGTACAAACCAATACCTAACAGAAACAAGAGGTCTATAGCGAGAAGGAACTGTCAAGACTGGACAACGAACCTTTTCTTGGTGTTTCCTTCGCTTTTCGGCGTCGAAGGTTTCTGCGTCAATAGAAGAAGGGACCCGGTTGGACTGGCCGCGGGTTTCCAAGAAAAACATAGGGACTGTTCATGCAGCTGTGGAGCCTCCGGGGGCGGCAGTAGTAATCAAATATATGAATATAAATCTCATAGCCCTAGGCAAATATTTCTTTGCTAATTCTCTCTCAGTTATTCAAAACTATCGATAAGATGAACAGTATTTGTGGTTTCGCGTTTCTTTCCCGGCGGTTGAGGAGTGAAGGAGCTGGGGTGATTGGCACACATTTTCTGTCTTCGGAGAAGCTCAAGCGGAGGTCATGCCTAGTGCTAATTCCGTCTCGGTGGAATTTAATGCTGGCGATATCTCTTATTTCTATTTTCTCAAATGTTTGCTTGTCTTCACAAGTTATCCGTCAATATGGAATATCACCTGATGAATACCGACAGAAGAAGCTAAGATACCCGTGGAAGAAAGGAACGGACAAGAAGTTTATGTAATGGGCAAGATGGGCTGGGCAATCTGTTTTAGAGCCTGGGGATGGGTATATTCTCGCGCTGATTATCGCGTACAAGAGATGGGGGTAACTGTAGTAATGCTATATCGCATCCGGAAAACACTATAGGGACTTTTCCAGCTGTCCATGATTATTGCCAACCCAAACTGAGAAATGATCCGGACTAAGTGACCGTAAACTGATCGCTTAATTTTATTTCGGAATTACAACTAGGGATTCGAAGTTCTGGTAGCAGTTATGTTATTGCGCGAGGTGTTGCTAGCTGGTTGTTGTTGTGGCATGGTACACATTTACAGGGGTTCCCTACGGGATTGCAGTCTCTAGAATAAAATATCTTGTCTCCATCCAGCTGAGGTATCTGTTTGAGAACCCTATGTCCGAGGCTTATACAGAGTCTGCATGTTCAGGTTATTCTTGCCTGTCCCGAGTACTACATGTAATCTCTTTGTTCACTTGCAGTCACGTTCTCTATGTAAGTTGGTGTTCTCTAGCGCGTTGATGCCAAGAATTGTTACAATCAAGATAAGATAAGCTAAGATAAGCTAAAACAAACAATTCCCACAACGGTTCACGAGCACCAATTTAGCGTGAAATTAAGAATTTTATCTTCATCTCACCATCGCTGCAATATGGAGCTGGAATAAACTGCAATCGCTAAATTGTGGACGGGGACTGTCTCTGGATAAATCTAGGGCGTACCAGCCTTGAAATTGAGATATATCTGGTCATTTGTAGCGGGGTAATTGGTCTGTCGTGGCCTGCTGTATGTTTTTTTTGCCCTCCACTTCATCTGCGCAATGAGCTCCAAGTAGACTGTATAGTCCAATGCGCAGGCATACACTGGTATCTATTGGAAATAAAAGAGATTATACACAGTGCTCTCGCTGGCACTACACGCCGCCCCTCCATACCTCCTAGTAGTCGGAGACTCCAGAGGTAACTACATGTACAGTTACCCAGGTCCTTCGACAAGAAACGCGTTTCGTGTTTTCTTTACGTGACGCGTCCGCAGCCTTCTCCACACGTACACAGCTACCCGCCGCTGCGAAAGTAAACAAACAATAGGACAAGCTAACCTGCATTCGGGGAGCGGCGAGGGCTCTTGCCCTCTGTGAGTTACCCTGTTGCATGGACGCTAGCACACGACAATTCCCTGGCCGGCGGCAAGGGCCTCTGCCGCTCTGCCCGTGTGTACGGGGTGGCGGTTATAGAGAAAAGGTTTTTGTGAGGGTAGTCTGGTAATGCCTAGATTTAGTTGGCGAATTCCTGCAACATGTGAAGGATAGAAACATGTGGGAACGAGTAGCCGTGGGAAAATTCTTTCGACTCGTCTTTAATGCGAGAGTTGTAGTGCTGGTTCGTCGCGAAGGTTCGCGCGCAAAAGGTGCGGTGGTGGTAGCAGGGAGATACACTGGCCGATCTGATACTCGAAGTTTCTTTTATTATTTTAGATACAAGAATGTACATAGTGTTCAAGCCTAATGTGCGTCATAATAGCTACTTTATTTTCCCAAAAATGAGCATAGCATGATCAAAAAATGAAGGATGAACTATACAAGTTCGAAATGCGCAAAGGCTGGGTATGTGATCGAAACGGTCGTTGAGAGCATAGGGAGACATCTATCGTGTTGTATAAGAACAGTCACAAGTGAAAGAGCGCGGGGATGTTGGGGAGCTCGGCGGCCACAGATGTGTGGGCCAAGTACCAACCCCCACCAACGCCGCAGGCCCCATTACTTACCTCCAACCTTCTCTCTCTTCACTTCTTTACCTCTTCACCTCGTCATCCATTCGCCTCCTCAACTCCACCCCTCTGGCCCCATACTTCTCCATCTCTCCATCATCACGAAGCAACGTTGATCATCGAGCTCGAACACAAAACCATTTGGTAACTGAACGACGACAAGGTATTTCCAATATTTTCTACTTACCAACTTTTCCCTTGTTTTGTTCCCACTTTGGGCGCGTTTAGTATATGCTAACTCTGCGACTATTTCCAGCCTTTTCGCCCATAATGCGTGAGAATATGCGCTCCTCCCGCCCTGCTGCTGCTTCTGAGCAGCAACACTCCGATGACCAGATGGATGTCGACGCAACTCATCTCAACGATCAAGTTGTCATCGCTGAGCAATCCCTCAACGAGGTCGTCGCCAGACGCATCCGTGACGATGCTATGAACAACGCTCGTGATGCTATGACCGCCAATACCATGGCCGGCAATCATTTTCCTACTCTCGCCTCTGCTGTTCCCGCGAGGATGCTTGCTCGTTCCTCCGAAAAACCGTCGGGCTTGGAGTATCTACTCAAGCAAGCAGACGAGGAGCCCACTACACCCTTCCCTGCGGTCAATCCTATCTCCCGTCGTGACGACCCTGACGGCTCCCCGCTCCCCGCCAGTTTCCGTGCTAGCCGTTCCGGGGGTCCACGCTTGCAGCTAGACCCAAAGGCAACTACTCCAACCCAATGGGCGACTGCACACGGAAATAAGTCGTCGCCAGTCGTGGCTCAGGGTAGTACTACGCCTGCTGATGGAGAACCACACACCCCGGCTCTTCCGAAAAAAAGTGTTGCAGCTTTTAATGCGATTAAGAAAGCTGGCGGTGAAAGATCCGCAGAGCTTGTGCGTCGCACCAACGGAAGGTTCACAACTGAGCAGATCAAGTGGCTCGAGGACGGATACCGTCGCTGTACGAACATCAATAAGCTTACTGAACTGTTCAACGACCGCCATCTCGACGATCGCACCACTCAAGAGATCAGCGACACCTTGTACATTATCATTGAATTCAACCGCGACGTCGACAAGGCCGGGCATACCGATACTTGATGGTCTGGTTGATGCGAAGTCGTTTCTTGGTCCTGTTTTGTCCAGTTTAAATTGTTTGAATTGATAGTCTGAAGGAAGTCGAGATAGCTCGCTGTCAAATTGGAGGAAGGTTGTTGTTGATGAGCTATAGGCTGTGTAGAAGGTTTAAACTGATGTCGTTGCAATGATACCTTTCAGAGTAGTCAAATGAAATTTCTTTCTTAAACCCTGATTACTTTACTCTTGACTGTTATCTGTGATCGTGTGACTATCTTCATGTTTATCTGCGTCTGTGCCTGTGGTTCCTTTCTTCGGTGAAGATATCTCGGTAGCTCGGCTCTGTTCTGTCCAATCGTGATAACTGCTCTATCTAGTATTATTTTGTTAGCATAAACCATTCAGAATGGTCTTTTTGTGATAGATTAATCTCACTGGGATACTAGGATCAGAAAGTTGATCATGTACGTTGAACATTCTTCGAATTGAGTATAATCAGCACACTTCCGCTATTCCTGTCGATGGAAGGTGCAAATACGTATACATATACTCTGCATTTATCTAGCCTGGTTACTCTGGACACGTGGTCACACATGCAGGGCTAGATTCAGTCACAGCTTAATAGGAGTCTTTCTATGAACCGCTGCCAAGATTCTGTTTGCCCAGGAAGCGAGAAAAGCAGACAGCCTATGTGTAATGGCAAGGTGCGCAGGTATGTGTTCATTGCAGCTGATAGACCCGCTGTTAACTTTGCCATCTATGGCCTACACTCAGAGTCCGCCCTCCCAGCCTTACTCACTACGCCTAATCACATGGAAAGGGATAACTTGATGATGATCTAGCTGATTCAGAATGAGATAAATTGGAATACATGAATGTCTGTATATCTTTCTATATAACTAATGGGAAAAAGACTACACTACGCTGAGAAATACTAAGAGACATGATTTCCGTAGATTTGATTTTTCCTTGCCCGCTATCTCTTCCTCCTCATTTTACCTGGAATCCTCTCGGAAGTGTCTCATGAGACGCGCCGTCGTCTCTGTGATAGACTTTTTCTCTCTGTTTACGGAAAAACGACTGTTGAATAGATTTGTTGTAGTGTTCCAGTACCCATTCGGCTTCCGTTCTGTCTGGGGCGGCGAGTTTGTCAACTCGTAAGCAACGAGCCAGTGTGCCTGGTCTATAGTAAGCTCACTCCCGATGGCGATGATTGAGGATGGGTAGTCGAACTGAGAGAAGAAAGTCAACAGCTTCTTATGTATTGCTTTCGGTGCTGGGCGCGGTGCACGGTCCGGGGTCGGGGATTGAGGTGCAGGGGATATGCCGGACGAGGAAAGCAGAGTTAAAAAAAGCTTCTCTCGAATATCCCTCTCCGATTTAACGTTGACTGACTCTTCATGATTGGGGGAGGGCTTAGTAAATTTAAAACTTCTGCTCTCTTCGTCGGCCATGTCAAGTTCCCTGCTGGCCTTTCGTTTCAATTGCTGAGCATTGACTTCCGAAGGCTGAATAATAGAAGAACTCTCAATCTGCTTGACAAGATGAGACCCGCTATTCGGTGATAAGACAGCAGAATATGGGGATATCACCTTTGAAGTGCTAATACTTAGAGCCTGTCTCATTTTTCTTGCCTCGGCGACAGCCAAAGCCTTGCAGATCTGGTCCCACATGATATGCAGAAAGTCTTTATGGACCGGTATACCTAATTCCTCCTTCAGGGTTTGATTGCAAGCGGCCCAATAGGATTCTGAAAAAGCACCTGTGTGGTCGTTCACGTACAGGATAAGCCAGTTGCGAATTTTCTTGTACATCTCAGGGGATGAAATTGAAGTTGACTCCTTGGATGAAGGGGCTGCAGCCAATTTTACGATCGTGTTGGCGGAGTATTTTTCTGGTTGTGGGTTGATATGTCCAGTAGTGGAAGGCCGTACCTCTAACGTTGTGACGGAGGAGATTGCCCTATTTGCTATGCCAACTTCTTCTCCCTTGACTTCGCGGGAGATTGGTATACTGCGCGAGAGTCCGACTCTTTGCCGTTTAGTTGCCGGCGATTCAGTTATCATCTCTCCTTCCTGGTCAGAATCTAGATCAACACATTCGATTCGTCTTACCGGCCTTTTGGGACCGAGGTGTGTTTGCTTAAACTCTTCAAAGGACAGATTGGAAGATTTCCCAGGAGTGAAGCGGAATTTGATTGGTGATCGTCCAAAACTATACGTGACACTACCGGGATGGAATGGAGCGTAGAACGGAGCCTTTAATGGTACAGGTCCTGCCGGCATTATCGGACGTGCACGAACTATACTTGTGTCTGTTATCTCACAGACGTCTTCGTCAGGTTTTTTGATAGGTTCCGGTATTACTGCTTGGGGAACCTTGCTTTTCTCCAATAGGACTTCCTTCGGTGTTATATTCTTTGGACTACTTCCGATGGGAAAGCCGACTCTATCCGGGAGTGACATTGCTCGTCTTGGTCGGACGGACATGGTTATGAATATTTGGTTAAATAAATAAGAATAAAAATAGTGTAAGTGGTAATAAATATTTGATCTGGAGGGAAGCTTGTTGGACCGATTCTGAATTTGTGTTCGAAGAAGTTCCGGGGAGCGATACCCCCCATTCACTATTTATATCACGCTAAGGAGAGGTGTTTTAAGTTTGCGTAGAATTGCTCTGATTCATGGGACAACACCGAATATACTATCGGAATGAGGTATATTTGTCATGCTTTGTCTGTTGACTGTTTCCGTTTGCTTTGTCTCCGAAGGCCAGCGACAGATAGAAATATTGGCTGAGTGTGAGTCGAATTGAGTTCGTGGCTGGTAGACAGAAGTAAATGGGATTGGCTACGGAGGAGAAAATGTATAATTGCAATGCAAATACTTCTAGATTTCTCTAGGATATTATGCTATGAAAGCTACCGGTCGAAGGCAGTGGGTCACCGATTATCACTCGACTCGTCGTCTTTCATTATTTTGTTTCGGATATGATTTTTAGAAGGTAGTAGATATATCTGACGACTTGAATACGTATATTCTTCCTGAAAGATACCAGTTTAATTTCAGATGAGGTCTTTTCAAATGTTTAGCAGATTATTTTCTACTCCCTCATCCGCCAATTCCAATGCTCCATACGCAGAGGTGGCCACCAAGATTCTTATTCCGGGAATTCAATCAGATCTAGACCCGGATATCGTCTTTCCGCATCGTCACAAGACTTTACTAACATTCAACATGGATCATTCCATAGAAAGTTTGCATCACCCCCACGATTCTCGTCCATTTAATCATTTTCGGATCCAAATATACAAATTCCCAACGTCAATGATACGCCTTGACGGCATAGAAGGAAAATGTAAAGTGTTGTGTGAATTTGTGAAGACGGAATAGCAATGCCGGTGTTGGCTCATAGTCTATCACTCGAATATCAGTAGGGGATGAGTCAGTTGTGGGAGAGCGAGTGATGGCCTGCGATTGTCAGTACTTTCCAAGCCTAGTGGTAATTCATTGGGAGGCATTGAGTTGGGGCCGTGTATGTTTTATTATACATAAAGCTAGAAAACTCGGTATCAAACAAATTAGTTTCTCAAATACCTTACCGTCGAAACGGGTATTTTTTTAAGTCTTATTTTAGGCTTAAATAAGCATGATATTTGCCTTTTTTGACGATTTTCTCTTATTGCTTTTTAAAGTCCTTAGTAGACCATGGTTTCGCTAAGAATTAATTTTTTTCAGGCTTATCGAGCTTGATCAGTCTTATTTAAGGTATTTTTGAAAAATAAGGCTGAATAATGTTTATTCGTGAGATCAGCATGATAGCCTGATAGGTATACTTTTACACTTATTCGCCATAGTGAATTTCGGAAATAAAGTTTTTATTAATACTGAATTTAATATGTACATTGATTTAAGACAATCTATTTATCTCCCCGCCTACACACCTCCCTACCTCCCTACCTGCCTACCTGCCTACCTGCAGCTGCCTATCGGCCTATCTGCCTACCTGCCTACCTGCCTATCGACCTATTTCGCTCAATTGGGTGTATTTGGTGCTCGATTTGGTGCTCGATTCGCTGCTGCTGCTGCTGCTGCTGGATTCGCTGCTGCTGGATTCGCTGGTTAGCTCATGTTTTGATATTAATTTTGACGATTGGGAGATGGGGGGGGGAGATGGTTAGGAGAGTAGAGGGGACGGAGGTGATAGAGAGGTAGAGGTGGGGTGTTAATGAACGGATGGAAGAACACGGTTTAATATTTGCTAAGTGCCTAACCCTAACCCAGCCTTAGCACCCGTAAATGCCTATAATCCTGACGAATTTCCATAATGCTTATTTATTTAGTAATCCTAATACTAGTAAAGGTCTTAAAAGAGTCTTATTTGGTGGTAATATTAAGCAAATATCATGCTTTTGCCCAAAACACGCTTATTTTTTGCTTTTTTGAGATATATGCCTTATTTAAGGCTTTTCTACATCTTAGAGCTCAAAATCAGCCTTCTTATTTTACCCGTTTCGACGGTAAGGTATGTCGTGAGCACAAAACCTGAACAAAAGGGAGAAAGACAATGCCGATGGCCGGGAGTGCCAACACGATATATCTCCGGCGGTACAATGTTTTTTTTTACCAGTATGCACATGAAAGGCTCTAGAATGAAGAATTGTGGTGATAATCTGTGACTGAAATTCCACTCCCGGCGTTAACGCTTCTATGAGTCTCATGACTCTCATCCCTAGTATAATCACGCCCGGAAAGAGCTGGTACCCGGCAAGGTATTGCGGGTTCTCAAAAATAATGATAATGGGATGCAACGGGGCAACGAATACCGCAACGGTCACCCAACTCCACTACCAACGAACGACAATAGGAAATGAAATAAATTTTGAATCTCTGTTATTAGTATTTCTTATTATCATTTATCTTAAATGCGTCCTCCTTGTAGTGGGCCATGGTTGAGCGATCGTTACGTTGGTCATGGAGCCTGTTGCGTCCCATTATTTTTGACAACTCGCAATATATAGAGACCTCCTGTGAATGGATAGGCGACAGGTTTTTATCTGTACCGTATACGTACGCAGACGTAGGTAGGCTGACACGCGTATCCTCAACCTTAGCCCAAGCGAAAGTGACGGGATCACAGTTTTGACCCAGGCCTTACTAAAAATGGCATTACTAAAAATGGCATTTCCGTCGATACAGCGCGTGGTTTGGAAGCGCTCAGAAGGTAGACAACATATTTCACTCAAGCTCGACAAGCAATCATCACCGGGAAAGCAACCGAACACTACAGAAGGACTAAAGCAGCACCTATGAGGTCGTCCATGTATAGAAGTGATCTCTGGGTAGTTTTTGATTATTTTGAATGATACTTAATCATATGAAGCGAGGATAGAGCTGTGAGGGAGTCATCAAGTGACCCTACGGGTGCGGTCTTAGGTGTTGTTTTAATATTATTACTACCGGTTCATTTAGTATTATCGATAACACTCTTTAAGGGCCTAAATGTAAGATCTCTAGCTAGATATTGGACTTACAGGTGCTGAAGGCGTGGTCTATCTAGGCCTTGTGCTATGAGTCCCGGGACGGGGAAAATTACTATTTGAGGGGAATTTATGATAGCTTTAGACAACTTCGGGTTGAACGACACAATTCAAGATATTCCCTACAGATATTCACTAATTGATACTTTTACTATACAGAGATTGATTTGGCAAATTTATGGAGATCAATTTGGGTGGTTTATGTGGATGCGCCGGTATTTGTTATTAGAAACAGGTCAATAGTGGGCGAACGTAAGAAAGATTGATCATTATTTGTTATATCCATGTAGTAATGACGAAGATGAACTGAGCTTTAATATGTCTATAGATAACAATTTTACCCCTCAAGAGCGCATAGGAAAGAATGTTGACTGGGTCCATATATATATAGCCCGAAACGTCAAAAAAGTACTTCTCTCCGATCCCAAGATCCATATAACGCAGATAGTTGCGGCATTGAGGAGGGAGTAGAGTTGGACCATGTGGCTTCGGGGGTGTCGGATAATATAGTTCGTGTCCGGAGATGTTATATACCAACTTTCACAGGAGGTACGGAAAAAAAAGGTTGGTAGAATCATAATTCTACAAGTTAGATATCTGTATAAGACAGACAAGACTTATTTGTTGGGGGTGGCAGCGGCCGATTATAATGGAAATATTCTGCCCTCAATGATCGGGAGTAGATCGAGATGGCGATGGACGAAGTGCATATGATGCGGCGTATAAGTAAATGCAAAACCGGAGCGTATCCACCTCGGCAGCCGTGGTCATTGTATAGGTAGCTCGGGGCCGCTGCTAAACGTCTCGGGGTTTATGTTGGAATACATGTTGTCGTAAGAAGATGCCGGCGCTAATAGAATCAAGGTGAACGATGACGCTGCCTCTGGGTTCGCGATGGAAGATGGTAAAAGGTAGTGAGGAAGAAGCAGTAGCGGCGGTCGAGCCGGGAAGGGAAATGATGGATACCAAGGCAAAGGTGGGCGGCAGTGCGATACTAAGATGATAAGGTTCTGGTAACACCAGATGTACTGGAACACCATGTACCACCACTGATAAATTCCCATCTCTGCTCGAGGCCTATGCAAGAATTGATAATATGGTAAATTCCATTGAATTGAGTGTAGGAATACCTGCTTTAGCCTTTCCCACAACGATTAAATCCTGCAACAAGAGACCTTGAATGGCATAGAACGCTAGTGATCACAAGTTTAAATATTTCCTCTACTTCAGAAATTTCTAAACTGACTACGTTTCCATCCAACCACAATCACTGCAAAACACCTGCCGGCGCGATCTATGGTTTCAACCACCTAATATTCCGCCAGTCTCGGTATAGCCATACACTACAACAATTCCCCTCTCCGGTTCCTCTCACAACGCACCATACCTATAAACCTTAAATGCCTGTCCATAATTTTCTGGAGTCAAACTCACAGGCCCGAGCGCGAGCCAAGAAGCTGGCGCTTGACAAAGAGATCAGATAGCGCGAGTGCCGTTCGCAAGTGGATTTCTTAGTCTTATCCCAAGCCCAGAAAGAAGCGCAGAAAGCAAAGATGAGAGCAGAAGCTAAAGCTAAGAATGATCCTAAAGCACTGGCATGAAAGCAAAGAGAGAAAGCGGAAAGGGAACAGTATATTTATGAGGTACAAGGAGACGAGATAGATGAAGAGTGAAGAGCAGATTTGTTACATGACGATGATCTTGAAAGCATTGGTGATCATTCCGGCTCACCTTTGGCAAACCCTTGCTAGATGGGCCGCATCTATCTAGGACTTACTATGCATCTTGTAGTAATCTTATAGTTTACAATAATTTCATTTGACGTAAGAAGAAATTATCGAGCAGATATTAACGGCCTTCTACTTAATGCGAGCGTACTACACCTCCGGCGGATTGTTGATCACAGCTTGCGAGCAAGGCTGTGACTCCCGAAAAAGACAACAAAAGAGAAACCTCTGTAGAGATTATTGGAATAAGTATAGTTTTTACTGGTTGAAGTTGTACGTTATCAGAGGTGGGAAAGAAGGTGGGAGATGGTACGTTGAACTTTATGTATATATATCTGTGTAATGTCAATTGATCAAGGTGGGATATTGGGGTAAAGAAAGGAGTTTCAGTCTCATCTGCGGTGGTGTGATTTCCGGGCCGAGGTGGTCCATGTGGACAGCAGCTAGAATGACCCCACAGAACCTTTGGTGGACGTTTGACTAGGTTGTTATGAGACAGCGCTCTTCGATGAGACCGGCTGCTGTATCCATTGAGGCTGTTAAGGGTGTGAGATCAACATGTATTTGGTATATGTGGTAAATACCTTGCAGAAAGATTGAAGAGGTCAAGTAAAAAAAATGAAGAGGACCAATGATCTTCTCAAATATTGGATTGTCGATCACACCCGCAACTTGAATTCCAGGAAAGATCTATTCTTTGGAATGTGTTTTGTAGGTACCTCTTATGTTTTTGATATTGTTGCCATCATGCATGAAGAAGGGCCGTGCGTGCATGTAAGCCTCAGCACTGCACTGCTGCGTCACTACTGCGTTGGCGTGCTGTGCCCTCACCAAAAAGAACCTTCATAAACCAAAAATGACCCCGCTTTCCGATACAGCGCCATTCCGACAAATAGACTCAGATGCCATTCACCTTAGGCATATTGCGCTCCTTTGGCGCCACCGTCCCTCTCGCCGTCGAGCACGTTCGGATCGATAAACCTCAAAATGAGATCAACATCCATCACGTGACAACATAGTCGAAAAGTGATCTCAGCGACGAGCGCTTTCGGAAATTGTATTTCCTTCTTCCTAACCTTGAGAAGAAAGCCTCTGAGAGTTATTGAGCCTGGTATATGGTATGTAGTGGTCTCTTCTCAATATCAAACAGTCTTTGTCCCGGAGGTGGTGAATAGGAGGTAGTGGACCGGAAGGGCCGTCTCTCCCGAAACGCTCGAAATTACAGATGTATAGAGGATCCTATACGTATACGACGTGATGGAATGAAAGTCCTTGAAAGCTCTGCGCGCTATGAGTGCAACTAATTCCCTCTCCGCGCCCCCACGTTAATGGGGTCGATTCATGGATGATTCATATGAACTCATACATTCGAGAACTATGATTGGCCTTAGACTGAAAAGATTTACGGTGTCAATGAAGACTTTCCATCTCAGAATGGCTCTCAATTGTTACGTTAGAGAAAACGACTGACATGAATAGACAACAAGTATGATTTAGACTCCGAAGCCTTCGAGACCACTGTGTATCTCTCTCATCAAGCATATTCACAGCGAGCAACGAAATGTGCATCAGTGAGAGTAGCTCTCCCCTCTGCAGCCTTTCTTTTCGACTATGGTTAGTCGTTCTAGTTTATCTCATGACATTGGTAAAAGATGTTTGGTAATTGATCTTCGTTGATAGACCGTTACCATGGCCGGTGGGTGATTGACACAAAGTCAAAATTAAGAGGTGAGAATCTAGGCCATTCCTCCCACCTTTCAAGTACATATAGAGCAGAATATCAATGTTAATTACGCAGCCAAAGGGGACCTGTCCGTCGAGGGATTAACCCTAAAACCCAGGTCTATGTGTAAGTGGGCTTTACCGTTCTAGGCCTCTATATTATGATGATTCCCTGGTTCGGAGTACGCTTTTCTTCGCCAGTCCTGAACCAACTCAACTCGACCCCATCAGTTGATGTTTAGTAGCAGCGGTCTCATATATATATGACCATGAGATCGGGTTCTCATTGCGCGATACCGCCACACTGATGGGTGTCCATTCCGCATTCCTTAGGAAGAGTGGGATTCCGGGTATGCAGAGAGCCGCTCATATGACTATCGTGAGCCTTTAGCGCAACTGCGTATGACTTCTTCGACATCGGAGGTGTCTTAATAGACCCGGCTCTTAAAAATCAACCCGGAGTATTCGTAGATCATTGACCACAATTTGTGCTACTACCTCACTACCCCCGAAAGATGGGAATCAAGCTGTTGATGAGCATGGTTGAGCTGGGTTTATTCTCAGTATCATTGGTGAAGGAAGGAAAAGTGACACCCTTATCGTGTCGAGTCTACACATGGTGTAAGATGATAATATATATGGGCATTATACTTCCGGTCCAAGGTCTGGCATTGAGTCTTATCTCAGGCATACAGAAAGAGCTTGAGATCGGAGAGATTCAGCTTTCCGTCACTGAAGGCATCGGGCTGTCATAATAAGCCGAATACGAGCGCTAAATAATCGTGCGGCACCTTATTCTGCCTTCTTCACTCAGACGCCCTGATGGCTGCTGGTGCTTGATAGGATACTGCAGCTGCTTTCAAGGCTCTGTAGCTCGCCCTCTCAAGATTCGACTCGACTTAAGGATCTATTAGACTTATGTTAGATTTAGGAACGGTGCTAAAGCTGTGGGTAAAAAGGCAGAGCTGCAACTGATCTCGATTTGACTTCCGGAGAGACTTTCAAGGGTAGTAACCGTCGACCTTGTGGGAGAGCACAGGGAGCTAGAGGATTACATAGTTGCTTTTGCGAGTCCTCTGCAGCTAGCGCAAGATGGTCAATTGTTGTTGGAAAATCAGCTGAACTGATGAGGTGACACAGCTCTCTTCGTCCTATGAAGCAGAGCAAGGGGGAAGGGGGTGAAGGTTAACAACTAGTTGGTACCAAAAACAGTCCGGAGAGAAAGAGATAATCTGTGGGCAGATTATAGAGGGCGTGGGTGGCGGAAGAGAGCTCTTGCGAGAGTCCTTCCGTCGATAGGACGTCGGGGCGCTGGATATAATAACCGACGGCTACAAAATATGGGAGGAAGTGATTCTCCTTTGTCGAGATTACACTCGTTTTCGGAGGGTTTGGTCCTGGGTGGGGACCATGCCATATCGACCTACTGTTTCGCTTTTCAACAGGTAGTGGGCGAATGACCAGTGAAACATGTAGGGCTGGGATGAGAACTGGGTATCCACCTCCTTGCGGTGTCTAATAAGACTTCAATTAGTCCAACCCGCCTCGGTTGTACATGGCCGGCAGAATTGGCCTGAGCGGAAGAAGAACTGTGGCCGGCATAGTTGTTGTACCTCGCATCTAGATCACCATGTTTCCCTGGGTTAATTGGAGCATGCTGCGACAGGAAAGTGAGTAAGAGGAAAGTGACTTTAATATTCTATACATTACATGGATAAATCTTGTTTGACAATTTATACCATGAAAATCACTTGATTTATGTCAATGATCTTAAGCAACATGTCAATGATGATATTTGTCCATGCAATGTATAGGGTTTATTGGATACTGGGTTATGATATGGCATCCCATCCTGGGATGAGAGAGATTATTCAAGGAAGGTGTGATGTCTGCCTACGAGTTGCAATTGTTGGAGGAGGCATAGTAAACATTCCGTTATGGTCGCCGTTGTCGGCCGGGTACATCAAGAGCGGGACTATCCAATGGGCGAGGCAGGCTCTGGATCTAGAACTGGTGGATAGTTCAAGGCTGCGAGGGTTTGAGGAAAGGATTGGGCGCTTTCCCACATCATTCCTGATTGACCTGCGACGTGAAGGTCTCGAGCGAAATATTCGTCGTAGGCCAAGAGAATGGGGAGCAAGTGGGTAGAGTAAACATGCTGCTTGATACATGAGATCAATATTTAGGCTAGGATTATCTCTACTGAATGTCTCTACTGACTGATGGCATTCGTCAGAGTGGTCGCCTACCTCATGGCTGCAGATGCATGAAGATGCCGCTGATAGGCATGCCCCCATGGCCCAGGATGCCAGTGCCAGAACATCTACGTGTATGGAGGCAAGGCGTTCAGTCTATCCCGCACGGGGAGTGGAGACCCCATCTCGGCACGTGTGTGTCTCCCACTCACGTAGTCGGAAAACTATTTAAGTAGCCCATCCCCACCCACCTCTCCCTCTCATCACCATCACCAACCACCTCTTTCTCAAAGCAAAATTCACAGCTGCGAGAGCAATCCTTCTAAATATCTCATCCCACTTTCACAATGGGTAACCCCAGGACCAAAGAAAGGGCCAATAGGGCTCGGGCAATGGCCGCAGAGGGTATCACCTTGCCTGCTACAACTTTGAAAAGAGATAGGGAGCAAGATCTCAGCGATTCTTTCCAGAAGGTGAGACTAGAGGATGGCGAATCACGTCCTACAAAGCAGCCAAAGACTGCATCTTCGATGTCTACAAAGGCAGAGGCAAAAACCCCGGCGACACCAGAGGTAGAGGTCTCTCCTAGGTCGGTGCGCAGTCAGACTCCAACAACTCAGCTGTCAGAGACTACGACTCCTGTCAACAACAAGGAGGGAAATGACCGTGTAACCCCCAATTTGCTTCGCCTGAAGAAAGCCTATTGGACCGAAAAGAACACCTTTTCCGGTAGGTTACCCATCTTGCTCTTATTTCATATCTTCATTTTATTCTTTCATACTTCCACTCCAACATCAAAATTTATAAAAATCATTTGAAGTAGTCCTGCCATTAGCCCTTGTGCTGTTGGTTGGCAACCTGTCTGCTCCCATTCGTTACAACCTTTTCTTGTCTCTTTTTGTTTTCTCAATTATTTGAGAGGGAACTAGATTAGATTAGATTAAAGTGAGACATGTCTGGCCAGCACAATGCGACCAACCATACATGAAACTATGTAGCTGCATTTTACTACCTCCAACAAAAATCCCATCCAACACTTTCTCCACCTTCAACCTTTATCTAACAAACAAAAAAATCTACTTACGAAAAAATCAACTAACGAAATGACTGTTCCATGGTATTTAGATCCATACAAAACGCCGTACTATAACGATGACATGACAGCAGACCAAAAGAAAGAAGCGGAGAAACAATCTTGTAAGTATTTCTTTTAGTTCTGTCCCTTACCCATGCTGAAGCAATGCTAATATCTTTTGAACTAGTGATTGCAACAGTCGAGGACTATTTCAGATTGGGTTGGAACAGTCATGCCAAGCGCAATCACAACAACGAACCAGTTGATCGTAAAATGGTAGTTGACCGCACCAGAGAACATTTGCGAATCGCAGACAAGTTCCAATGTGAAATCTTTGGTACGTATATCCTGTTTAGAATTACGTTCTGAAGTGATTGACTAACTTTGTGGTTATGACGATAGTTCCTGTCAGTCTTACGCAGTATGAGATAGAGATTTGGAACAAGGAGGTGTTGAATTGGCCACAGAATAAATATGTGGTAGAGGAGACTTTGGTGGTGGATAAACCTGTTCCGTACGTGCACCCTAAGTTTAAGGCGCCTGCCCTGGACAAGGACAACGATACGGAAATGTCGGAGTCCGCCCCTCGAATTAAGAGGGCTTCTAAGAAAACGGCCTCAGTGACGGATGAACCTGTTCCCTACGTGCACCCTAAGTTTAAGGCGCCTACCCTGGACAAGGACAACGATACGGAAATGTCGGAGTCCGCCCCTCGAATTAAGAGGGCTTACAAGAAAAAAGGCTCAGTGACGGCTGAAGTGACCGAATGGGATCGTGACACTGACAACTGCCACTGGGATGGGAAGTCTCCAAGAGATGTAAGCCTAACTGGAGCAATGAATTGGTGGGAGATCGATAATTCCAAATTTCCTGCGGTTCCTTCGCCATCCGTAAAACCACACTTCGCGAAACGAGCAGCAAACATCCTCAAGGTTGTCTACAAAGATGCCTTGAAGGGGTCATTTGGGGCCAAGAGCTCTCCGAACAACAACATTATCATTCCAGGCGACGACGAGAAGGAGAATAATATGCGACTAGGTTATTTCCCTCCACCTGACAGCGATGCCTTTGACGGCCCGCCTCCTGATGTCGGCTGTATGCCAATACATGATCGGTACTCTTATTGGCTCGTTTGGCTTCAGGCCAATGGATATTTAGCAAAGCATTTCGTATGGCTCTGCGGGAAGGATTGCCAACCGCTTCGTCTTGCCTATAAATTGAGGAAGCCAAAGCATAGACCTGCTGGTACCGCCCCTCCAAAGAAGAAGGACACCTTCCATACTACTCTTTGGATGCGTGCCACACGTATGCGCGACCGCTACATGAAGGCAGAGAATAAGGATGGAGTTAAAAAGCTTACCCGCGGGAAAGGCAAGAAGATCAAGGGCAAGAAAGCCAAGTCCAAGGCCAAGAAGAACAAGGGAAAGAAGAAGAGCAGTAAGAAAGATATCGAGGATGAGGAAGACGAAGAAGACGAAGAAGACGAAGAAAACGAAGAAAACGAAGAAGATGAGGAAGATAAGGAAGATGAGGAAGATAAGGAAGATAAGGAAGATGAGGAAGATGAAGTGGAAGATGATGAAGAGGAGGAAGAGGAGGAAGAAGACGAAGAAGAGGAAGAGGAAGAGGAAGAGGAAGAGGAAGAGGAAGAGGAGGAGGAGGAGGAGGAGGAGGAGGAGGAGGAGGAGGAGGATGCGAGTGGTGAAGGTTTTGGTTCCGGAGAAGGTGCTGGGGCGTTTCAGTTCGGATTTGATCCTAGCTTGGATCCAGAACTGGCTCTGGCTCTTAGAATGTCTATGGAAGAGGAAAAGGCTAGGTTGGCGAAGGAAGACAAAGAGAAGGAGGAGGAGGAGGAGGAGGAGGAGGAGGAGGAGGAAGAGAAACTCGATGCGAACAGCAAAGCCGATGAAGAACACGAAAAAACTGAGTATGAAGGAGCAGGTTCCGCCTAGGTCCTGCAAGATCGAACAAGAAAGAAGAAATTTTGAGAGGCATATACTATCTGGTGGAGATGGGCTTTGGGGATTGGTACTGGATTGGAGTGTTTCTTTTGTTGACAATCTATTTGTTGGCTATTTCTTCTCGTTTGGTTGTTCATTATGCTACAAGATTTGGTTACTGGTTTGAGTTTACTGGGCTAAGACTCAGATAGGGTGGATGAGAATTGTTGAGAAAATGTTTGTACTCATTAGTTAGATGGCAAATGACGAATAAGTGCAAATAATTTACTGGCGTTCTCTGTGACATGATCTGTGAACTTCTCGTTCTTCCCTTCCAAGTTCCAACTGATCCTCGAAAAGCAAAGGTTTTACCATGGGAAACACGGATTGCCTCGCTGCTCTAAATTTTCATTGCCTAAAATCAACGGGCTTACCCGTTTTCTCCCCAACCAAATAGGAAGGGTAATAGTTACATGTATCCGTTTCCTTGCCTCAGGAATCTCTTACCATAAACCTAAAGCATCCTGTGCGGGGAGCAAAGCTTAAACTTCGCAATCTCAAATTATCTTGTCAATTCCTATCCTCACTCTGTCCCCATCACATGGGTGTATCTCCATTTCTGTTCCCATGAGGCCAATTGCTACCGCTACAGAAATGGAACGTTACAATCCTCCCCGTCGCTACAGCACAAGGCGTAGCGCTCTATACAGAAATGATTCAGCTGAGGAAACGCTTCGTACTGGTATCAAACTCCACAGAAAGAGCCAGGTACGTCATGTTGCTACCCTTCCCTCTGATGAAATTGTATTGTAACACCATACAGCCAATCCTGCAGCCAACTACAGTAAAGACGAGGATGCTCCCTGTTCGAGAGAGCTTTGGAAGTGTAACTCAGAGGAGCTGCTACAAGATAGAGGTTTATGTCATCCCTGGGATACTGCCTGGATATTACTTGGTGTGATAGATCTTGTTGTCTCTCTTGACAGGATTGGCTAATAGTTTAAAAAAAGTCTCCAGAGACTCGGAATATGTTTCTTACTTTCAGCAAGCACTGCGGTATAAATGTTAGTTCAGTACCTTTCTAAACCGATTTATGATCTTGAAGAGGATACTAATTGAGTGATCTATAGGGCTATAATACAGAAGAGACGCAGTTACCGACTGGAAATAGTACATATACCTTGGAAAAGAATGTAATTATATTGACGGCTGGTACTCCATTATAGATTCTAGGTCACGCTAATCATATAACTAATAAGTTCAAACCACCAATGATATTTGATTTACACCTTAAAGCAGACAGCTATCCAGTTCAGTCTTTATTGCGTAATACGTGTGCTATTCCCTTAAGTGGCGGAGAGGATATCGGGCCAAGAGAAGTGGTGGATGTGGAGGTGCCTTTACCTCCACTGAAACATTACGTTTACAACCGTGATCATGGTGGGGAGAATTATGAGAAGTCTAATTTTGAGAGATACTACAAGGGAGAGTTAATAAGCTCTCAATCTACTACGGCGCGGCCTGCGGAACGTATGGCGGGAGAATCTTGGTTCTTGGATACCGAGTCGGATGAAAGCGGCTGTTCTTCTGACGAAGGAACTATAATTTGGGCGCCCGAAAAAGACAACGTATCTGCCAATGTCACACGATCTCTGGTAACGAGCTCTTTAAGTGACGACGACGGCACTCAGACCTCCTCCCTCTCTTCCTCACCTACATCATTGAAGATTATTCTCAACATGTCGGAAGATATGAATAACTTCACCAAAGTGGTCGGTCAGAATTGCTCCTCTGAATCCCTCCATATTCAAGCTTCACCATCAACCTCCGGGAAGCACATCACGTCGGTAGATAGAGAGGCCTTAGTGATTACAGACATTGATTCCAGTTCTTTCGTATCGATGTCAGTAAATGAGAACGTTGATCTTCATACTTCTCAAAGGCCAAGTACTACAACTACCTGGTGCTCTGAACCGGACTATAAAGGTACCAAACATCTCTATAACACTACAAGGCACCTGTCGAGAATCATGCAACAAAATACTCGTCCGCTCACCCCCGCCGAATTAGCTACTCTCGAACTCGAGGCAATGGTGATTGAAGACAACACCCATCCCAAGCCTCCTAGGAGCAGGAGCTCAAACAATGTTAGCACCTTCTTTAGAAGAGAGTCAGGTAGCAGTACCTCTATTCACACTGCTCATTCCGCTCCAATACCCGCCCCAGCAACCGAAAGAAAAAGAACCTCCGCAGGATTTCTCAGTGTGGAAATGGATCTCAGACTAAGGCGTGCCCGTGCTGAGGTTGATAGCCTTAGAGAGACCGAACAACTTCAAGCCTCTCGTGGCAAGACTCTCAGTCACTCATCCATTAGAGCAGAGAGAGCTGAACTCTCTCAAAGTCAGATTTCAACTGGCTCCCTCAATCCCACTACCCCTACAGTTGATCACTTCCAGGAATACATGACGCACTTTGATCTCGACAATGTGACCAACCCTCCGGCAAAGGGATTTATGGAGTCTGACGACTCATCCGGTGAAGACGACAACGCATCGGTTGGAACCATTGTTCCTCCAAAGCCGACCAAGCCTCGGGGAGAGAGAGTGCAGAGAAGACGCAGGGTCAAGAAAGAAAAGCCGGTGAAGAAGTACATCTTCTACGTTCCTGACAATTTTGAGGAGCTTCTGGCTCAAGCACCAACCGAACCTCCGACAAGGCCTTTGCCTCCCATTCCTACTGAGGCTCAGGCCCCAACTCCACTCCCGAAGGGACCTCTACCTCCGCTTCCAAGGGTAGCTCTCTCTCAATCCGCCGAGGTTGAGGAGTCAACTCCCAAGATTGAAGCGTTAACGAAGGAGTATAGTGACTACCTAAACAACATCAATCGGGATGAGTCAACCAGAGTTAAATGCAAGAACAAAACGGAGCACAAGCCTGGGCTAGAGGCTGATCTTGAAGCATTTATGGAAAGCGAGTCTCTAGCGGCGGACTGGATGAGGGCGAAAAGAAAGATCTAAGACTAGGGACAATGATGTAAGGATGGTTGGGGGAGCCCATGAACTAAGACAGAGATGTGAATGCCGATTAATGGCAGGAGATGTCGCGTCAAGTCATAGCCATTCTTCATGTTATTTGCTGAACATGCGGGATATTGTCACATAGGTCATATAGAAGCCAGGCTAATTCTGTTTTCTTTGCACTAGTTTCTATTAAAATCTAAGTTCTTACACCTTGAAATATTTACATCATAGTTGATGCTCCTCCTCCACCCCCCAAGAGGTAATCTACTTTCTGTGCAGCAAATATTTTTACCCTTCTCGCTATGTAGTGGTTGAGGTATTACCCAACTCATCCAATGTGTTCATCCCGTTCTTTTTTAATTGCAGTTTATGTTTGAAACGAAAAGGACCGCAATTAGGCATATTTCATCTTATGACCTTTAACCCCCTTCCAATGAAATCGTACTCTGGTTGACACTATAAACCACTTCTCTTTCTATTTCACCTTCAATCCAGCGCCTTCCATCAATATAAAAACACAGCACACCAACCCCAAGAAACTCAGAAACGAACAGGAAAAAAGATTATTCAAACCGGTTGGGCCCAGTCGACGCTTTATTATAATATTATATGAAAGCTGATGATCAGATCTTACACACTATAGGGTGAACGCTCGCTAGGTTGCCCGAGGTTGCTATTATCGGGCCTTATGTAAAACATATCATCCTCCATATTTCAACCCCGGGGTTTTGAAAGGAGCAAAAGCTGTGAGATACGAAATCGGTGGATCAATGAGGCCGGTCCGTCATGCACATCTGGCACGGCGCCTTGATACCTGATCCAAGTGAAACACCATTCAGGGCGCAAGAGACAACTTCCATTCCATTCAAGCTATCAGCGTTCGCATCCATCCCATCTGTAGTTCCCTCTAGACGTCTGTTTGGGTCTTCTATCCTCTCGGCGGAGGCTCTGGTAGGAGCAACAGCGCTCTCCGCATCATCATTCCTCGCGCATGTCTCGTAATCCTGTTCGGAATACATAGGCATGTAGCATGAGCGTGAAAGCGAAGAGCTGAAATATCCTCCGGAGTGCCTGACGTTCTCACCGCTTTCAGAAGGTAAACGGGACGGATTCGGAACTCTCATGGCTATTGCCAACGCAGCATCGGAGAAGCTATGTTGAGGAGACTGACACATAGAGACAGGTGTCGTGGAAGACTGGTCACTGAGATGAGAGCGGGAATTCCGGCGGCTATCTGCATATGAGTTCGAATCGGAAATAGTCACCTCGCTGTCTCTCCTAACTTTGACAGTCAAGACCTCTTTCTTCATCCAGGCGAGTAACTCTGGGTCAACCTCCATAATCATTGATCGGTTGGATTTGGTTGATTGGTTGGAAGAGGAGCGGGAGTGAGAGCGATATTTGCGTCCAGTCATTTCGTACATGCTCGCGGCCAGGGTATATTCCTCTTCATTCCTGCTGTATAGCTTTTCGTGAAGCTGGGTATCGAACTCCGTTCTAGATAGCTGAGTGTTCGTAGTCTCTTGAGAGCATGGAGCTTCCTCGAAAGATTTACGTTTATTGAGCTGTCTTGAAGCGAATATCGATTGCATTCGAGAAAGCCTCTTTGAACCCTCGCTCAAGCTGTCCCCGAGATCAGACTCAGTGCTTGCAGGATCGTCAGGGATTATAAAGCCTCGTTGAACTTTGCTTCTTCGGTTCACAGTACCAAGATTCTCGAGCGAGATATTCTTCAAATGGCCGAGGGGACTTGAGGGAGTATTGAGAAGTAGGGGATCGGTGACTATCTGTAGATGAGGGCAGGTCAAGCGTCTAGTCTCATGCTGCGTGTTTTTAATTTGGCAACTTGTATTATAGGAGACAGGCAAGGCTCCAGTCGGTGAAGCACTTATAACGCTCCTTGTTTTCCAGCCCTCATCGCTCGCCGAGATTGACTGATTGGCAGTGGCAAATGACTGATCTGTGAGGTCTTCGATAGAGGGATTGCTCGGGAAATAGTACAGGGAATTCTGAGCTTTCATACGCCCTGCGTCAGCTTCGGTTTCGGGATGTTCGTCGCATTCATTGCACCCTGAACAGCCTTTCGTGAATTCCGAGCGTAAAGATAATATCCCCACAGTTTTAACCTTCCGTACAACACCATTCTCAGAGATGATGCCTCTGCTCGTTGAACGTAGCCTAGGACGAGGTGGGCCCATGGGAAGATAATCTGCTGATGATGGTGCGTGTTGGGAGAGACTTTCATATGTTTTCATTCTCTCGAGGACCCTCCCACTCCTGGTGTAGGCAGATCCTTGCGTTGAGCTAGCGGGTGTAGTTGAATTCGTTTTCCTGTTTCCAACCCCTTCCTCCTCAAAAAGCTCCTCAGAAACGTGTTCCCTCTTCGAACCTTGCCTGGATCGCCTCTTCTCATATTACCTATCGTTAGAAATTTTATTGTCAAAAGGAATCTTAAGCTTACACAATGATCCACAACAAACTGCAGTCCCTCCTCCGAAACAGTTACGTCCTTCAATTGGTAATCCTACAACCTTTACATTAGGATCAAATCAAGTCACTTCCGAGGTGTCGCATCTTACAGCAAGGTTAAACATTTCAACTATTTCCTCATAGCAAATGCGTTCCTCACGAGACTAGAAATTACCAGCGTTAGTTGTGACTCCCCACGTTGTAGCGGAGTCTTATTCCACTTACGAAATTACCAGATATTTGAGGCGAGCCAAATTGCAATTGAATATCTTCCCACGGCATATCCCCAAGCATGAACAAGCACGCCTCCTCAAGCTCTGCGCACTCCTCTATCCCAGTGTCTGCGTCAAGCTCGTACACTTTGATTGATTTCCCATCCGCCCTTCCGCTGAGCGTGAGATCAGCGTCATTTCCCCCCTGATACTCTTTCTCCTCCTTGTCCTCAAAGAGCTGATGAGAGGCCAAATGACGACCACGAAGTGTTGGTGTAACTGCAGAGTCCTCTTCCCACTCTTGGTTGGATATTGGAACTAAATCGCAGTCCGCTGAGGTACAAGCGGGGTTCATTTTTATAGGGTTATGTGAAATACCAGATCTCGAGTAGGAGCCTGTCCGCCGAAGGGCGAAAAAAGTTCTACCTCAGGTATAGTGCCTAGGTTTGCGGAGTTTGGTATTTGAGAGAGAGTGGTAACTATAGGGTGTGTGGGGTGCCTCGGTGGTGGGGTAAAATGTTGGAAGGTGGTGGTTACACAGGACAATTGTGGTCAGGTCCAACATAAGGGCGAAGAAAACACCTGAGTACTCTAAGGGGAATACTCTCTGAATGAAAATATTTTTCCCAGCGTTAGAGCCTTATACTTCTCGGCTAAAGAAAGGCACAACCTCTCGACTTCTCAAGGGCCCGTGGAGTGTTTGCCTCTCCCGAAAATTGAACAACGATGATCTGTAGAGAATAAAATCTAGTTAAAGAAAGTCTGAGTTTCGTCTCACAGCGAAAGGAGATTTTAATCGAATTCCAGTACTTTAACAGAGAAATACATCCATTCCACAGGGGATGTGACATGGCGGCATCATAAAATATCACTCGGCTCCGTGGGAAGTCCGAGCCGCAACATTCTTTTCACCTTCAACGTAGCCACCATCGCGGCATAAAACATGTGTTGAGGAATAATAATCTAGGTTTATAGAGCTTCTCATCCGTGCCAATTAAGATTTCAATGCTCTTGGCATGAACGACCTCACAAGATATTTCGCACTTAGATAACACGCGAGTATATTCATTGATAATCAAGGCTCTAACTCTTCATGAACAACTTACTACCTGGAACGTTTACCCCCTTGGGTTATTAGACCGGAAATGCTTGATATCTACTTTGGTGCTCCCGAAAGCGAAGTGAACTTTTACTCAGAATTGATAGAACACGAAGTCATTATGATTTTGATTAAATTCTTGGATTAAGAACTAGGTTAATATATGGAGCCTACAATGTAAATGAGTTACAATGTGGTGATTTCCTCTTGGGAAAAGTCTCTTTGCGACATGATATGACGACGGTGACAGTACCAGGGGCAATGGGGCATATGGGCTCGTGCATTTATGACAAAGGAAAACAACGTGTAATGATATAGGAAAGTAATAAGTGCTTGGGGGAGGGGACAGTAAATGAGTAACGCCTTAAAACCGAGATGACCTCTTTCTTTTGCTTAACGTTTCCTCGCCCAGGACCGCATGGTCCTTGCCTTCTCCTCATCTGCTCTCCTGGCTACTTCGAATTCATCGATTTCAGCGCTTGCCTCATAGTCATCCTCAGCCTGATCAATCCTGGCATTGTAGTTTCCCCTCACTCTCGCCTGCCAGCTATCAGCTGGAAAAGTACGTGGTACAATAGCAGGAGTCTGAGCGGCGGCTGTGGCGATGTTGCTCTGCGCATTGGTGGCAAGAGAATTGAAGGAAGTAGAACTGGTAGAGAAGGCATTTCTGATGACTGAAGCGACGGGAGCGGCATTATTAATTTGAGGTTGACTGTTGACTGAGTTGCCGCTGTTCCTATACTCTTCCTGGTTGACTGTCTCAGTGCTATCCCGATTCCTGACTCTGCGAGGACGACCGGTCCCCGAGACATCTGGGAGCGCAGGTGCTGGTTCATTGGCGCTGCGATCGATGTCACCGTTGGCAATACTCCCGGTAGCTCTTCCTGCTGATCCGCCGAGAGATTGTTCACTATTAGCGAAGCCCGGACCGGTAGCACGACTAAAGGATCCACCATATGCAGCTCCAGATTTGGTCCCAGCAGGAGCGGGTCGAGTCTTCACCAAACGTCGAGGAGATGTTGTACCGCCCTCGGTAGATAAAGTGGAAGTAGAGTTGGACTTTTCTTTGCTCTTGAACATCCCCGGCAGAAACTTTGACCTAGAACCCGATCCTTTTACGCTCTCTTCGGATGATGAAGTTTGAGAGGGTGGGTGTTGAGATTTCTTGAGTGGTTTTTGAAAAACACCCAGGTATTCTCCGAGATCTTTCGCCTTGCGCCTTGGAGGTGAAGATCCATTAGAATCCATATATGGCGAAGCGGCCTCTGTGGTCTCGGTTTCGGCCAATTGGGTGGGCAATTGCGGGTCGATTCCATTTGTAGAATGTTGAACATACTCACCCGATATATTATTACCGTTAGAGTTATCAGTGTAGCTGCTGTATGGATAGCTTCCTGCCGAGTTAGCTGACTCCGCCGCGTTTCTAATGCGATCCTCGTCGTTAGCCGTAGTGAAGGTGCTTTGTCCATCCCGCCTGAGCAGATCACTCAAGGCCGCGCCTGAAGAATAACCACCGGAGTCTTCCGAACGGTTACCAGTGCTTGGATTGCTTTCTCTGTCCTGAAAGGTACTTTGATCGGAATACGTAGTACCGCGCGTCAGACGATACTCAGCGTCCAATCTAGCAGCAAGTCTTTCTTCATCGTCGGTCATAGATTCCCGATTGTCGTCAGGAAGAGGAAAGGTATCAGAGTAGTCGTCAATGGTCAGCGCGGAATCGGATGCAACACTTGGGGGAGATGCTGAAGTATCAGCTTCGTATTCGCCCGATGTATAAGCTGGTGTAATGGATTGATCCTCAAGACTTTCGTTGGTGGGAGATCGAGAGGTTGGCTCTTCGGGCGATCGAGACCGTGGGGCGGGAAGTTGTGTCTCGCTAGGCAGTACCCAGTTTCTAGGCATTGGTGGGATGCCATCTAGGAATGTCAATACTAGCACGAACGAGTTGGGGTTTTTGTGCAGCCCTCGAGACAGCCTAGCGTCCCTCAACCGGGAATACCTCGCCGGCTCGAGATAATCTTCAACATCTCCATTGACAGCATCAATGGCATTGGTCTGAAGTGCCAACAGTCAGCAGTCTCTCCTATAGAAAGTCGGTACTTTAAGCTCACATCTAGTTCGATATCGAGATACAAACTTTCCTCTTGGATCCAGACGTCAATAATCTTCCATCCCTAAATTCCCCCCCTGTTAGAATGTTTCTCACAACAAAAGCAGCGGATCTTTAACACCTACATGGCTAACAAATAACTCACTGATAAAATTTAAGTGGATATCGAATTGTGCCAACTTTCAACCTTTATTAGCATCACCTCACCACACGTTTCGATGAGCGCATTCTCACCTCGAGATCCAATTCCTCTTTTACCACGATTCCGAGGACAAATCCAGGCGGTACATTATCACCGGTCCTGTGCACAGCACGGAATATGACAAGGCCGAATCTAAGCCAGGTCGGCCTTTGGCCTTCCCACAAAATATGGGCTGTACCAGGGTCGAATTGGGATAGGTCAAGAGGGCCTCCTACAGCAGATGTTCTCTTGTAGGTCTCGAGTATCCATCTTGTGCCACGATCACGCTTGTACTGCTCAAGGTCATAAATGACATACTTGGCTTCCGCCATGTTCGTCATTTTTGATAAACAAACAGCGGTGATGGTGGTAGGATGATCGCAGAGAAAGGGCGATAGGGGAGACGATCGGTGATGAAAATAGGTGAATGGAGAAGGGGTTGAGTGGGAGAAGAAGAAGGGGGGAAGGACTGGGATTTAGGGAATACTACTGCGCTCATTTGTTAATGTTACATGGGGAAATCACTGATCCCCGCGCATTTTGCGAGGATTCTGTTTAGTGCACGCCGAGCCCGTAACTGATATGTTTACTTGTTTTTTCTGTACTAACCTTATCCTTATTAAGAGACCTATTCAGTTGATATCCCCCGGTGTGAAGACCCGCATACAGGAGACTGCATCTGATTGGATAATGTGTTTGTGTTTGATATAGGATGTACTAAAAGGATATATGGATCGAAGTCTGATGATACACGGAACCACTCTCTGAGTCAGAATATTAAAGTCATCATGTTTTGCAAATTCTATGCCACTGCGTACAATCGATCAAGTACATGTATTTCATGGAGGAGGGGTACGATACCGTGGTGTTGTGCCTCATTTTCGCGTAACTGAAATCTCAGAACTGCGGATGTCTCACCTTACCTTTAAATATACATTTTCCAGACTACAAAGATCCTAAAGATTGGAAGGACTTACTTAAAGTGCATCCTTTTACCGTGGTTTTGACATTGCTCTTGACCTCGAGGATTGTGCCACCTTATATGTAGCATATATCTAGCGATGCTGCCTTAGGTCGAGAGCGTATTCTAGACGTTGAAACCTTTTTAGCAATGAATATCAGGATGTTAGCCTTGAGTAAATCAAGCTAGTATCGTGAGGGATCCTTGAAATAAACGCTCCACCCGCAATCTTCCTGGCCCCTTTTTCAATAGATCTCTCTTTGTACTTGACGAGTAATTTATGGAATAAAGAAAGAAAATACATATAGATATAATGATATTTAGTTCACTACGTACAGACGCTCTGCAAAAGTATTCGTGATACCGATTTCGGAGTGAGACGTTTCTCCATAGGTAACCGTAGCGGATCATCAAAAAAAACCCAAGAGAAGACTTTCCCAGTGATCAATGGCGCCCGGAATCAATGAAGAATAAGATCAATAACCTATCTTCTTTTATATATAGTCGCAAACTATATTATATATTTTTCGTTGTTTTAAATCTCAACATTAATAACATCAACATTACGGGTGCGCCACACTGCGCACTGACATAAAAACTAAGTCACGAACACTTTTGCTGAGTTGCTGTACGTAGGCAATGACCGGTATTTCACCTATTTTCAGATTCTACGAATTACGACCCCACGACCGTAATATAATAGTGCCTTCTATTGCTGTTTAATTAATCGAGGCCCTTAGGAGGGATCATATTATTGCCCTGTTAATTGGTTAATCAGGTACTCGAGCTCGTTCACGATATTTTGAGACAGCTTGGCAAACGTCGTATTGTATTAATCAGAGCTCATAATTAAATATCGTCATATTTAAAACACCAGCTCAATCTCCTCCCGATTATAACCTCAGAATAGTTCAAACCCAAAGCCCAATATTCCAATAGTGTAGCACCGAAATCCATAAATCCCAGAAATAAGATAAAGTGTGGTGTGGTGAAGTGAGGTGAGAATAAGACTTTCCTTATCGTGCACGGGCCATCCATCCAGATCTTATCGCAGCCAAGCATACCCGAGATCCAGATTTGGTGAGGCGCATAATGCTGAAGACGACACCTCACCCTAGACTTTTGGACAGATGTCATATAAACCCTTTATCCTCTTCTTCCTTAAGAAATTTCAAGCATCGTCAGTTCACCATCGCTTCCTCAAAGCCCCCGTTCCAACCATGCGACAAGAGAAGAAAAAATCTAAAGAGGACATTTATCCGAAGCTAAAAAGAAAATAAGCAAAAACCAAGCAAACTTATACAGAAGTTTAGGAATTTTCTCTGAAGAAGCACAAGATCGTTCTCACTCATAAAAAGCCAGGAAAAGAAGAGAAGACGGCAGGAAGCAAACAAACTGGCAGTAAACAGCAGGGCAATAGTCTGAAGGAGAAACCCTTTCCAAATCCATGGCGAGGATCAGTGCAAGAACAGAGAATAAAGACGAAGTATCAAAAGCCAAAGACCAAAGAGCACGAAGAGCATGAAAAGGCCAAGGAAGTTTAAGAAAGACCCAAAATCCAAACGCCCAAAGCAAAATAAGAATACATATGTGAGTCTCCAATACTATTTCGTTTTCTCTGGAATATGCCTAACAGTTCCATGAACAGAGCTAGGGAGATGCGGTCGCCTGAGAGACACAAATGAAATACTTGATGAGAATGTTAGCACAGGACGATGAATTGCTCGAAGAAGGAATCATACGAAGGGTTAAATGACTCCAGTTCTTGCCTCAATCGAGGCGAAGAACCTTCTTTAAGAAGGCGAGGATTCTATCACATACGCCCTCAAATTTCCTTTTTCTCGCAGCCACATGGACATGATCCTGAACCTCAAAAGCGTCTCCAAGGTTCCCATCGTCCTCGGTAGAGGGAGCACTTGCTTCGTGAGTTTCGGTTTCGGTCATTGCAGTGGTGTGAATGACAATAGTAGGGATAACCACATTGCAGGGGACGGAGATTTCAGGCTGGTCCGCACTAGGACGAGGTCGAGAATTGAAATACGCCTCAAATTCGCTGTTGGACCTGATCGCAGACTGCCTGCGGTGTCCTCTAACTTCGTGGAAGCCTTTGTCGACAGCGCCTGTATGGCTACGGCGCCTGTCCTGTGCTGCTTCCCCAGCTTGGGTAATGCTCACGAGTAAAATGGAATCTGCATTCGCCTCAAGCTCACGCTTAAAAGCCTGGAAGTCCTGCTCGGAAAACGCGGGATAGCCGCCGCTGCTGGACATCTCTATATATCCGTCAGCGAGCAGGCCAATATTTAACGAAAGAAATAAACAGTGGCTGACCTATTCTTCTGGTATGAACGACGTAAAGTCTTTTTGAAAAACCAAGGATCCTGTCTGACAGCTAGTTCAGCGTCTTATAAGATGCACCAGGTCAGTAAGATGGAGACAATGTGGAGTACACATTTAGTAAGGGTACTCACGACGACTGGAGGTCAAATGGAAGATGAAGCTGTCAGCTTGAACGAGGGGAGGGCTTTGGGGTAAGCGTTATGATCACGCTGAAGAAGTTAGCTGACAGGTACTTGCGGATAAACATAGGAGCAAAGTAGGCAAAAAAAGACAGTGAGCAGAATTGGTTGAAAGAATAGATGTTGGAACAACTATCTATACCTTTGCAGTTGTTACTGAGATCCCTTGAGATTCGGGAGGGATGTTCTTCCTGCGTGGCTTGGAAAGAAGAAAGAAGAATGTTGTGTTGATGGAAGCGAGAGAGGTGTGAAGGAGCTGACTGCCCTCGGCTGGCTTGGCGTATGACTCCAGGGCCTATGTTTCATACCTACAACTGCCAACTGTCCCAAACAACGAGAAAACATTATTTCAATACTAGATATAGGTCTTCCTTGGCAACCTTCTGGTCATTGACGAAAATGACAGGGCTCCATGCCCGGGATGTTCTGATGGACAGGGATTCCTTATCTCATCTACAAGGATCAAGATGCACAGCAAGTTACTCGCGGTAGATCCAATGTCTAGTCAGGCTGAAGGCTGTTGAAATTTTAGGGAGGAATATTTTTTTGTGCCTCTCAGGCAATCCACTTCCCATGAGCTGTGCAGTCAGTATGTTCTTCTTGGTGACTAGCCTAAGATTCTAAGAAGCAGACATCTACTCTATTTTGAGTGTGTGAATCAATTGGAATTCTGTGCAAAACTGGCTTCAAATCTGCTAGATTGCAGAGAAGAAAATACAGCACAAAACCTGATGCAGATAGATATTTACTTTTAAATTTTGCCAGCTCTTACTAATACGAAGACAGACTCAAGCCATCTAACTGAACTCTCCTATATGCCCTAAAACGATTCCGAGTATGTATAGATACGAAGAACAATCATATATTTGTGGAACCAGAACAGTGTAGGACCTCTGTTTAATAAAGGCATTGGGAACCGAGATACTGTTATTTATAGATTACATTCAGCCCGTTTTTACCAAAAACACGCAACCTACTCACTCCAGACAGATACAGTCCGATGTACATTCTATTATAAGAGCTAAAATACACTCACATTGTATCTTCTATCTCTTTATTTAGTATAATAAGAAACAATAGATAGTTCTCTCTAACGAGCTCAGTAACTGTGCAGTTTATTTTGCACCAGTGCCTAGAAAGAGATTTACTACTAAGTATTATCTTCTTTTGTAAACTGTGAGAATTATTGTGAAAGAACTGTTCATTTTCACTTTATATGCTGGTGGGGAAGAAATGAACTGCCAAGTCTTTCCTTAGGCCACACAACAGTCTTCTCAGGCTTGAATTCCGACGTAATCTTTCCTCTCACATGTCGCGGTCAATACACTTACAGATTACACCATATTCACTAGGGCAGATTATTTATACTCCTATCCTACTAAGATCTCACTAAACTACTCTAGCTCTCAATAAGATAGTGCACTATCAAAGAAAAGCTAACGAGGCGCTACTTGCTCTTCATCAATCAAATCACAGTGTTGTAAACATTTCCACGAAGGTAGGATCAAACTTCAGAACTCAAGCTTTATTAGTTTATTCATTTAATCTAAAAAAGGCTGATATATAGCAACGCTCCTCAATCTAATGATTGAATGAGCTAAACTTGCAAATGGGATGTGAAATAAACATCCCCAAAGGAATAAAGCAAAAGGGATCAAAACAGTCCACGGCGAATATTTGAGGAAATAATGAAGAGAGAAAAGAAGGCAGACAGTACAGGTGAAGAAAGACATGGTAGCGTTTAGCTTGTTTGTTAAAATATCTCACTGCAACGAATCCTCCAGCTTCGACCTTAAAACCTGTAGAGAGAGACGTATCTGAAGACCGTTGCAAGTGACAGCAGATATCTCTGTCACATCGTTGATCGTTTCCCTTCCACCCTGATTGCTGTCTTAATAGCCTCCGCCCCGGGGGATACCCTGTTTGTTTGGTATGCCCTAGGTGCGTTTCCTTCCAAAAGCCCTTTCGAGAAACCCCCTAACACCTTTCTTCTCAATGCTCTTCATACTCAAAGACTTGACCGGCGGATCAAACTTCATGCGTCTAGTGCCATTGCTACGCCAGGTCCCAAAATCCCCTCCAAACGCCATATCGTGAAGCCTAACCGGGTCATCGTTGAGCCTCGCAATCGTATCCGCACCCGCAAACTCCGGCTGCATTACCGGCAGCCTCAAGACCCGGCGGGGGTCGGATCGTGTAGAGTCGATATCGATCGGGTCCGCATTAAACAGACGGCTGCCCACAGTGTCCGTTCCATAGCCACTTGGGTGAGCCACGACGTTTTCGTTCTCGACGAGGTCTATGTTGTCGTTCTCGACGAGGTTGATATTGCCGAAGCTGCGGTTCTGCATGAACTGGGTGACTGCTTTTTGCGGTGTTAATGCCTGCCGCACCCAGGCAGGGCTGCCAACCAAGTCTAGTGGGGAGCTAGAAGGAGTACCTGGAACTGTCTGGCTACGTGGGAGGTTGAGAGGGGCTTCCTCGAGTGGGACGTCATTCATGCGGCAGAAGCAGATCTCGCAGATCTCGCCGCTGTAGCGCACGCCGTTGGGGCCGCGGTGGTTGCAGGCTATGCTTTTTTGGAATTGGGCTTGGTTTTGTTGGAAGATGGTGCGGGAGTCGGGGCGGTGGGTGGGCACCGGGGCACTCGGCATGGAGCGGTGGTGGCGGGAATACATGGTATGTGTGGTTTGGCAATTCTGAAGGAGTGTAACCGCGGGGTATAGTCCTATGTTGACCGCATTAGCATGGAAGATTCCATAGAAGAACCACTGAGAACATGCTTCAGGTAGGCGAACACTTGGGACACGTTTGAAAATAGACGCCTCATTGATTTAGCAGGCGGAGGTATCCGGAAATCAGAAGGATTTGGAATAAAAAACCTACTATAGATCTGTTTTAAAACGTTGACCCTCCACAAACCGTAGTGGCAGAGGCCTAGCTAGGTTTGGTGCAGTGAAAAGGAGATGATGAGAAGAAGTGAAAAGACGCCGAGCCAGATTTTCAAGTAGGATAACATGCAGCCTGTAGCGTACGTCAGGTATGGCGTGGTGACCTCTGGTTTCGAATGAGGGGTAGGTGATTGAGTGAGCGAGATTGGCCGCCGAACAGTTCCGCTTATGTATGTGTGGTAGAACTCTGCGGGAAAGAACGAGCCGTTCGCCAGGTACATGAATCAACATCCTAACTCCCGCGTGCTGTTTGGAGAGCGGCAACACCGGGCTCAATGCAGCATGTAGATCAATTTTGGGTAACTGTGGTCCTCAACCTCCAAGAAAGAAATTATGAAATTCTATAGCATATATGATTGATATATCGATATCAAAGTGATCCCGCGATTGTCCCGGCTGTATTATACCAAATGATCAGTAAGAAGGGTTTAACTTGATTGTTGTGTACTTGAGACTTGACTCACCAGGGAAGTTTCTGTTCCACCAGATATATCAATTAAGCAAACGTCGCTCATTTTCAGAGATCAATTAAGCCGCTCGTTATCTTCATTGAAACGAAACTAACACGTTACACAATTTGCCAATACCTTTACCACCGGGAATTTGAGCTATGGTGAAACATGTAGACTGCGGGAGGGTCGTGATGTGATCTGCTTCTGAACTTTCATGTACTTCCGGCCCTTCTTGCTTTTCCTCAAATTGCTACCTTTCGGGGCTACTGTTGTTACGAGCTGTTACTAGGCAAATCATGGCATGTCACTCGGGTCTAGACGCTTGGCACCTGACTAATACCAGCATCATTGCAGGGATGGCAGGATTCTAGGTTCGCTGTTCTGAGGGAAGAAATAGGTCTAGGCTAGAGCTACAGAGAACGTTGGCGTAGACTCCCGATCATATAGTTGCACCTGTTGCTGAAATCCAACACGCAAATGCCATTATGCGCTACTAAAACTCTAATTCGTCTCCCGAGCCTCATCAGACAACGCTGATCTCAAGCTGACGAAATATCGATCATTTTGCTTTCTAAATATTTCAGCCTCTCTAAGACCTCTTTCTATCAGACTCGTTCATGCCACCACTCTATTCACGAACAGAAGTTCCATTCTAGGAAAACATGCGCGCTTAAATTCCAAATATTTACATGAAATTGAAGAGAACCATCTTTCTGGCCCTATCGACTCACTCCGACGCTCTTTCTGGCCTCTTCAATCCTTCGCTCAAGATAATTCAATTTTCCCTCTTTTCGCGCGAAAGTAGCACACTTCCACCCCCACCCTAAAAGAAGCACAGATCTGCTGATGGGTCCGGTGCAGCACAGACGGCGGCCGGGAGAGAATTCGAAAGACGGGAGGGTATTTTTATAGTCCATTGTGGGGGTTGAAGGAGCGTCGCTGTGTACTGTGTCACTTTCCGGAGGAGATAGCATGTTGGTGAGCGTAATGGTATTTTCTATAGGATCATTTACTTCTAATAAATTATGGTGAGCCTGTGATCAATATGTATCAAGAAGAGAAGAAGACTTACCTTCGTCGTCAGATAGGATGATGTCCTCCCAAACATCAGATTCCTCTACAGCGATGCCAACAGCGAGCGCGTCCTTGCAACAGCTATCTCGGGTGAACTTCTCCAGGCTAGATGTGTTCCCTATCCATACACTGATGCCTAGGCCTTCGAGACCTCGGCCGTTCCCCTTATATGACCCTGCAAATATAGGTTCCCAGGCTCCGTCTTCACCCTCGCTTGTCTTGACTATTACGGGCATTGCGACAGCTTCGCAAACCCGGAAATCAGGAGGAGGATCTACTCCTGACAGATTATGACAAGACTGTGATTGATGTATATCGAGAATGGTGGAATGCTTGACCTCATCGGCAGAGATGGTCACAACCTCTCCGGAAGCCAATTCCTCTCTTTCGGTAGCGCTGCCGACAGTGAAATTATCCTCGGAATAGGCATCTTGGAAAAGCTTCCCGGTTTTGCGGTTGGTCTCTGTCCATACGCTAATACCTAGGCCTTCAAGACCGAGACCGCTCTCCTCGTCTGCGCCCGCAAGAAGGGGTTCCCAGACTCCGTCTTTGGTCCCGTCAGCCCCGACCAACACGGGTATTTGAACCGCTTCGCAAAGCCGGATATGGGCATCGTCACTCTCGTTTGCTTCGAAATACTCGACGCCGGCGGAGTCGCTATGAGAAACCTCAACAACATTTTCGGTGCTTACGTCACTTTCTATTACGGGAGAAATAGAGGCGCCAGCACTACCGAGAGAGCGACTTGCTCTCATCGCGACGAGTCTTTCCTTGTAAACGCGGACTCTCTCAGTGGATTCCCGGACCTTTGGCGACACCTCATATGCCGGATTGTCACTCTCTTCGGAGACAGGAAGCACCGGAGAGAGCGCAAGGCTGTGTCGGCGAAAGGTGCGTCTATCGGGGGTTGGTGGTGGACTTTCATCGAAGATCTTCTTCGGGGACGGCTTCCCCATATTGCGGAGAAGACGCTTCTGCTCGCGGGTGAGACTTTGGAAGACAATTTCGCCAGAGGGAGGAATTGGAATATAGAAAACATTCCTCCTGAAGGGTGAGAACTCTAGGTCGGGAGAGGACGACGCGGATTCACTATAGCTGAGTCTATGCGACATCTTGCTATGGGAGGAGAGAGAATGTGGTGATTGCATATAGGTGAGGCGAGAGGTGTGGTAAAATGAAGAGTTAAGGTTGAAGGTGAGTAAGGTAGGTATAACACTGAGTTGAAAGCTGACTTATTTGTGGGTGTTGTTTCAAGAACAGCTTGGTGAGGTAATGGACCCAGGTTTTCCTCTTGGCTACCGTTGGGCACAAGTAGGCAGCGAAATCTGCAACCATTCAACTAGCAGCATACTTAAGGTAGCCGAGGTAGTGCAAGACACCTGTGTACTACTTGCTTCTTTTTTAAAAACTATAGAATCGTCTTGCGTACAATTTACCACGCGCACACTGGTGTAACCGAATCATGGGATAGCACTCGCCATTCATCCTCTACTCCCGGGTAGAGAACGTCTACGATGGGGCAACCTTTCGTCCGTATTTACGATAGAAAACGTTACCCATTCAGGTGTTTCTTACTTGTAGTGACCTTAACCTTCACAAGCGACTCAAGGTGGGGGGATACTACCCTGCTACCTTTTCAGGTAGCAGCGAGTATCCCCTGGCTGAAACCAGGAGCTAGTCGTACCTCTTCCGGAAGGTGAGAGAGAGGCCTCGACGGGGTTTAGTGGAGGATGTGTTGAGGCGACGGGTGGGAGCATGAGAGATGAGAGATGGGGGTTGGGTACATGCAGTAATTACTCGATATCGGCCTTGACTTGCGGCAAGGTGGTAGGAATAATACCTCCGGAAGCGACCACATGCAATGCTCGTAAGAAAGATAGTATGGCTACTTTTTTTATGTATATATACACCTCTACTGGAGCTAGAATGCTCATGCAAATCATCTACGTTCCGAAAAACTCATTGAAACTTTGAGGTCCCGGTTCGGGCCCTTAGTTCATTCGGTAGAGCGTGATTAAGATAAGCTTAGGTCCGCTAGCGAGAGTTCCAGATTTCTGCGTGGAGAATAATACTTGGAACATAAATTAGACGGTTTTTTTATGTGTTATTGTTATCTTGAGCAAACTCTACATTTGCCCATATGGCTGAGCGTGATCGGCACGGAGGCGAGGTTGCAATGCGATCTTTGCCAAGAACGAGTGATCTCCCATGAGTGCAAGGGTGATGTGGTCATCAATGCCCCCACACGCTCACGGACAAAGTTCCCCACCGCTCTACAGAAATATTCATTGAAATGCACGAGGCGAAGTCTTGTCGCCGGTAAACACGAGAGCGAACCCTCGGGTAGGTAAAAAAAGGCCTCGCGGAACCCTAACCCTGCACCTGTGGCTTCACCACCGAGTACGAGAAGGAGAAGATAATCGCAGAAGAGGTTAATGGAGAAGATCGGCTGGGGGGTCGTGGATTTGAGCCCCTCTGGGAGCACAATTTTTTTCGATTCCTTTTTTTTCCCCCTTCCTTTCTGAGAGGAAGGAGTTGGAACTTGAAAATGTATACTATACGTAAAATGCTGACCACATTTAAATGTTGTGGAGACCAAGAGGTTTATACCTACATGTAGTACATGTACAGTGATATCTTGCTATAAGGATACGATTGGGACCGAAATTTTGCATCATCATAGAGAATGATCGCTATAGAAGGATAAGGATTAGGCGTTAAGAAGGTTAACGGGACCGGGCCATCCTATCCTTATAAATAATATGTCCTTATAGATAATATCTTTATAGCGAGAGATAGCTGTAGTTGCATGTACGTAGGTGAAGCCGTGTAGTCCCGTAGATAGTGAGATACGTAGGGCTAAATGACGCTGCGCAGTATGTATGCGGAATGGGGGGATTGAATCGGAGGGAGAGAGAAGAGATGAATCGTCGGAAATCTTTCTGAATAACTGGACCATCTTCGTATGGACATGCTACTTCTCATGTTGGGGAGAGGGTGAAGAAGGAAATAAGTCACATCAGAAAGAGAGTAGTCTCGACAGAATGGCAAATAGACAGCAAAAACTACGGTGCAAGAAGCTCTAAGTGTAATAACTTGTACGCCATAAAGTTTTTAAAATTTACTGGTATTAAATGATACTCTTACTACAAAAATATCGAGTCAAATGATCATGTTTTGAACCTCCTCTAGAAAAACACAAAAAAATAGGCAGGCTTAGATTTCTAAAATTACAGACGCCCCCAAAAGTGATACAAAGAAATATTGTACGCATGTCGTTATTCTAATACGGCCTCATCCCAAGAGATAATAAATACAAAGTGAGGTGTGGTAACAGCAAAATGTAACAATGAAAAAAAAGGCAATCGTAAGAATGACATGGACAACCTCCAAAATCCCCAGAACAAAAACCCCATCTTCCCTAAAGACGTAAATTCTTCTATGCCCTTGCGTTCTTCACATATCCGAAAACACGTCTAATCACCTTTCCAACCTTCTTAGTACACGAAACAACTTGCTTGTAGGGTGGCATGTTAAGTATCCATGATTTAATGATGTTAACTGGTCCTCGAGTGATCCCATTCTCCTTCGCAAACTGAGTAAGAAGCTTGATAGCACTGGTGAGCTCTCCGTTTTCTGAGACTGCTGTAAGACCAGTGATGGTGGAGACACCGGTAGACGATGTAGCAGATGATGTTACAAGAGCGGTAGGTGCTACTACTCGGAGATATGTAATTGTTGGGTGCGAAGCGATGTGGGCGCAGTTGTGGGATCTTGTGAGATCAATCAAGAGGTCGGAGAAATATCGCTGAAGGGGGAGCTTGACAGCGGTATCGCGGGAGTTGGTAAGGATGATGGACCTGAACGCTTTGTAGAATACTTTAGTTGTTCTGGCGAGAATTGATGGTGAAAGTGACTTGATATGCTTGAGAAGAACAGGCTGAATCTTTGAGATGTTGATGGCTTGAGAGAGGTTGGCCTTTGCCTTAAGAGCAATGAGTTGAGTTGAGGATCTCTCCTGGACCTGAATGAGCTGGTTCTCCTCAAACATCTTGGGTATTGTCTCTGCTTCGATGCATTCAACCATTTCAGAAACTTCTTGCACGTAGTCAGGTGCAGTTGCTTGTTCATTTATCTCATTTTGCTCGTAAGAATCGTCTTCCACCTCAAAGAGCCCCTCATTATCGGGGTTGTTCCCAATCTCAAAAACTTTCTTTTCCTCAGTGTGGACATCACTTTGATAGACTCCCACTTCGTCATCGTAGAAATCTTCTTCCCTTTCATAAGCATCCTCAAATTTGCACACATTCTCCTCGATCAAAAAGCCATCCTCATCGTACAACTCAATCATGCAGCTGTCTTGCTCTTCGCAGTGATCTTCCTGAAGCTCGTCTTCCTCTTCCCAGATGATCTTAATCTCAGGCATCTTGGCAAAGTGGCACTGCCAACATTTTTCTGGATCATGCTTGAAGCGTGAGTTGCGATAAGACATGGTTCTGTGATGGTTGTAAAGCGGGCCCTCAGTGTTCGCGATGCACAAGTAGTCATGCTTAAAGCCTCTGTGCTGTTCGAATGGCTCATGCTCATACTCATGTTTGAAGTGATACTGCTTGATCCTAATCTTTCTCTCTGCTACAAAATGCGCCATACAACGCTGAATTGCTTGGTGCCTCGCCCTGTACACATCCATGTTCACGTTGTCAAGAGGGTATGTAAGGTACTGGCCCCAAGATGAAGTACACCTATCTGGTGTTCCATTCCTGGGATCGGGAACATAGATGCCGAGGTGTTCGAAACCAGTGACGATAGGTGGAAACTTCTGACGAGAAGTGCGGGTCTCAATAACCTTATCTACCCACCCGAACCTTCTGCGCTGCTGAGTCTTGAGGTCTGCGAGGTTCTGCGCCCTCTCTGTTTCGACATTCTTTTTTTCAACTTGTTCAGCATGTGAGAGGAGCGCAGGAGAGTCGATAGGTTCAGAGCGTGTGATAAAGGTTGGTTCAGGAGATTCATCGGACTCGTCGCCATCGGAATAATCCGAAGGTGTGATGAAGGTGGGTTCAGGAGATTCATCGGACTCGTCGTTGTCGGAATATTCAAGTTCGAAAACAACCTTTTTCTGACGTGGGACAGGCATGGAGATGGCGCAGCTGGAACGCTTTCGAGTGAAGGTAGCTGGCTTGGGGATAGTTGATTGAATAGGACTAGGTAGGTCCCTGGGAAAGTGATCCTCACTACGGACTTTCTTTGGAGCCGCCTGAACTTGGTTGACAGGTGGAACGGGACGAGGTAATCCCCTAGGAAAGTAATCCTCACTACGGAACTCTTCTGGAGCCGCCTGAACCTGGGTGACAGACTGAATGGGACGAGGTAGACCCCTGGGAAAATAATCCTCACTACGTATCTCTTCTGGAGTCGCCTGGACTTGGATGATAGGTTGGCTCTCGCATTGCTTCGCAGGAGATGCAACAGGCGACCAAGTGCCCAGTGTGATCTGCTCCACGCACTTCCGACGAAGAGCTTCCCTCTCAGCCTCTCTTTCTGCCCTTTCCTCCTCATTCCTTTTAGCTTCATTCGCCATCCTCAACTTTATCAATTCAGCGTTGGTGAGCGATGGATCAGCAGATCCTGCGGAGGTTGACTGTGCAGAAGATGCAACAGACTTTGCGGCCTCGTTCTTTGCTTTCTCCTGCGCAACACGATCTCTTTCCTCGTGTCGTTTCTTGATGCGTGCGGCAGTCTCAAGCTTGATTTCTGCCATTACCTCCTCTGCTGTGGGCAGGACCATAGACATGTGCGCGTGTTTGGCTGCTGCTCGAGCGGCTTCTCTTTCGGCTTTCTCTTTTGCATAGGTGAGTTTGAGTTGCTCGCCTTTGGTAAGAGGCTTAGCCTCGGTGGCATGCTCTTGCTTGGCGGCCGCTCGAGTGGCTTCTTTTTCGGCATTTTCTTTGGCGAAGGCTAGTTTGAGTGGCTTGCCTTTAGTAATGGGTTTGTGTTCTTTAGATACCGAAGTAGCAATGACTTTGCTTTGAGGAAGTGTAGCAGGTGTAGGGCCTGTACGCTTGATCGGGGACTGAGGTTTGCAGGCATGAGTGACCTTTCCTGGGATGACCTTCTTGGGAGAGGGGCAGCTGGGCTTGGGGATTCTTGATGATGGTGTATGAGGGACTTTGTCAAGAATTGGTTCAAGGTTCTTCAACTTGTTCTTGAAGGGAGAGGTGGGAGCGGAGATGAGGGTGGAAGCGGAGATGAGGGTAGGGATTTTGGAAGCGTCGAAGCCTTCAACACTTGTGAAGGATGAAGAGTCGGAGGTAGACGAGTTACGAGAGCCGGTGGAGGTTGAGCTTTTTGACTTCGTTGGAGAATCCAACTGGTTTGACTTCCTCACTGTGTATATGTGTTAGTTCGACCATTTTCTTTCCTTCCTATTGAGAGAGACTATCTCTTACCAATGGCGCGAGGCAGCTGCGTGTTGGCGGACATGTTGATCTTGCTAAAGTCCGGAAGTGTTGATACTGGTGGAGTGTTAGTATAAATTAGAAAAGGAGGACGCGACCCTTTACATACCTTCAGGCAACTTGTCAGAGATGATACACGCTGAGAGCGGTAGAATACTGAAAACTCTTCTTAAAACCACTACGAAGAATGGAGAAGAATCTGTTAGAGAAAAGACCATAGACAGACGTCAATGATTATTATGCAAAGAGATGAGAGATAGAGACGTGGGAAATGAAGTAGAAGAGAATATGATTGTTTAACAGGAGGCGAAGGTTGGGGAGAGAAGTGACGGATGTTTTAAGATCACAATTATGCTTGGGGATGAAGCACAACGTTTGACCTTAACCAATAGTTTGGGAAGAAGTGGGGAGAAGGTGGGTTGGTTGGTTTGTTGTGATGGGAGCAACGCTAAGAGGATTCACCGAGAGGGTCTGGTTGCTAAGACGATACATTGTGAGGTAAACAATGAACACTTTCTCACTATGGCAGCAACCGCAACCACGCCGCGGGTAACTAGAAAACCGCCACTTCTGCTCCGCTGACCTACACACTTACACAGATTTGTGACAATCAAATGGTAGCGAATAGGATCAGTTCTTTGACCGCAGCACGATTTTTCACCATTCTATGTTCCCCTATGTAGGTTAGTGCAACCCAATGCCATCGCTTATTCTCGGTGCGGCAGCTATCACCGTACGACTCCCGAAAGAGGTAATAGCTGCTAGTCCGCCCACACACCTGGTCGTAGTAGTACTTGATCTTGATCACAATCTCCATCGCTCCCTGTACTCTTCTCTTCCGGGTTGGATTCGACCACCGGATAAGCTACAGGTGTCCCATGAGGAGAGATGAAGACTGGAGCTACTGACTGGCATCTTGAAACTTTGATATTACAAGAATCCCATTCATACCACACAGAAAGACAAAAAAAAGGTGATCAGAAGAAGAGGTTCATGGTTATTTGTTTACACAAACCCATTTTTCTTGCCGCGAATGAATAGACCTGAGCTCCACCAATAAAAACACCAAGCCTCAGTTTTTTTCTTTTTTCTGGGTTAGATTTTTCCAATCTACCCGACAGCATGCACACACTCCTGATCGAGTATATCGATAAGATCACGAAAAAACCATCAATACCCAGAAAGCTATTATAAACCTACTTCAGTTCACAGTTAATGAGTGATACATTATGACTCAAATTGCATCTTGCCCTAAACGTTACCCAGTTCAACTCCCTCTTCTTGTAACCCCGAGTTACTCGCCTCATAGCTCTATCACCCAGCTGAGATTGATTATACGCTGTAGAAACCACATTCTTACCCCAGAACACGAGTCTACAGCACCGCGAGTGAGAATCCATGACTCCCGGCGATTGATAGTTCATTAATTATGACTCCCGGCAAAATATATCCCACAAGGACTGTCTGTTCTTCTGCTCTGCGATGTGTATTCAATCACTAATACTTCCGTAAGTAACAGCATGTATCTCACTGAACGATATCTCCAGGTGTAGAGTAGTGTGGTGATGGGTAGAGATGTGGATTGGGGCGGCGGAGTGATGACTCAGCGAGTGATACTCCATGACTGCGAGTGCTAGTCCATGATGATGACTGTACATGTTCCCCAACTTCCTGTAGGGGATCATAGGGATACGTTGCAGGCATACTCGTAACGACAATAATCCCAAAGTGCAGGTATATTAACGAAAGAGAGAGCTTGGAAATGTCGATATAGATCTTCTCAAAATTATTAAATTCACAGCAAAGCGGCAGGTGACAGATTGATACATCCATATTATATCCGGGTTTGAGCAGAAAAAAGATATAAAATACATGTACATGTACAGATCGACATCTACCTGGCCAGGACAGATACATGTAGCCACACCACCACGCCCTACAAGTTACTGCATCCCTAGAGGTTTTGGTTGCAACAAAATTTTATTTTTTACGTAGAGCGTATTTTCTCGATGTTAATCAAACGCAACTGTGATACTCAGCAACGTTAAGTGCTGTTCCAAACTAAAGCCTATTAGGATACTTGGGGAGCGAGTGCTTGATTATGATGCTGACTAAGATGAACCTCACACCCTTGATGCCCATGCGGCTGAGAAGGAAAGGACCGGGAGGTCAATGATTCACCAACAAACTTGAAAACCTCTGGAAATATTTGTATATACAAGCACCATAGCGACACCATATTTCAGCCCTGTCTTCAAGCTAAGATACACTGCTTATCGAGGAGAACCAGTGTTACAGGAAACATGAACACTGCTCCTAAGTCAAAGAATAAGGGTAATACGAGTGATGGGTTGTGATGCGAGTACGGTCGGGTAACGAGGGAACAAGCATAGAAAGGTACCGAGGGGTGTGGGGGCACCGGGTGCAACCACACTAGTATTAGGCTGTTGTGAGGGCACGTTTACTATTGGGTGTCTCACCCGGAACGGAATAGAAGCGGGGCTTATGGCTGCAGGCCATTCTACTTAGGGAAGTAGCTCTAGGACAATAGCATGATACAGCTCGGTTACTGGCAATTGCGGGGTTTATGGTTATGTGTCAGAATTAGAATGGAGGAACGGAACTATGCGGGGGCGTTTTTCTACTGGGGTTATCTTTGGGTTGATTATCTTATTCTATTATCATTATCTCATTAGTATTAGAAAGCGGGCCTTGGCATAGGTTCCAATATGTATAAATAGGGTAGGATTCCGCCTCGTCTTAGTGGCATCATCAGTCACTCAGCGAGCGGAATCCGGTTTACAATATTACAAGTTTAAAAGCTACAGAACTATCGCTTAGCATTGGCATTCCCCAAACACTATATTGTACCTTATCCACTACGCTATTATTTCACCGATTGCATATTATCAACGTCCCGATAAGACAACTACTTGCTTAGACCAATACTTGAGAGTATTTTGTTTGTGGCGGATAGTCACCGTGCGCTCAAGTAAAAGAATAAGGAAGTAGTCTATTAGAAGGACTCTTTGATACCGTATGCATCCCCGAGTAGCAACAGCAGCTATCAACAACTTTACTTGCACCACCTCTTTTGTCGTTCGCAGAGGCAGTGCCGAACACCTCTATTGCGGATACCTTGAATACGCCGGGTTTTTTGCCGAAGCAGGTACTACTTGCACGTTCGAAGAACACGACCCGGAGATCCTCAACTATCCCGAACTTTTCCCCATCAAAGTCACCCTCAGACAGCAATCCTACGGATTAGCCCACTCCGTCCCTTGGTTCGTCGTTCAACCCTGGTGTAGAAGACAGCCACAACTCAGAATTGAGCAACTTAGCGATGTCAAGGGGTCATCAGCAACAAATGGAGGAAGACTACAACATGGAGAGCTCAATTACAGTGAGAGATCGAGGTATAGTCGAGACCCAAGCGAGACAGCGCCACAGGAGGGATCTGGACATGCCAATCAGCGACCTCTTCAGATCGACTCAGCCGGCCGTATCCTATGGCCAACCCCGCTCCCGCAGGCAAGGGGACTACCGAGACTATTCCCCGTACAAGACGCCAATCAGAGAACGATCTTCTATTCCGAGGCCCTCGGTCCTCAGGGGAACGGACGACGACGAAGAAACGAATATGGACGTGGAAGAACGCCGAATCGAGCACCCCTTTGGAGAAATCATCGGGCAGGAAATCGAACGGAGAGGAGCCCCAGTGGTTCAGCAGCTGAGTCGCGGACTTGGAGACCTCACTGTGAGCGTCCAAGACCTCCCTATAATCAGGGACATCACTCGGCAGCACTCCGCGCAGCTCGCCCAGCAGCACGAAGAGCAGACCAAACTTATCCGCGAGTTGCAGATGAAGTTCGGCCAGGACCAAGAGGAACGGGAGCGCCGCGAAGGGATCATTCTCGCGCAAGTGCGGGCAGAGGCGGCCGCAACCACTACGAACCTCGGCCAAGTCTTGGACCAAATCGTTACCACCACTAGGGCCCACCAACAGCGACAGGAAGAGCAGACCCAGCATATAAACATGCTGGCTGACTGGATCCAAAAGCTGCCAAAAGAAGGCCCAGCCCAAGTCCCAGAAGGCGTAGCAGCCACACTGGTACAATTGGAGAAGACCATGCGGCAGCAGGCCTCACTGGTGGACGGTTTCTCCGGAACAAAGACGGCCCTAGAAGAAATGATGGAGCAGTTGAAGGAAACAGCCCGTAAAACGACTGCGGAAAAACCACTGGCCCCAGAAACAGGTGGCGGTGGATCAGGCCCACCTCCTAACCCGCCTCCCCAACAACCAGTCGCCCCTCCAGCCGGCTCCGAATCCAGTGAAGACCTCGAAGACCATGGCAATCCGGAAGGAGGTCAAGGAGCACAAGGTGGAGGTAACGGGAATGGCAATAAGGGAGGTAACGCTCCAGAAGCACCCGGATCATCCCCATCGGATTCCTCAGATTCGGAAGGCGAACGCCGCAAGAGGCTGGAACGAAGGAAACGAAGACACGAAAGGAGGCGCCAACGAGAGCAAGAACTCTCGCACCCCCCTCGTGCCACCGTAGGTGATGCACCCAAAAAGGCCAACATTCCCTTCTCCGGAAGAGCCGATCAAGACGTAAGACTCTGGATCGACCAGATGGAGATTCTAATCAGTCTCCAGAAGAAGGTCCAATGGGATGATGGCACTAAGATTATGTGGGCATCCCTCGAGTTTACCGGTAGTGCGGCAAACTTTTGGCGGAATTTTACGGAGAGGTTAGCTGTGGATCGCAGTATCGGAACCTGGGAACGGTTCAAGCAGGAACTTCGCACCCAATACGGCAACCGCACGAGTCAGGAACAGGCCAAGCAGAGGATGGATAGACTCCGGCAAACTGGCCCAATCGACGACTACATCAATGAGATGCAGAACCTAGAATGGGACGCACGAGTTGGACCAGTTGTCATGAGATCCATGATCCTAACAGGAATAAACTCCTCGCTGGAACAACGGCTCTCCAATGCGATTGAGGAACCAAATGATTTCGTGGACTGGTTAGCCTGGGTACGAAAGGTCGGACGAAAGGACCACGAGGTGAAGGCTCGGAAGGAAATCCTACGAGGTAAAGACACTGCGAAACCTCGTGAGGAAAAAACAGAACGACGGAAATCGCGCAACAACGCAAATCCTCGGAAAACTTTTCCCGCATCAGCCAACAACTCCAAAAACTCGGATGACTTAGGTGTCACCAGAGAAGAGAAGGAGAAATGGCAGAAGGAAGGAAAGTGTTTCCGTTGTGGTAGAGATAACCACTTAGTAAAAGATTGCGTGGCGACGAGTAAAGTCAGGTTGACGAACCTGAAAAGAAAAGAGTATCCTTCCGGGAGAAAGGACCACGGAAAGGAGGGTGATAAGAAACGGAAATTGGGGCCACAAAATGAGGCATTTAGGGCAAGGATTACGAATTTGGAGAGCTAAATTGATTGGGTATTTCTATTTTTTATGCGGTGTCTCATTCTATGTTGTGTTACGGGTTTTATTTGGGAAAAAGACTTTTCTAAGGGATCGAGTTATGTCATGTTCTATCGGTTTTGTTATTTTTGCGCAATTTAAATTCTCTTTACACACATTTTGAGAAGCGGGGTCACATTCTGAAAACACCTGGCGCATAAGTGTTGAACTATGATCTTCATCAACGCTCGAATTCTCTATATAAACCCCCTCGCCCCGCTCTCAGAACAAGAACTATCAACATCAACCCACTCATACCCAAGAACAATCTACCTTACCTTATACTTTCAAAAAACGTACGAACATGTCTTCACACAACCAAGAAACCCGCCTTGAGATTGAGATCTCTTGGAACCATCCCGCAACTAGTACCCAACATGCAGAAACAGTCAACGCACTCCTAGACAGCGGAACAGAGGACTGGGTGATGTCCTGGAACTGCGTCCACCGTCTCAAGATCCCAACTCAACCTCGATCCAAGCCCCTCATCATCAGACAGGCTGACGGTACCCCTATGCCTAACTCCGGTACTCATATCACCCAACCCCTTACTCTCCGCGTTGGCAACCATCTAGACAGAGATATTGTCTGTGAGGTTGGCTCATTCGCAGGAGAAGACCTCGTCATACCACATCGATGGCTCAAGGAGCATCAACCTACCATACATTGGGGTCAGAACAAGGTCACCTTCGACAACATCAATTGTCAAGTGAAGGGATGCTTCAGGACCATGTATGATATATACGAAGAAGACCCAGAAGAGCTGGTCATCAGGCTGTTAAGGACGTCACCCGAAACACCGATGATGATCGAGCAACACCCCTTCTGGGCAAGGGCATTGGTAGGCGAGACCCTCGCTAGTGCTATACCGATGGAGTACCAGGACTTCGTCAACGTCTTCTCTAAGGAGGGAGCCGATCGACTACCTGATCACTCTGAATGGGATCACACCATTCCCCTTATGGAAGGAAAGCAGCCTCCATGGGGACCGATCTATGCGCTCTCCCCAGTGGAACAAAAGGCACTTCGGGAGTACTTGGACGAAATGCTAGCCTCTGGCAAAATAGTCCCCTCCACCAGCCCGGCAGCAGCACCGATCCTGTTCGTGAAGAAAGCCAATGGAAAATTAAGGTTATGCGTAGACTTTCGTGGCTTAAATGCTATTACGGTCAAGAATCGCTACCCCCTTCCACTCATGACAGAGTTGGCCGATTCGACGAAAGGAGCAGAGTTCTTCACTAAGATAGACCTGAAAAATGGCTATAACTTAATTAGGATTGCTGCTGGCGAGGAATGAAAAACAGCTTTCAGAACGAAGTACGGCCACTTTGAATATAGGGTAATGCCCTTCGGTTTAACCAATGCACCGGCGTCGTTCCAGGTCATGGTCAATACCATATTCAAGGATCTTTTGGATCAAGGCGTAGTAGTCTACTTGGATGATATTCTAATATATTCAAAGACTAAGGAAGAGCATACGACTCTTGTGAGGAAGATATTGGAGCGACTGCAACAAAACCATCTATACGGGAACCTCGAGAAAACGGAATGGTACAAACAGGAGGTAGAATTCCTGGGATTTGTACTATCAGGGAAAGGGAACCAGGTCTCGCCTAAGAGGGTGAAGGCAATCACGGAATGGTTACCACCCACCAAGGTCAAGGAACTTCAATGTTTCCTCGGATTCGCCAACTTCCTACGACGGTTCATCCACAGGTACTCCGAGGTTTGTCGACCAATGACCGATCTCTTGAAGAAAGGTTCCGTATGGCGATGGAGCAGTGAACAGCAAAATGCTTTCGACGAACTCAAGGAAAGATTTACGTCTGCCCCAATACTACGACACTACGACGAACACCGTGAAGCGATCATAGAAACTGACGCGAGTGACTGGGCTGAGGCCGCAGTACTCTCTCAGGTGTTCGAGGACGGTATTCTACACCCGGTAGCTTACCACTCTCGCAAGTTCAACGAGGCAGAGGTAAACTACGAGATCTATGACAAGGAGATGCTCGCTATAGTTTCTGCGCTCTTAACTTGGAGACATTGGCTGGAAGGAACGGATATTCCTATCCAGATACATTCGGATCATCAGAACCTACAGTACTTCACAACGACCAAGAAGTTGTCAAGAAGACAAGCCAGATGGGCCGAAAAGATAGCACCTTTTCGCTTCAGGATTCATTACCGACCAGGCGAAAAGAATGGCAAGCCAGATGCACTTACAAGGCGCCCAGAGTTCGCTATGGAAGGGGGAGTAATGCGTGAACAACCCGTAAAACAGTTGCTCAGCGCAGAACAATTTGTCAGAAAATCACGGACCAGTGTAGAAACGGGCCCTGAAATCATTGGCAACCCCGAAGGAGAATGGACTCCGTTGGATCAGTGGTACGACATACCAGGTACTGAGCTGCCTCAGCCGTTACAAGACTGGTATGAACAGGACAGACAATGGGTTCGGAGAGTGTTCCGGGATGAACCTCTCCCTGACGCAAACCTTGAAGTCTTCGGGACAGAGGGAGCTGATGCCGTAATAACGGAGCTTGCCACTGAATGGACCCCGGGATCGAATGAGGCCACCCACGATGGTCGTTGGGTAGTGCCAGGATACGCGGTCAGACAAGTCATTGAGGATCATCATGACAGACCCGTAGCGGGGCATCTAGGAAGGGATAAAACCCTTGAGTTGATCGATAGGAACTACTGGTGGCCAGGAATGTCCACGGATGTAGCCAACTTCGTCAAGACTTGCGATGTGTGCCAGAGAGCCAAGCAACGTCGGAGACACTTGTCACTCCCTCAACCCCTAGAGTTAGCCACCACACCTTGGACTGATATCTCAATGGATTTCGTGGTAGAAATGCCAAAGGAGAAATCAGGATTCCGTAACATATTGGTAGTTGTGGACCGTTTTACGAAAATGGCTCACTTCATTCCAATGACGGGAATCAACGCGGAACAGACCGCTAACGCCTTTGTTAAAGACATTTGGCGCTTTCACGGACTTCCTAGGAGCATTGTCTCTGACAGAGGAACACAGTTCGTATCGGCATTCTGGGCTGCGATTACAGAACGACTAGGGATTCGTAGAAGACTCTCGACCTCGTTCCACCCGCAGACAGATGGTCAGACAGAAAAAACCAATCAGCACCTCGAATCCTACATCCGGGCCTATACCGCAGGAACAGGAAAGAAATGGAAGGACCTACTACCGATTTGCGAGTATGCATATAATAATGCGAAACACTCGTCGACAGGACAATCGCCGTTCTACTGCAACTATGGTTTCCACCCACGGACAGATTGGCCAACGGATGCGAAAATCGGACAGCTGGATGCCAAGGGAAGTACCTATCTGGAAGACCTTCTCCTAGCCCATGAGTCAGCGAGAGACACGCTGCAGAGGACCTTTGATAGGATGGCGTCAAGGCCAGGGCCAGCAGTTCAGCGGTTCCCAATCGGTCAAAAGGTTTTGCTGGATACTCGGAACCTCGGCGGTTACAATAAATGGTCGGATAAGTTTACAGGCCCTTTCGAAGTCGCCGCGGCTGTAGGAAATAGGGCTTATAGGTTGAATCTTCCGGTAGAATGGAAGGTTCATGACGTATTCCACGAGATGTTGTTGCGACCTTACCGAGAGGATCCCAACCCTGGCAGGCAACAAAATACACGAAAACGACTCGCAACACCCGACCCTCAAGAAGTACTCTTGGAGGAGAACTTCAAACCAACCACGAATAATCGGCCCCATACACGGAGTCAAGGGCCAGCCATTGACTCGAGTCGGCCTCCGAAACGACAACGGACTAGGGAAGACTAGCTCGATACCTTTCCTACTCTATGACTTTTCCCAAAGGGTTTTTTTTATCATAGAGAGGTTTTAACGGTCGAGGGCGACGTCTAGGAAGGGGGAGTAGTGTTACAGGAAACATGAACACTGCTCCTAAGTCAAAGAATAAGGGTAATACGAGTGATGGGTTGTGATGCGAGTACGGTCGGGTAACGAGGGAACAAGCATAGAAAGGTACCGAGGGGTGTGGGGGCACCGGGTGCAACCACACTAGTATTAGGCTGTTGTGAGGGCACGTTTACTATTGGGTGTCTCACCCGGAACGGAATAGAAGCGGGGCTTATGGCTGCAGGCCATTCTACTTAGGGAAGTAGCTCTAGGACAATAGCATGATACAGCTCGGTTACTGGCAATTGCGGGGTTTATGGTTACGTGTCAGAATTAGAATGGAGGAACGGAACTATGCGGGGGCGCTTTTCTACTGGGGTTATCTTTGGGTTGATTATCTTATTCTATTATCGTTATCTCATTAGTATTAGAAAGCGGGCCTTGGCATAGGTTCCAATATGTATAAATAGGGTAGGATTCCGCCTCGTCTTAGTGGCATCATCAGTCACTCAGCGAGCGGAATCCGGTTTACAATATTACAAGTTTAAAAGCTACAGAACTATCGCTTAGCATTGGCATTCCCCAAACAACCAGGTAGGTCTATGATTGGTAACCTGAGCACAAATATACAGGAAGAAATAAAACGAGAAAGAGAAAGGTCGAGTACGTTCTGCATAGCCCCACCACACGCCACAAATCCAGTGGCCAGACTAGTAATCAACACGATTAGTACAGTGCGTAACATCGGTGAGTTGGCTGCCCGGAGGTCCCGCCTGTTCGAATATTCTTCTTGCACCGATGGACGCTAGATTGAATCGTGCCCTAATGTCTTGCATGAAACAACCTCGAGAGAGCCTATTTGATGAGAAGCTATATGCTGCCCGGGATGCCTATCCTAAAATAATGTAAATATAGGCAGGCTGGTTATAAAGAACGACTGTTAAATTGATTGACAACATGCTAGAAGTTTAATGGACGTGGGGTCGGAAAAGAGGGAACATATTCAAAGCCAATGGGACTTGTCAATATGACATTCGAAAAGGTTGAGGGGGCTGATATCAATAACCATAGCGCCAAAGCTAGCAAAAAGGAAAGATATGAGGTCTTGCGTATCTGCGATGAGTACAAGATATGCTTGACGTGCATATGGAATCTAATCGCCAGAAGAAACATAAAATAAGTGCTAAAGCTGTGTAGAAATAGTATATAGTCATGGGGTAATGGTGAAGATAGTTGGACCCTTTATATCCTCCTTGAAATGTAATAAGAAGCAAATGAATGTGGTAAGGCAGGAAGTGCCGTAGTAGATGCAGCATATTTAGCTACAGGTCAAGAATTGACCAAATCATAGCCGCCTCGGGTTCCGTTCAACTGAGCTCTAACCAGTGGACGATGAGCCACGAGGAACAAACCTCTGGGTAGGAATGTGCCAACGCTTCTCTCGAACCACCACGACGCTTTGACTAAGGTTCATGACTTTCTCATACATCCAGTCAATGAACCTATTAAAAGAATTTGTGCGCTTCCTCTTTGGCTTTGGTACCAGGACAGGAGGCCTTGATTCGATCGTGATATTTCCAATCGGAATCTCTGGAATTGTCATGGACACCTTGGGTGTCGTAGAGCTCCTGTTGATATTGAAAGGAACGTATTCGAAGGTACCGTAGTTGATTTTATCAGGATCACACTGAATGCGTTGCATATTTAGAGGTCTTAGTTGAGGACTAGCGCATACATCGCGCACGCTCTGGTACGTAGCTGCCTCTTTCCGAAGTTCTTCGAGTTCCGCATGTGTCTGGGCTTGTCCGTCCGGGGAAAAAATAAATTCCGGTGAGTCATCAACTATTTGGCCGCTTGATTCTATCCCGCCTTGTGTATGGTAAATTCTATCTGCCTCACCATTGACACAATTGATATGCTGATTGATTAAATCAAATGGTGGTCTTCCAGTTCCTTCATTAGCCCCAGTGGCTTTGAGACGTGTCAGAATTTGAGCAAGCGATTCCTCGGGTTCTGATACTGCTGTGAATGCACCCGTCAATGTTGACGCAAGGCTGCCTTGTGGTTGTAATCCACCTCTGAATTCATTCAGTTCTTCCTTCCACCGAACCAAGTTGTCGTAGGAATTATCCAACCAGATATCTTCCACCGAATCCGTTTCGGCGGCATCCGCAACGCCCTTTCCCTTTGGTGAGGGCCATCCTGGAATGTCATGGCTCCCGGAAGTAGTGCTTGTTGTTGGCTTACATCGAGCTCTCCCTATTCTGATTCTAGAAGATTCCATCTTCGATTCGGGCTCATCTAACAACTTCGGAAGATATTGTGAACTGCAAATATCTGAATCCTTGTCCATGTTGCTATGCTGCCGGCATCGCGGTGGTGAGCCTACTCTAGACGCACAAGATGGAGAATATAACCTCCTCTTCATTGGACTTATTCGTTCCATCTCACTAAGTGACCGTCTCTTGACAATAGCCTCTGCCCTCTCTCGTTCAACCCATTGCTCATAGGTCTCCGTATTTTGAAGGTGGAGAGGAGCAACGAATGGCAAAGATGGAGGTGACGAAGGCAGATTTTCCTTTGGATATGGGATTGCCACACTAAGATTTGAATGGGTCCTGTCCATTGACAGTCGTGAATCAAGTGTCTTTGCATCACCAAAGTTGGTAACTGTAGTAGACAGAGTCTCTGGAAATGGGTGATTCATTGTTTCCCCGACTTCAGAGGAACAGCTTCCTGTAGTTCTTTCTATTCCCCCATGTTTATGCTGAAAGTTGGTATCCGTACTGCACATGAACGCGTGGCGCACTGGCGTTTCAATCATCTTTGTCGCTGTGAACCCCTTCAACACCGCGGGAATAATTGCCTACTGGTATGATTAGCCCCTGAGGTGAAATAAGATGCATACAAGGTATACATACATACAGTTCTCCCCTTTCTTCCTGAGTTACGTTCACCACCCAAAAGCACGGCTCTCCCACCCTGGTTATCCAGTAAGAGTCTACTCGATCCGTGAACAATTTTTTCCTCGAGTAGGGTCTCTACTTCCTATACTGTTAGTCCTTTGAAACCGATAGGAATTGAAGGTAGAGAGCTTACTATCCCATTAAGACACCTCGAGGGTGCTGAATACTGCCTAGCGGGGATACAAACAGAGCGTATTTGCAGAGAAAGTAGTAAGTGTAACTACCGTCTCTCTGTGCCTAACCCCTCAAGTTTCCTCTTACGTGCCTGGATTCAGATGCGCTGTAGCGGTATCAGAGCTACCCTTTGTGCTTGTGGGAGCCTGGAAGCGTGAGGAAATAGAAGAGGAGTAAATTTGGTGGTCAGCGAATCAAACTTGAATGGTGGGTGTGGCACTGATCCCAAGGAGGGTGCGTAAGTGAAAAGTGGTTCTCCGGGGTACAAATCTATCGGGTTGGTGTTCTGTGTGGGCATGCCGGTTTGGACAAAGGTTGCCCATAACCGGCGACATAACCTATATCGCCGAGGTGAATTAGCTTTGAACGCCGGCGACCTAACTAGCCCGGAAGCCCCCGCGATGAAATACTTACTTCTTGAGCTTGCGGGCTTCTTAACGGGTCTCTTTTGATTATTACAGGTGTGATCTCTGATATTTGATGATTTTTGGCAGATTGTTTGTTGTTTTTCGGGCCCGTGTAGTTAAAAATATCATTGAACGTGATAGAAAGTGCTTGGCTCAGTGTGGCTAGACGACTACCGGGACTATTAGCTGCTAATATGGCCTGAGAAATTTAGTACTGTGTAACAAGCTTCTTGGTCTATGTGCATACATGTACATTCCCCGGCCATATTATAGGAAAACTCGATTGAAGTTACAAAACCAGTTGAAAAGACTTTTGCTAGTGGAAAGAAGAGTTTTTTATGACAAAGAACAGGTTATTGAATAGAATCGTAATTAATTACGCTAAACAGGAGATTACAAAAAAAGGAAACAACTCTTTTTACTAGTAACCCTAACCCTACAGAAATCACTCCAACAGTAGTTTCACGGTTCCTATAACAAAACCATTGTTAAGGGGAAGCCAGTAATAGGGCCATGATCACATTCTTGCGAATGGTGGTCATGGGGCCTGGAGAAGGGTTTGCGAGTCAGGCCTCACTGGTTGCACACCCAGTGGGACCCTCCGCTAGATGGGGGGTGCCGCAACAGCGAAAAGGAAAAATCTGGGACCTAGTCCCTAGTCCCCTCCGGTGCGGGGCGGGTTTTTTTTTCTTCCCCCCGCCCAACTCACGGTGCGGGCCGGGTCAGCCAATGGGAAAAAAAAGAAGAAAGAAAAAGGTCGTCAGGAGAGGGAGAAAAAGGCCGGCGGGAAAAGAGAGGAAAGATGTCTCCCTCTAAAAAGGCGGATGAAAAAGGGACTGAAAGAAAAAGCTGGCCAAAATGGAAAAGAGAAAAAGAGGGCACCAAAAGAAAAAGAGGCGAGTGGTGCCGGTGATTGATTTATGAGAACATCGGCTGTGGGCGAAGAGGTTTATTTATAGAAAAACTCAAGAGAGCGGCCGATTCCCAAATATATAATTATTAAACTCTCGGGAGAAGATATAGTATTAGTGTATACAAGCATTTTCCGGCCTTTGGCCGGAGTAGGAACTGTTATGGCTTAAACAATATCAGTTTACCAACGCTTAAGATCACTGAACCCCAAGATGCCCTGTGCACATATCTGATATACTATTTGGTTGACTCAAGGTATGTTGGAACCAATATCTACTGGCTGACTCAAACATATTTGATAGAATATCTACTAACTCCAACATATTTGATAGAATATCTACTTACTGACAAACATATTTGATAGAGAAAAAGAAAACCCCTCAAACCTGGCCAATCAAAACCTTTAAATAACACATTGCATATCGGTATATCTATATACTTATTAGATATACAAGTATACTGTATACTACATCCATGTGGCGGGTTCCGTATTGATACCATAGATGGGCCTAGGGTTAAAAACTCTTGAATTATCCAGTCATTTCTCCTGCCCACTTACATGTAGTTCTACAGTTATAGCAAGCTCTCTATCCCTACTCCAGGTGTCCGGACCTTGATGATGATATAGTCCCATAAGTAGTCCTCATATCACAAGTATTATCCTCCTAGAATAAGGGACATAATCGATACATTGATGTAACCATTTCTGCTGTTTCCCCAGAGAGGAAAAAAGTCTTACTGAGAGGAAATGGAGACAAAACCAGTCAGAGGTAACGGAGACAACACCGTAAAGCTACATGTACTATAACTCCCCGAACATACCGTCTTCTGAACAAGGTTGATACTTGCATGAGAAGATGAGAAAAGGAGTGAGAGGTAGTCCGTCAGTGTGAGATCTTATGCTAGACTTCTAGATGTTCTCTGGCCTCAAAGATCTTCATCTGTAAGGGTACATGTATGTGAGACCTCCTACTGTGCATACCTACCAGCACAGGAAGAAAACAGACTTTTGCCCTATGACCTTTTATGGATGCGATATTGATAAAATATTATCATTGATACGTTTTGATATATATCTAGAGCGCTGTCCTCCAGGATTAGTAGCACTTGTTTTATTTCGTCTGCCAATCTCTTGTCTAAGTTTTCTGACCTTGATTATTCATTCTCCTCAACCTTCTACACTCTACGTTGGTTTAGCGGGAAATTAAAAACACTTTGCCATCTAAGCACTTTCTTTGCGAAAAGAATTACAGTGCAGATCTTGATCATATGCCTATCACATCCTCTTAATAAGACAAATCATTCCTGGAAGTATTGCTACCACTAGAGTGCGCAGGAATTAGAAAACTGAAGACATACAAGAAGCTCTATCACCGACTATTCTGTCAAGCTGCATTGGGAATATTGCCAACTAGCTGGGTAGATCATTTCAATTTCTTGTGACGGTAGGTGACTAAACTAAATCTTTCTCCACTTTTTGTTTACTGGATATACTAATACTCGTCCTCAAAGATTTTCTTCAGGCCACCGAGACCACCATACAAGACAAATGATACTCATGTTCTTCAACAAGGCTACCCTGATTATTCCCACTTTTTCCCCAGTTATCCACCCACAAAGAAACCCATTTGGTATTTTCCCCCACTTCTCCACACAGATATAGGCCACCCCGAGACACTGCTCAGTTTGTGACATAAACTCCGTCCCACATTTCACTTCTTACGGGTTGGAGTTTCAGCAGAAGAAGAACCTTCCGCATTGGATTTCAACAAATAAGTGTCAGCCGCCACCCCAGTCGCACCTTGCGCAGCCTTCAAGATATGGTTGATTTCAGGGCTAGAAGGACCCTGCTTCATATCGGTAACCAGCTGCTGGAGCTTCGCGAGGCCTTTGCAGTACGAATTGTACCTGCCGGTCATCCACTTCATGTAATTCTCCTCCGGAATCCCCAACTCCTTGAACTCTACCTCCCAGTGATCAATCTCCCTCTTGAGGTCGGCAGGAATGGGGGCTACAACTGTCTTGTACTTGACGCGGCGGCGGCGGGGCTTGGGAGCGGGAGCACCATCGTTCTTCTGACTCATCACATAGTCGTAAAGTCCAGGCAACAGGAAGGCTGGAAGGTTGAGACCAGGTCCGTCCTCTGAGGTCTTGGAGGGAGCCTTGAACTGCTCAGCAACAACGGCGCGGAATCCGGAGTAAATTTCGCTGTTTGTTGCGCCACAGGCACTAACCTTCTCGCGCTTGGGGCGAGTCTTATTGGTGCATGCTGGTTTCGGCGGCGGTGCGTTCAACTCATCCATGGCGTGGAACAGGCGGTCGCGCTCTTTCAGGGATGACGAGATGGTGCTTTGACGATAGTGACAGTCAACCACGCCGCCCATACGTTCGGGCTCCAATGTGCAGTTGAGATATTTCTTGACCAACATATCCAACTCCGCCTTCTTGGCCTCGGTCAACATCTCATCTAGCTCGGGAGTCTGGCTATCGAGAGGCGTGTGTGGCTTATTCTGCTGATGGCCATCGGCAGCCAACCCATCTTTATCCGATTTCTCGGCTTCCTGAGGGCACTGATCATGCTCCAACATTTGGGCTTTCGCAAGCAACTCGTCGACACCAGACATGTGGGTCGTTTGGCGTTGTCCGCTGCGTGGAGTGACTTTGACGCGCTCGGAAAAGGCTGAAGTAGCCAGAAGGGCTTCTTCGAATGTTTCCTTGAAGGGCATGGGGCTGGAAGCTTCACTGTCGCTGCCATAATCGGCACCGTTGGATGAGGTAGGCTAAATATCCAGTTATTAGAAGACGGCAAGAGGGGTAAAGTGATGAAAGGACTCACCGGTTCAAAGAACTTCGGCCCCGATCCACCGCCGGCTTCGCTGGCAGAGTCCTCGTGAGGCAAGGCCTGATTACATTGACAATGAGGATTGGTGCAAACCGGGAGTTCATCAGCCACTGCCGTCTTTGTCTCATCCTCAATTTGGCGAGATTTTCCCCTTTTGTTTCCGCGCTGGCCAGACGAAGTTTTCATTGCCTTTGTTCTCTCCATGTAGGAAGCAAGTGTTTCACGTTTGTCTTCAGTCATGGTGGAAGCATCAGGAGCCATTTTTGATGCAGGTGCAATATACTGGTCTGGGTTGTCTGCTTGTTGAGTTCGGCCTTGGTGGTGTTCATTTCCTGTAACCCGGCCTCTGCCTCGCCCACCTCTGGGACGGGTAACCGCTTTGCGAGCTGTACGAGTTCCGGGGGAAGTGATATCAGATTTGGCAGGGGTTGAATTTCCCTGCTTGAGAAAGTCTGGCTTCTGGGCGTCCACCTTACTATCCCCTAAAAAGTTTGTGACTTGTTCAAGCAACACCTGGTGCAAAGTTTCCGAAATCGAGCACTGATGCTGGTCAATATCGGACTTATCATGGCTTTCGTCCCTCTGATTAAGAGCATTCTGGGATCCGCCTCCTTCACGTACTCTTTTCATGGCAATATCGTAGGAAACCCGAGCCAGCCGGCTCAAATCTTCTTCGGTATAGGCTTTTGCAGTATATGGTGGGTTCTTGTCAACGGCGGAAATGGAATTGGCCGAGTGAGAACATGTGTCTGACCTGCTCACATCCTCCGAAATAGATTGCGTTGAATTATCCCTGGATTGCTGAGCAATGCTCTCACTAAGTTTGATATCAGGTACTTCAACATTGAGGCTGTCCGTAAGCATGGCTCGATCGAAAACGAGCATGATTTCTGCTCTCTCATCTTCACTAAGTGTTGCTGGGGTGTCAAGTGGCATGTAGCGTTTCATATAGGCGATCAGCCACATATACCGTTCCTTGGACATTCCCCACCCCACTGGTGGAAGTTCATCGCTCATAATTCCTTCCTGCCCGCTGTTGCCAGGGCTACCTAAATAACCCGCAGATATGTCGGGATATGCACTAGGGCCAGTTGGCAACCCAGTACCTGCAACGATCATTTGCTCCATATCGTTTATCAGCCTCGTTGTGTCAGCCGCTGACAGGGAGGAGGGATTGACACCAGGCATTACATTATCCATATACGCTCCGAGAAACCTGGCCAGTTCTTCACGACTTTTTTCAGGATCAAACGGTTCCATTTTGGGCCCTTGAATAGGTAACGGACGAGGAGGGTTCGTTTGCCTTCCCGCACGTGGCAACGCTGCTCTGCGCGCTCGTCCACGAACGGATCGCGAGCGAGTGGTACAAGGTGCATCTGATTCCGCTGAAAGTGAAGACCTTTCTAAATGTGGCAGGAGCCCCTGCTCCGCACCACTCATGCTTGTAGTTAAAGCATGCTCCGTACTTCTTTTCATCTGTGTGTCCATAATAATAGGACGCGAAGTGTTACTTCCCAACGTGCTGGGAAGGGACGATCCGGTTTCGACTAGGGAACCCCGGTTTAACACGTTTTGGATAGCTCGAGTCCGAGCCAGTTCCCTCCATTCCGGACCAATCTGTCCACGATCGATCATTTCGTTTATTACACGTGCAGGAAAGCTTGCTTCATATTCAGATAGAGAAGCAAACTCAAAGGAGGTGTGAAGCCTATCAGCTCCATTGCCTGTATTTATACTGGACGCTGGTTGGCTATGGAGGTCTCTCTGGGCAAGAAACGCAGCGGCCCTTTCAGCTGCTTGACGAACCTCTTGAGCGGTCTTCGTATTTGTCAAGGCATTAACCCCGGCGGGAGGACGGGCGGGCTGGCGGGCAGGGGGCATATTCTTGGAATTGAACAGTAGGAACTATTCAATTGAGTTAGAACCTGAGAAAGAACATTGAAAGAAGTACCAGTGTTAGTAATATTTACCTTTATATGATTCTCTGGCCTTCTTTTATATCAATGAGAAGCTTTGGTAGTTTCTTTCCACGATGCTGCAAACACTGCTAAGAAGGACTATGAGGGGTCGAGGTGGGTAAGGGGGGGGGGAGAGAATTTTGAATCTTTGAGGGTAGTTTTAATTTCTTGAGTAAAGAAAGACCTTCACTGATAGGTACCGTGTACTTGACGATTTAATTCAGGGTGCTGAATTTGTAATTACCCACGCTTGTTATCACTCGGTCGAGTGATCTCTTCTGATTGAGTCTATTATCCACAGAAGAGATTCAGAAGAGAAGGTCCGAGCATACACTGTTTAGCTTTGATTGTGTTTGTGGGATGTCCAGGGTATAGCAGTCGTGTCTAACCCTAACCAGTGTGGACAGATGGTCGGGGCTTATGCCCTCCTACTGGGATGCTTTGTGGAACAATAGAGTTTACCAATCCACTTACTTCATATCATATCGTGGCTTTATCTCTCTATGAGTGAATTAATTCGTTCGTTGTTTGGGTATTTAATTATTTATACCAAGGGTTGAATCAAATAGGATGCGAATATCTCCGAACTACATTGATATCTTGGTGTTCTTGAAGTATCTGAACTGTTTGACTCCAAAAAAACGTACATGTACTTATACCTAAGCTCATGGAAGGGTATTCTTGGCTTCTATTAGAGCTTAATATTGGCCCGACTCTGGGGACGAAATATTTTTGGTCACTCGGAACGTTAACTCCTAAACTCTTTAATTATCCCACCATTCAGATTGCATGTTGTTTTGTTCAATATATGGAGACTGCGTTCCATCAGCCTGACCCAGGGCGTGCTGCTCTAGTCCAACCAGCGGAGTTGTCTATCCGGCGAGATCTCCAGTTGGCGCCGTCCAACTAGCCGAGATTTCCCAATGGGCCGCTATTTCGTGAATCCCTGGATCGTTAGTCAGTTGGGTGAGTGTTACAGGAATTACGAGCACTGTTCTAGGTTGAGGAAATAGGAAGAATACGAGTAATGGGTGGTGATGCGGGTATGGTCGGGTAGCGGAAGAACAAGCATAGAAAGGTACCGAGGGGTGTGGGAGCACCGGGTGCGACCACACCAGTATTAGGCTATTGTGAGAACACGCTTACTATTGGGTGTCTCACCCGGAACGGAATAGAAGCGGGGTTAATGGCTGCAGGCCATTCTACTTAAGGAAGTAGTTCTAGGACAATAGTATGATACAGCTCGGTTACTGGTAATTGCAGGGTTCATGGTTACGTGTTAGAATTAGAATGGAGGAACAGAATTATGCGGGGGCGCTTTTCTATCGGGGCTATCTTCGGGTTGATTGTCTTATTCTATTATCGTGGTATTAGTAGTATTAGAAAGCGGGCCTTGGCATAGGTTCCAATATTTATAAATAGGGTAGGGTTCTGCCTCGTCTTAGTGGCATCATCAGTCACTCAGCGAGCGGAATCCGGTTTACAATATTACAAGTTTAAAAGCTACAGAACTATCGCTTAGCATTGGCATTCCCCAAACACTATATTGTACCTTATCCACTACGCTATTATTTCACCGATTGCATATTATCAACGTCCCGATAAGACAACTACTTGCTTAGACCAATACTTGAGAGTATTTTGTTTGTGGCGGATAGTCACCGTGCGCTCAAGTAAAAGAATAAGAAAGTAGTCTATTAGAAGGGCTCTTTGATCCTTATGCATCCCCGAGTAGCAACAGCAGCTATCAACAACTTTACTTGCACCACCTCTTTTGTCGTTCGCAGAGGCAGTGCCGAACACCTCTATTGCGGATACCTCGAGTACGCCGGGTCTTTTATCGAAGCAGGTACTACTTGCACGTTCGAGGAACACGACCCGGAGATCCTCAACTACCCTGAACTTTTCCCCATCAAAGTCACCCTCAGACAGCAATCCTACGGATTAGCCCACCCCGTCCCTTGGTTCGTCGTTCAACCCTGGTGCAGAAGACAGCCACAGCTCAGGATCGAGCAACTTAGCAATGTCAAGGGGTCATCAGCAACGATTGGAGGAAGACTACAATATGGAGAGCTCAATCACAGTGAGAGATCGAGGTATAGTCGAGACCCAGGCGAGACAGCGCCACAGGCGGGATCTGGACATGCCGATCAGCGACCTCTTCAGGTCGACTCAGCCGGCCGAATCCTATGTCCAACCCCGCCCACGCAGGCAAGGGGACTATCGAGACTATTCCCCGTACAAAACGCCAATCAGAGAGAGGTCCTCTATTCCGAGGCCCTCGGTCCCCAGGGAAACGGACGAAGACGAAGACACGAATATGGACGTGGAGGAACGCCGTATCGAGCACCCCTTTGGAGAAATCATCGGGCAGGAAATCGAACGGAGAGGAGACCCAGTGGTTCAGCAGCTGAGTCGCGGACTTGGAGACCTCTCTGTGAGCGTCCAAGACCTCCCTATAATCAGGGACATCAATCGGCAGCACTCCGCGCAGCTCGCCCAGCAGCACGAAGAGCAGACCAAACTCATCCGCGAATTGCAGATGAAGTTCAACCAGGACCAAGAAGAACGAGAACGTCGCGAAGGGATTATCCTCGCGCAAGTGCGGGCAGAGACAGCCACAACCACTACGAATCTCGGCCAAGTCTTGGAGCAGATCGTCAACACTACTAGGGCCCACCAACAGCGGCAGGAAGAGCAGGCCCAGCATATAACCATGCTGGCTGACTGGATCCAACAGCTGCCAAAAGAAGGCCCAGCCCAAGTCCCAGAAGGCGTAGCAGCCACCCTGGCACAATTGGAGAGGACTATGCAGCAGCAGGCCTCACTGGTAGATGGGTTCTCCGGAACAAAGACGGCCCTAGAAGATATGATGGAGCAAATGAAGGAAACAGCCCGTAAAACGGCTGCGGAACGACCACTGGCCCCAGAGACAGGTGGCGGTGGATCAGGCCCACCTCCCCAACCACCTCCCAAATCACCAGTCGCCTCTCCAGCTGGCTCCGAATCCAGTGAAGACCCCGAGGACCAAAGCCTAGCACCAAGAAGCAACTCTGAGCGTAGTAGCCAACAAGGGAAGCAAGCAGGTCAAGGAGCACAAGGTGGAGGCAACGGGAATGGCAATAAGGGAGGTAACGCCCCTGGTGGACCAGGACCTCCAGGATCATCCTCATCGGACTCCTCAGATTCGGAAAACGAACGCCGCAGGCGGCTGGAATATAAAAAACGAAGACAGGGAAGGAGGCGCCAACGAGAGAAAGAACTCTCGCACCCCCCTCGTGCCACCGTAGGTGATGCACCCAAAAAAGCCAACATTCCCTTCTCCGGAAAAGCCGATCAAGACGTAAGACTCTGGATCGACCAGATGGAGATCCTAATCAGTCTCCAGAAAAAGGTCCAATGGGATAACGGCACCAAGATTATGTGGGCATCACTCGAGTTTACCGGTAGTGCGGCGAATTTTTGGCGAAATTTCACGGAGAGGTTAGCTTTGGATAGCAGCATCGGAACCTGGGAACGGTTCAAGCAAGAGCTCTGTACCCAATACGGCAACCGTACAAGTCAGGAACAGGCCAAGCAGAAGATGGATAAACTCCGGCAAACTGGCCCAATCGACGACTACATCAATGAAATGCAAAATCTAGAATGGGACGCATGAGTTGGACCAGTTGTCATGAGATCCATGATCCTAACAGGAATAAACTCCTCGCTGGAACAACGGCTCTCCAATGCGATTGAGGAACCTGGGGATTTCGTGGACTGGTTAGCCTGGGTACGAAAAGTTGGACGCAAGGACCACGAGGTGAAGGCTCGGAAAGAAATCCTGCGAGGTAAAGATACTGTCAAACCTCGCGAGGAAAAAACGGAACGGCGAAAATCGCGCAATAATGCAAATCCTCGGAAGACTTTCCCCGCATCAGCCAACAACTCCAAGACCTCGGAAGACTTAGGTGTCACCAAGGGAGAAAAGGAGAAATGGCAGAAGGAAGGAAAATGTTTCCGTTGTGGTAGAGATTAGAGAAAATATATGTAGAGAAGTATAGTAATTGAGCGTTATCTTTCAACTAACTAAAGGGAGGGAAATACCCCATACTTATACTAAAGAAAGGTAACACAAAACATAGTAAATCATAACCGTATAAGTAATAGAAAAACATGACTAATAAATACCAAGGAAATAATGAGTCAAAACCCATGACTCATAATGACAAATGAGAATCCTCCAATACTATGAAATGTGCTGAGCGTACTATTTCAAGACTTCCCCTCGTGAACCACAGTGAATAGTAGAGGAAAATAAAACATGCTTGCCCTTATCCAATCCCTTTGTAAGTAAATCCGCCACGTTTTCATTTGTAGAAATATATTCCAACTCAAACAATTTATCCTCGTATCGTTCCCGAACAAAATGAAAATGCACATCAATATGTTTAGACCTTTTATGAAAGACAGGATTTTTAACCAAGGACAAAGAACCATTATTATCACCGCGAAGAATAAAAGAAAGTTTCGGTTTCCGTTCCAACTCATGTATCGCATTCTTTAACCAGATCATTTGTCGACTAGTATCCGAGAGAGCCATGTATTCTGCCTCAGTAGTAGAGGTGGCGACGGAGCGCTGCTTATAAGAGCGCCAGGAGATAAGAGCTTCCCCTAGCATAAAGCAGTGGCCGGTAAATGAGCGGCGATCGTCGATGTCAGAGGCATAGCTTGCATCACTGAAGCCGATGAGTGCAGTGGGTGGCGTTTTGGCGTAGAAGAGTGACCAATCGAGGGTACCCTTGAGGTAACGAAGGACGCGATGGACTGCAGCCAGGTGAGCTTTAGTGGGGCAGGAAGAAAATTGCGAGAGCATGGTGACGGTGTAGGCGAGGTCCGGTCTGGTACCGATTACTGCATACATTAATGAACCGATTATCGACTGATAGATTGTTGGATCCTCGATTTTCTCCGCTTCTGTTCCTTTTTGTAGGTGAACATTGTTGTCGATGGGTGTTGCCACAGGTCTAGATTCATCGAAACCGTATTTGATAAGTACACGCTTGAGATAGGCTTCCTGTGATAGGATCACGCCAGTCTTAGTGTGGATCAAGTGGATCCCGAGTGCCCAGTTGGCTGTGCCAGTTTCCGTCATTTCGAATTCTGCGTGGAGTTGGAGGCTGACGCGGTTTTTGCGTTCAACGGACCAGTAGAAGATAAGGATATCATCCACGTAGATGGCGATGACGACTTCCCCTGTTTTGTGAATAAAAACACAAGGGTCGAAGTCCGCTTTTCTGAATCCCATTCTGATTAGCGTTTTGGAGAGACGAGCATACCATTTCCGTGATGACTGTTTGAGGCCGTAGATACATTTGATAAGTCTGCATGCTTTGCCGGGAGTAGGGTAGCCAGGTGGAGATTTCATATAGATTTCTTCCTGGAGTTCGCCGTATAGGAAAGCGCTAGTAACATCCATTTGATCGCATTGACCGCCGGTTTGAAGGCAGCGGGCAAGAAGCAGTCTGATGGATTCATATCGAGTGACGGGGGCGTAAGTCTGATCGAAGTCTTGACCAGGTACCTGTGAGAATCCTTTTGCGACAAGTCGGGCTTTGTACCGAATAGGGTTGCCATCGGGCCCGAGTTTAATTTTGTATACCCATTTGCAGTCGACCAATTTTCGGTGATCTGGTGTGTCAACCAGTTTCCATGTATTATTCCTAGCAAGTGAGTCTAGTTCAACTTCCATAGCCTTTTGCCATTTTTCGGAGTCAGGACTGTTGATCGCTTGGTGATAGTTTGTTGGTTCTGACATGGTGATATCATGCTGAATGTTGTATCCGTATCTGACCGGAGGTTTCCGTTCCCGTAGTGGGTTACGTCTCGGCTGATCAGTGTCTGTGTCAACATCATCGTGCTGGATACGTTCAGGAGCGGCTTCTTCTTCTTCTACTTCAGATTCGTCGTTGGAAATTTGTTCCATAGTTTCTCGGAGCATTTGTTGGTTGAACATGTCTTCGATATCGGAATCTGAGAGTTTCGCAGGTGGTGTTGGTGGACGTGAAGGTGGTTCTTGTTTGATCTCGATTTGTTTTGGTTTAGGGGGTATGTCGGTTTTTATTGTTTCGATTTCTTCCCCTACGGACGGACCTTTAAACCTAAAATGACGAGAGAGAACTACTTTCCTTTGTGATGGTATGTAAACACGGCAGATTTTATCAGAGTCTCCGTAACCGCAGAATTGTCCCGTAATTGCCCTAGCATCCAACTTTGTTCCAGCTGGTCGTGCTTCGACAGGTATATGAATGAACATTGTTTCACCGAAGGATCGGAGATGCCCAATGCAGGGTTTCTTGCCGGTGAGTGCTTCATATGGTGTCATATTCGGGAGTGCTTTATGCGGGAGACGATTCTTGACGTGTACTATTGTGTTGATTGCTTCTGCCCATAGATTCCGTGGAAGATCGTGGTCGAGCAAGGCGGATCGTGCCATTGTTGCTATTGTTCTGTTAAAGCGTTCTGCTGTTCCGTTTGACTCATGAGAGTAGGGTACAGTGAATTCATGCTTTATGCCTTTAGAGGCAAAGAATTGTTGAAGGTTATTGGAGATGTACTCGCCACCATTGTCGCTTCGAAACCGTTTAACCGTTTTATCCAATTGATTTTCCATGTATGCGATGTATCGTTGTGTGGCAGCTGCTGCATCTGACTTCTTTTTAAGGAAGTAGAGGTGAGCGTACCTGGAGTAATCGTCGATGAAAGTAATATAGTAACTAAAACCGCCAAGAGAAGGATTGGAAAACTTGCCGCTCAGATCTGAGTGGATTAGTTCTAGTGGTTGTTTGGATCGCGGTTCGGTGAGAGGAGGAAGGTGTGATTTGGTGGATTTGGCGAGTTCACATGTGTTGCATGTTTCCATGTGACCTGTTGTGGGGAGAGACTTGGGATCGGCGATCATGTTACGTAACCGTGAGAGTGAGGAAGCGGGGAGATGTCCGAGTCGTTGGTGCCAGTCATAGAAGCTGGTAGCGATGGAGATGTGTGCGCAAAGTTCCTTGGTTTCAAAAATATAAAGACCAGTACTGTTTGGGTTAGCGATCCCAACGATTTCCTTGCTATTCGGTTTGTAAATGGTAAAGCCGTTTTCTGTCCCTGTCGTTGTAAATCCCTTTTTGGCAATGCATGACCAGGACATTAGGTTGGTATTGCCGAGTTCTGGGATTAAAAATACGTTCTGCAGAGTAATGGGGCCATGTGATCCGTTGATGGTGACATTTCCAATTCCGGTTATCTGTAGCTTTCGCCCTCCGCCAACAGTAACTGTTCCGCTATGAGGTGAGGGGCTGGTAACTTGAGTTCCGGTCATGTAGTTAGTTGCACCAGGGTCAAAGATCCATGCCTTGTTATCAGATGTGGAAGGTCCTGCAACGAGGCCAAAGCAGTCTTCCATTGTTACATCCGAGGTATCTAAGAAAGTGGTAAGGTCGAAGGAAACCGGCATAGTAAATACATCAGTTTCTTCGAGTGCGGGGAGGCCAGAGAGATCAGGGATCCAAGAGAGGTCTAGTTTTGTGTGAAATGCGGTACCGGATGCGACGTTAAGGTTGCCAGATGCAGCGGACTTCTCTTTGTCTCTGAAAGCTTTGAGTTTCCGGCAGTCTTTGTGCTTGTGGCCTTTTGCAAATTCACCGTTCTTGGTGCACCATGTACATGTAAGATCCTTTTTATCCTTTTTGTTGTTCCGTGCCTTACCGACTTTGTTGTTTCCATGTCCTGGATTTCCTCGCCTGATGTTGTAGGCTTCTCCAGTCGTTTGTCCATCGTTGTTGCGTCGTGAGTCCAGATCCAACAGCTTTTCATAGACGTCATCGAAGGTGACGTTGGGCTTGGTTTGCAGGTTGTCAACGACTGATTCGAGGGATTCGTGCCGGAGTGAGAGGAGTAGGAAGGATGCCTTCGCTTCTGAGACTGATGCGAGTTGGTGGAGGTGGTAACCGAGTGGGTCTTTGGTTTTGTCCGTAGAGTTACTAGTTCTAGTGAGGAGAGATGACCAAAGAGTATTGAACTGGGTTAGATGTTCCTTGATGCCTTTGTCGGGTGTATACTGTAGGGTTACAACGTTGGCAAGAAGCGAGTGGAGAGAAGATACAGTTTTTCGATCAAATCTGTCCTCGAGTTGGGTCCAGAGGTGGTGAGCGGTATCGGCCGGAGTGAGTGTGAGAATGACTTCAAATTCGATATTGGATTGAAGGAAGACGCCCGCGAGGTTATCTTTCTTGTCCCATTCACTGATTTCTTCGGCGTTGTCTGTGGTTTCTTCTTCGTCTTCTTCTGCTGGTTGTTCTGCAGTTGGTGCCGCTGTAACCGTAGTGGTGAACGCAGGACGCTTACTCGTACCATTGACTAGATTCCACAAATCGTAAACTTTTAACATGCGACAAGCGAGGTCCCTCCAAACAGTGTAATGGCCTTGGCCAGACAACTTGCATGGTAAAGCGGGAATTTTTACACTGTTGTTCGACATGTTTGAAGTGAAACGATAGAGTGTACTTTTGATAGTAGAAATGGTTTGGAGTATTTAAGCGTAGATGGTCTCCGGGCTCATAACCTAGAGAAAATATATGTAGAGAAGTATAGTAATTGAGCGTTATCTTTCAACTAACTAAAGGGAGGGAAATACCCCATACTTATACTAAAGAAAGGTAACACAAAACATAGTAAATCATAACCGTATAAGTAATAGAAAAACATGACTAATAAATACCAAGGAAATAATGAGTCAAAACCCATGACTCATAATGACAAATGAGAATCCTCCAATACTATGAAATGTGCTGAGCGTACTATTTCAAGAGAGATAACCACTTCGTGAAGGATTGTGTGGCGACAAGCAAGGTCAGGTTAACGAACCTGAAGAGGAGAGAGCCTTTTTCCGGGAGGAAGGACCACGGAAGGGAGGGTGATAAGAAACGAAAATTGGGGCCACAAAATGAGGCATTTAGGGCAAGGATTACGAATCTGGAGAACTAAAAATTGATTGGGTATTTCTATGCTTTACATTCTATGTTGTATTATGGGTTTTTTCCATGTTTGGTTTTTACAAAGGATCGGGTTATGTTATGTTCTATCGGTTGTTATTTCGCGCAATTTAATTCTCTTTACACATATTCTGAGGAGCGGGGACACACCCTGAAACGTCTGATGCATAAGTATTGTACTATGGCCTCCATCGACGCTTGAATTGTCTATATAAACTCCCTCGCCCCGCACTCAACAACAAGAACCACCAACATCTCACATATATCTGAAAACAACACCCCTTTACCTTACCCTTCTATACATATGAATATGTCTTCACACAACCAAGAAACCCGCCTCGAGATTGAGATCTCCTGGGCACACCCTGCAACTAGTACCTTTTATGCAGAAATAGTCAATGCACTTCTAGACAGCGGAACAGAGGACTGGGTTATGTCCTGGAACTGTATCCATCGTCTCAAGATACCAACCCAACCTCGACCCAAGCCTCTCATCATCAGACAGGCCGATGGTACCCCTATGCCTAACTCCGGAACCCACATCACTCAATCTCTTACCCTCCGCATCGGCAACCATCTAGACAAAAACATCGTCTGTGAGGTTGGCTCGTTCGCAGGAGAAGACCTCGTCATACCACATCGATGGCTCAAGGAGCATCAACCTACCATACATTGGGGTCAGAATAAGGTCACCTTCGACAATATCCATTGTCAGATTAAGGGATGCTTCATGACCATGTATGACATATATGAAGAAGACCCAGAAGAGCTCGTCATCAGGCTGTTGAGGTCGTCGACCGGGACACAGATGATGATCGAGGAACACCCCTTCTGGGCAAGGGCATTGGTAAACGAGGCTCTCGTTGATGCTATACCAATGGAGTATCAGGACTTTGTCAACGTCTTCTCCAAGGAGGGAGCTGATCGACTACCTGATCACTCTGAATGGGACCACACCATTCCCCTTATGGAAGGAAAGCAGCCTCCATGGGGACCGATCTATGCGCTCTCCCCAGTGGAACAGAAGGCACTCCGGGAATACTTGGACGAAATGCTAGCCTCTGGCAAAATAGTCCCCTCCACTAGCCCGGCAGCAGCACCCATTCTGTTCGTTCGCAAGGCCAACGGGAAATTAAGGCTATGCGTAGATTTTCGTGGCTTAAACGCTATCACCGTCAAGAATCGCTATCCTCTCCCACTTATGACAGAGTTGGCCGATGCGACGAAAGGAGCAGAGTTCTTCACCAAATTGGACCTGAAAAATGGCTACAATTTGATTAGAATCGCTGCTGGCGAGAAATGGAAAACAGCTTTCAGAACGAAATACGGCCACTTCGAATATAGGGTAATGCCTTTTGGCTTAACCAACGCACCAGCGTCGTTCCAGGTCATGGTTAATACCATATTCAAGGATCTATTGGATCAAGGCGTAGTAGTCTACTTGGATGATATCCTGATATATTCAAAGACTAGAGAAGAGCATACGACTCTTGTGCGAAAAGTATTGGAACGACTGCAACAAAACCACCTATACGGGAACCTCGAGAAAACGGAATTTTACGAACGGGAGGTAGAATTCCTGGGGTTTGTACTATCAGGAAAAGGGAACCAGGTCTCGCCTAAAAAGGTGAAAGCAATCACTGAATGGTTAGCACCCACCAAGGTTAAGGAACTTCAATGTTTTCTCGGGTTCGCCAACTTCCTACGACGGTTCATCCACAGGTACTCCGAAATTTGTCGGCCAATGACCGACCTTTTGAAGAAGGGTTCCGTATGGCGATGGAGCAGGGAATAGCAAAGCGCTTTCGACGAACTCAAGAAGAGATTCACGTCTGCCCCAATACTACGACACTATGACGAACACCGTGAAGCCATCATAGAAACTGATGCGAGTCACTGGGCCGAGGCCGCAGTACTCTCTCAGGTGTTCGAGGACGGTATTCTACACCCGGTAGCTTACCACTCTCGCAAGTTCAACGAGGCAGAGGTTAACTACGAGATCTATGACAAGGAGATGCTCGCTATAGTTTCTGCTCTCTTGACTTGGAGACATTGGCTGGAAGGAACGGATATTCCTATCCAGATACATTCGGATCATCAGAACCTACAGTATTTCACAACGACCAAGAAGTTGTCGAGAAGACAAGCCAGATGGGCCGAAAAGATAGCACCTTTTCGCTTCAGGATCCATTACCGCCCAGGCGAAAAGAACGGCAAGCCAGATGCACTCACAAGGCGTCCAGAGTTCGCTATGGAAGGGGGAGTGATGCGTGAACAACCCGTAAAACAGTTGCTCAGCGCAGAACAGTTTGCCAGAAAAACACGGACCAGTGTAGAAACTGGACCTGAAGTTATCAGCAGCCCCGAAGAAGGATGGATTCCGTTGGATCAGTGGTACGACATACCAGGTGTAGAGCTGCCTCAGCTACTACAAGACTGGTATGAACAGGACAGACAATGGGTTCGGAGAGTGTTCCGGGATGAACCTCTCCCTGATACAAACCTTGAAGTCTTCGGGTCAGAGGAAGCTGCTGCCGTAACAGCAGAGCCTACTACTGAATGGACCCCGGGATCGAATGAGGCCACCCACGATGGTCGTTGGGTAGTGCCAGGATACGCGGTTAAGCAAGTCATTGAGGATTATCATGACAGACCCGTAGCGGGGCATCTAGGAAGGGATAAAACCCTCGAGTTGATCGATAGGAACTACTGGTGGCCAGGAATGTCCACGGATGTAGCCAACTTCGTCAAGACTTGCGATGTATGCCAGAGAGCCAAGCAACGTCGGAGACACTTGTCACTCCCTCAACCCCTAGAGTTAGCCACCACCCCTTGGACTGATATCTCAATGGATTTCGTGGTAGAAATGCCAAAGGAGAAATCAGGATTCCGTAACATATTCGTAGTTGTGGACCGTTTTACGAAAATGGCTCACTTCATTCCAATGACGGGAATCAATGCGGAACAAACCGCTAACGCATTTGTCAAAGACATCTGGCGTTTTCACGGACTTCCCAGGAGCATTGTCTCTGACAGAGGAACACAGTTCGTATCGGCATTCTGGACGGCGGTTACAGAACGACTTGGGATTCGTAGAAGACTCTCAACCTCGTTCCACCCGCAGACAGATGGCCAAACGGAAAAAACTAACCAGCACCTCGAATCCTATCTTCGAGCCTACACCGCAGGCACAGGGAAGAAATGGAAGGACCTGCTACCAATCTGCGAGTATGCATATAACAATGCGAAACACTCGTCTACAGGACAATCGCCGTTCTATTGTAACTACGGTTTCCACCCACGAACGGATTGGCCAACAGATGCGGATATCGATCGGTTGGACGTCAACGGAAACAACTACTTGGACAACCTTCTTCAAGCTCACGAGTCAGCGAGAAATACGCTGCAGAAAACCTTTGACAGAATGGCGTCAAGACCAGGGCCAGCAGTTCAACGGTTCACAGTCGGTCAAAAGGTCTTGCTGGATACTCGGAATCTCGGGGGATACGACAAGTGGTCGGACAAGTTTACTGGACCCTTCGAGGTTGCCGCAGCTATAGGAAATAGGGCCTATCGGTTGAATCTTCCGGTAGAATGGAAGGTTCACGATGTATTCCACGAAATGCTGCTACGACCTTATCGAGAGGACCTTAATCCAGGCAGACAACAGAATAAACGGAAACGACTCGCAACACCCGATCCTCAAGAAGCGCTCTTAGATGAGAACTTCCAACCAAGTACGAATACTCGACCCCATACGCGGAGTCAAGGGCCAGTCACCGACTCGAGACGGCCTCCGAAGCGACAATGGACTAGGAAAGACTAGCTCGATACCTTTCCTACTCTATGACTTTTCCCACAGGGTTTTTATCATAGAGAGATTTTAACGGTCGAGGGCGACGTCTAGGAAGGGGGAGTAGTGTTACAGGAATTACGAGCACTGTTCTAGGTTGAGGAAATAGGAAGAATACGAGTAATGGGTGGTGATGCGGGTATGGTCGGGTAGCGGAAGAACAAGCATAGAAAGGTACCGAGGGGTGTGGGAGCACCGGGTGCGACCACACCAGTATTAGGCTATTGTGAGAACACGCTTACTATTGGGTGTCTCACCCGGAACGGAATAGAAGCGGGGTTAATGGCTGCAGGCCATTCTACTTAAGGAAGTAGTTCTAGGACAATAGTATGATACAGCTCGGTTACTGGTAATTGCAGGGTTCATGGTTACGTGTTAGAATTAGAATGGAGGAACAGAATTATGCGGGGGCGCTTTTCTATCGGGGCTATCTTCGGGTTGATTGTCTTATTCTATTATCGTGGTATTAGTAGTATTAGAAAGCGGGCCTTGGCATAGGTTCCAATATGTATAAATAGGGTAGGGTTCTGCCTCGTCTTAGTGGCATCATCAGTCACTCAGCGAGCGGAATCCGGTTTACAATATTACAAGTTTAAAAGCTACAGAATTATCGCTTAGCATTGGCATTTCCCCAAACAGTGAGATAAGTAAAATCATGTCCGTTCAGTGAGGTGGTTGGTCTATCACCCCTGAATCCAGTAAGGATACGGTATTTTTACGCATGATAGTTAGGATTTCAATTTAGTTCGGAGGTTTTACATAGTTTTGTATTGTTACAGTACCTATTATATTCTTTTATGGTACTGTGCCAGGCTTTGCAGTCTCCAAGTAAAACTACACCGGTTTCGGCCTTTTAACTGTTTGGTTTAACTATTAATCAAAGCTAATATAGAGGTCAAGGAAGGGATTGCAGGTCACCGACGGAGTCTATTCCTCATATCAATCAAGGACTTTGACCATACATGAACACGATCTTGAGATCTCGCTGAATGGTAACTATCTCACCCAGCTGACTAGCGATCCAGGGAGTCACAAAATAGCGGCCCATTGGGAAATCTTGGCCAGTTGGACGGCGCCAACTGGAGATCTCGCCGGATAGACGACTCACTGGTTTGACTAGAGCAGTGCGGCCATTAAGCCTTGCAGTAACGCAGAGGTGAAGTCTGTCTACTTTTAATCTCATTCCCCAGTATAAGATCTCGCAAAATGTGCAGTGGTAGCTAGAAAAGGGAAGAACATCAGTAATGGCAAACTTTAAACCACCACCGTTTGGAATTACGAATTTATCGATATTCATTTCCCGTTATATATATCTCTCTCGTGCTAGATCTTCACTCCCTTTCCCCACCGCTTTCTTTCACTATATTCATTAGCTCCTCGAATATCATGCACGTGTGGAGTTGATAAGTATTCCTTTTCACCTCACCTGACGGGTCTTGAGAATTTTTCAGGGCCTGCTGGTGGCGGTGATAAAGCGGGGTGCCTCCTCGGCGTCCAAATACCTTATCAAGAGAGTTCACATAATCCTTACTCTATGCTTATAATGTGCAATGTCCATTTCCTTCTATCTCAAACGATTCTATTTAGAACAAGTAGAGAAAAGAGAAAGGAAAATGATTTCTAATGTAAGAGAATATACATGTATTCCACCCGGGAGTAAAGTTAAAGATATTACTGACATACATGTATTCACTGAGTTGTGAGTTCTGTTCCCAACCAACTGTTAGGCTAAATAGTGCTAGTTCCTTCGTTTTTAGACGGAGTATCCATGCGGCTCAAGGCCCCTTTGACAAGTAATACTCTTTAATTTCTACTCCAGACCCAGGCAGCTGATGATCCCATGGTGGCTGAGAATCTTTATTAGTTCACCAAAATCTACATCCACCTCATCTACCCTAGTATGTAGCCTGGAAGGTTGCTTCAAATAAGCATTTTGCGTAAAACGGGCTGCATGGAAGATACAAAGAATCCTATGAATGATCTTGAACCCTAAAGCCGTATAGATCGGTTTCCATTCGCCGTACCCTTTCAAAGGAAGCTTGAGAATCTCTGAGAGGTTAGCTGAGTCAATGGAACTCATGTGGAGATAACATAAGCGATAGTAGTGAGCTACTTGCATTCCAAGGAGCAGAGTCACAAAAGATTTGTTCCCATGACCTATGGCTGAAGATCGAAGAGGTGGTTTAGGTCTTACTTTCGTCAGTCATATGCTCTGGATCCGTCACATGTATTGACAAGACCGTTTGTGTTCCGTGGCGACGAAGAGCGTGTAAACTTGAAGCTCGTCCGCCGAGGGCTGCGGATGAATCACTTCAACGAACTCAACACGAATTAATCCGAAAGTCTTGTTCCCCGCGAGAGAAATTTGAAAAATCAAAATATTTCTGATGCGCAGAAAGAAGCTGACCTTCGCATAAACCCCTGTACGGCAATTTTTCCACTATGGCCTCGTACGAGCTGAGTTTGGCTCGTGTAGCTGTATTCGATGCATCTGAATCTGGATAGATGATATTTCAGTTCAAAGATGCAAGCTGTGATCCAAAGGTCGCGATATTATGGATCGGTGTGTTTAGGTCTGAGCGCGCACCTGTTCTTGGTCGCGACGTTCAGCTCATCAGGCCAAGGCGCTAAAGTGATCTACACCACATCCGCAGAGCCGCATCTTTGTTCCACTTCGGAACTTTTAGCACGTGCATAGATCGTAGTGTCTCATTTTCTCACTTTCGCGTGCAATTTTATTGTTCGCATTTTTTGGAACTCAGTCAAATACTTACCAACGCGAGGAAAAACTAAAGGTACTACGGGCTGAAAAATCCTTACATAGACCCTTCATCTTGTATGGTAAACCAAGACCTGTGTGAGACTCCAGATATTCTAGAACCCAAACCTGTCATTGCTTGACCATCGGAAGGAACATACGCAAATTAACTATGACTTAGTTATGCTTACCCGAAATCTTGTTACGCCTGACCAGTATTACTTACAAAATGCTCACCTGCATTAGATGTAACATATGGAATCATATCCCGACGTCACTCAAGAGGCATCGTGTGGGGGTTCTACAAAGCCGAACGTTGTAGGACTTCGGGACGTAAGTAGTGACTAAAGTCAAATCTATCAATACACCCAGCTGAACTGCCGATGTACATTGAAAGGTAAGCAGATTCTCGTCACCTGTACTACCCTACTGTACCTCGAAGTTGATATAAATAGGATCTTCCGATCTTCTGGACATTTGCCATAGTCCGTCCAACACCGGTACACTAACAAAGCCTCGCCAACTTGATTACTCTTTAGTATCTTGTGTTAAAGCCGATTATTCTATCAACAATCCAAGGACAATATGGTCATCTCAAACATCAGTATTGAAGCTACACAGTTGGCAAAGCTGAATACTCAATATTCCGCGATAAATGGGAGATTACACGACGCCATCAAAATAATCAAAGATAACCCAAGCCCTCCAGAGGAGTACGCTAATGACAAGATCAGAAAGATTATCAGGGCCTTAACGGAAAGCAATATATCATACACATTAAATAACCTGCTTCCCAAGCTTGTCGAAAGGGTCGAACCAACTGGTGTCGACCCGGTCACCTTCAATAATGTTGAACCAACATACCATGACGGAGACGTTCTTGGTATCATGGAACGAAACGCCTTATTGATTTGCCAGTTGCATATGCAGATAAGGGCAGACATGGTCGCATCGAGGGCTGAACTAGTGTCATTGGCATACCAGAAGTTTCGCGTTCGGAATCCGGACTACGATGAGAGGGAGCTTACAGAACCGGTGGCAGGAGTGACCCTAGCAATATACACCCCCGCAGAAGAAAACGTCCAACGCCGTAATTTTAATCTTCACCTCTCCGATATAGAGTTTAAAGTTAAGAGCTCTTTTAAAACAATTTATTATCCCGAGCTCGGCACGATTGAGTTCTTTATCCCTGGTTTGACTGGCGAGCCGGAAGTTGTTAGGGGTTGGTAGGGATTACAAACAACATCTTTTCCGTTATGTACTACGCATTCTTTTCCTTCATACAGTCTATTTACTCTCATACATACAGCTTCCTGTTCGGGTTGTAATAACTGCTTCATATCCTCTGTCGTTTCATTCAGGTTCTTAAATTTCGAAACTCTTATGTGGTCTTCAATCATTCCAGTATATGTAAAGTTTATACATGAATCGAATTATTGGCATAAGAAATATTACATCTCTTACCACACAGACCTAAAGACTGGCGAAGTTAAGTTTTTGTTACGATTGATCATATGAGAATTTTAATAAAATACATGTAGTTGATAGTAAAATCAATCGTTAGGTTAGTGTGACTTAGGTCGTTCGATATTCTATATTGACATAGAAAGGAGAACATTGGGGACCATGTATGTAAAGTCAACATTTGAGCTTACCTTGCTTCAACCTTTGAAGTTCTACATAGAATGTAATTATTGGAACATCAACAATGTAACTGCCGAATAGATGGAAAAGTTACGCATTGTCCAAAAAGGAATACATATATGTAGGTCTAGAGTTATTTCGCAAGAGGTACCTGTAATATCTGCAAATACTAAATGTGACGTTGATGAACTCCTGCGGCTGCTACCGAAACTACTTCCATGTATTCTATGTATATGCACCTGGAGCCCGTTAATTAATATAATAGCATTGTCTAAATTTATACTTTGAGAGAGGCCCTAGATAACATATTGAACGTTATTTTATCTTCAACCCTTCAATGTCATATCTTAAAACCTTCGAATCTCCCTATAAGAACCCCCAGAGCTCCAATCCCCTCCCTCAATAATATTCAACATTTTCTTAGACCATATCACCAGATTCCTCCTCTAGACCAAAACTAACAGCCCAACACATAAACGTCATATATCCAATCAATCATCATGATCGGAAGCGTCACGCTCGAAGCTGCTCAACTGGTTGATATTATCAACTGGATCAATAGCCTTATGATTTCAATCCGTGAAGCTCATGTTATACTGAAGCAAAATGCATCAACCCCGAAGTCCATCACTCAGACTCAATTCAACACAATCTCCCGAGCGATGTCCGACAGTAACATAGGCTGGACGCTCTCAGTACCTGTCCCCGACCTCATTCGCAAGATCCTTGATGGTATTGATATGCGTACCGTGGATTCAGATATCCCATTATTCAACAACGGTCAGCCGCTGGAGATTAGAGAGCTCAATTCCTTAATCATTGTCGGAGTCTATCGTACTAGGGAGACTGCTATCATTGATTTTAGACTCGCGGCACAAGCAACGCTTGAGCAAATGTTTGGAGTTCAAGACCCGGCTAGGGGAACGAAGGAGTCAAATGATCAAACCAAGGTGATGCTTGCGCGAGCTATCTGGCACACGATGTCGACGGAGGAGGAGAACGACCAGCTTCAGGTACGGCTTTCACATATTGCAAAGAAGTTCAAGAGCGCGATGAAGGTCCTCTACAATTCTGATACAGGAGCTGTACAGTATTATAACAATGATCTCCTTCTCTTTTAGCGAGAGTTATCAATGTGTTCGATTGTTTCTTGTTCAAAAGTAACCTTTTTTGCTCGACGTTCATGTCAGCATCAGATTTAACCTTTTGGGTCTTCTTGGAAGGAACATGCTTTTCATTTTTATCTATAGTTTTACCTACTTTACTTAGCAACAAAATATATTTTCCCTGAAAACTTCCGAGTGACTGATCGTTTTTCTTCATTTGCAACTCTTCACGCTTTTTTCTCAGATTATGTGCATTTTCGAACAATTCCAGGTGAATCCTGACGTACTTCAACTTGGTAATTCTGATAACCCGGTGACCCTCACCTCTCCTCTTTTGATTCAAGCAATACATCCTAAGGCAGCATAATATTCCGAGCGAGGGTACAGAACCTTCCTTCTTAATATAATTTCTTCTCAGCTTTACAGCCTCCAAAGATCCAGGAACCTTATTTCCCAGGTGATTTTGTATAACTTACACACCCCCGGTGGCTTGAGCATAACTAGTTCTTCCTCAATCCTCTATAACAGAGAATGAGTGCCAATCATGGGATTCTGCTCTAACATCAAACCCCCTCATAGCTTCTTGATTGTTGCTTGCTTATGATTGTAGTGTGTTGACGCTTCTTAGAACCTTTTTAGATGGTAAATAACTGTAAATTCTCGTTCCTATATAGGTAGATAAATTCATAGATCGTAATTCTCTTAAAGCCCCATTATCTTAGTGAGTATAGTCAAATTGAGGTTACATCGGCAAAGGCGCTGTTCCTTTGCTTACCATTTTCCATCTGGGGGGAAGGGGTGTGGGGGTGTTATATCTCCTACCAGGCTTCACTGTGTATCCTATAGCTTTATTGAATTATTGGAAATTCTAGCTAGTATTGTGGTCTATCATCTTATGAATATCACATTCCTTAAACATGTGTGGAATTATGGTCATGGAATATCACTTGCATTTGAGATTCATATCGAAACTTGAACTTTGGCGAGTCTTAAGTCTTTGACGGCTAAAGGGGACGAGGTCACCCTGTATAACAGAGGAAGGGTATAAAGGAGAGCTAGTTATAGTCAACCGTGTTACCAGAATGTACTTTTAGTATTTGACACTGTGACCTTGGCACGTTCCGAGACACATATACGACTTGCAAGGGCTAACGATTTTTTAATTAATTAAAGTGATAGTTCTTATGTTCAAAGTTCTACGTCTTTAGAGTATTGAAGGGCTGGAATTGCTTATTTTATCTAGTATGGATTGATTTCCTATCCCCGTTATGAACTATTCGGACAGGACCCACCAGATCATTTACCCTTAGGGGGTCAAGGTTCATTCTTTAACTCCGTCGCGTGGGGGGGTGTCGATATCTCTCTATCTTCTGTATACCTACATTAGAATGAGCCATAGCAGGTATTTAAGGTATGCACGTTAGGGATATTATATTGGTCCTCAGTAACAATCTTCCTCGATAGTCGATTTCTTGCTTGTAGCAAAACTTATGAAACGCTCTTTCAGGCATCTTTTCTATCAAGCCTATCAGACCATTATCCAGCTGTTATCGGAGGGTCTTGGTTGTAAAATGCATAATATCTATTTCTCCCCCAGTTTCATGCTCCTTCATCTGGACGCTATGTGTTACATTTTCTAGAAGCCAATTCAACAACCATCCTCCGAACGTATCATGAATGTAAGAATACGAAATGTCCTCGGATTTTGTGAGATACCCGAATAAAAACTCTCGAAAATGAAATAAATGGTATGACTATTATGAAAACCCCACCGCAAAAGCGCCAAATAAGATATGATAACTGTTTTGATCCGTTAAAAAACAAACTGGGTAAAGAAAGTAATTTGGCGTTTTATTGCCTGCGCAGATGTGCGGGAGCTATTCTAAACAAGATGAAAGAGTGACAACTTTTAGAGGAAGGGAAGGGTGTGCCTAACGAATGAAAACGGGAGTTCGAAATTCAAATGAAGGTAGGGATTAAAGATTATTGGGGGATGTGGGGAGCGAGCGAAAGCATTATTTGGGAAACGTAACACCCTGAAAAATCAGAACAGGTATCCGCATGATGGCATTCTCAAAGCTAGCGCCTTCGACGATCTGTGTTGTAGCCGAAATCTCGTTTCCGGAGATCATTCACGCTGGCTTTAACTCTCAAGGAAATTTGTTTAAGCCAAGACTGTCTCTTAGTCTCTTCCATATCCAGAGAACCTTGGATCGGGACTGCTTTTGCGTCTTCGGAAAGAGCGACCACACCTGACTGTCCAGGTTGAAAAACCCTCTCCTCCAAGACCTTGAAGTTTTGTGCATCCGCCACAACCTGGTAGATAGCATTTGATACTGTGGGAAGCTGAGTGGTATCCTGGACGAGCACGCGGTGTAGATCGTGAGTTTGATGCAAGGTGATTAGTGCTGACGGAACCGCTCCCATCGAACCACACTCGCTATTATTTGCAAACTCATCCGTACCTGCCGCATCAGCAGAAAAGAGGCTCTCGAGTTGCGAAGGTGAAGTAGCCATCTGATCTGCTGCTTGGCTCACCCTTTGCTTATCATCTTTCTCTAGAGGGACCCTTTTGATAACGGTTCCAGTACTTCCTACAGAGATGGAGGAAGGATTGGAGATATACGATATGTCCCGGCATCTCCTCTTCTTTGGTTCATCCACTTCTCTCCCATCACTGCCACTAATGAATTCTCTTTGCCAGTTAGGTCGAAGAACGGTCCATGCTCTTGATACCGAAGTGTTTGATCCAATTGTTGTATAGCATGTTGGCCGAACACATCGCCCGGAAGGAGGAGTTGGTATGTCATTATCAATATCGGACTGAGTGTGTTCTGGGCGGTAATATGAGGTCGGATCGGTGGGATCTTCGTAATAGGCCGCAGTTGGTGGCCTCTCATATCCTTCGCTGCTACTCTGGCATAGACGCAGGTAGCGATCGCATCCGGAATTCTTGAGCTTTGAGCTCATGCTTGACATAGGGGTTTCGTGCGTGGTACTAGTGCCCTGAGAGTACTCCCCACTAGCGGCTAAACCGCCGTAGCCGTCAATATCCTTGTCTGCATTCTTCTCGCTCTCACCTGTCGGACTCCCCTCGCGTGGCGATGAAGCACCAACGGTCGCGTCTCTTTCAACGCTCCAAATCGATTCCGCGTGACTGCTTGCGTTGAGGAGATAGTTTCTACCATCGGACCTTTCGGAGAAATGATTTATACTGGTACACAGGGTTGATGCTTCGGAAGATGCTATTGACCCAGCTGACGTATATGGATTTTTAGAGCGACGAGTAAAAATATCAAATAGGCCGATCCGAGAAACCAACTTTTTACATGCCTTCGATCCAGAAATGAAGAAGCGAGCTGTCATTGTCTTTCCCATCGATGCGAAATTCTTCTTGGATGATGGGGCCAACATTGCAACCATGCTAACCGAACTGTTCCGACGCGACCTCATCTCAGTGCTTGGTTTCTCAGTTGGATCAGAGGGAGGTTTTGGCACAGTCCGATGCGATCTCTCGACAGGCAGGGAACCAGCTGCATCCTCCACACACCGATCTGATGACAAACTGCCTTCCTCAACTCCATTACTTACATCATCGGAGGAAGCGTATATGATGGAAAGTACAGATGTTGTTTCCGCACAACTCTCGAGAGTGTTGGACCTGGAGCGTACAGAAAAGATGTGATGATGAGTGGTTTCATCCCTCTCAGATAGGGTTGAGTCGAAGCTCAAAAGCCGTGAAATCTGATTTCGAATTTCATTTGAGTGCCTCTCATTCTCGCGCCAGATGCTGTCGGCATCACTGGGTGTGAGTGGCGGGCTCGGATCGCGCTGAAAGGGACTCCGGAACCCATTGGAGTCGGCGCTCCCGTGGCTGGTAGGTGTGTTCATCACAAAGGTAGTCACTTCTGTCCCGTCCTCCAAATAACTGACTATCTTTTGAACTGATGAGCGTTGGACCGGTGTGAATAATGGCTCAAAGACTCCGCGTAATCGAATTCCGGCTACATCATCACTTGGAATGGTTGAGGCTCCTCCCCTTGTCGGCGTCCTTATCGATACCGGTCGTCCTGGAGGGGGTGGTGTCATATCTTGGCTTAATACTGAATCAAATGATCTGGTACTAGGTACAGAGTGTCTAGACCTCGGTGATACGCGAAGGCTCTGAGGAGAGCGCCGAGGTGTTCTACGTGGGGGTACTAGATCGCCTCTGATGCCGGAAGGGTTGGCATTATACTGGCGACCAAATTCGAATGATCGCCTACCCCGCAAAATGTTCGTGATTTGGAGATGTTTAACGCGACGAAGTGTTCGCCGTGGAGCTGGCCTCGTAACCACCATTGGAAGCTGATTTCCGCCCTGGCCGGAAGTCTCCAGGAGAATGTTGATGATTTTACTAAGAAGATTCCTGGAAATAGGTTATCGTCAGTTAGGGTGTGAGGGAAAAATGACATGAACAAGGGATGTAAATTACCTTAAATGAAGACTTTGATGACGAGAGATCCACGCTGAAGTATGATTAATTCAATGTCTTCGGGGTGCACTTGAGTGAGACAGGCCCAGCCTAGTTATAGCACGATGGCTATCGGAGTTTGTTAGGCACTGGATGGAAAATAAGGCAATTGCTGGCAGGAATTGGTGGTAAATACATTTTCAAATCAATCGGTGCGTCCGTCGCACCAGTAAACAGACAAGGCTAAAAACACAGGAGACCAGTCTCGATGACTTGACAATAGAGAGAGTAGGTGACAAAAGGAATGCACTTAGATGCAAGGGGGAAGAAACAGAACACAAAGGAGATAACGTTGACGGAGATTTGATGACTTGCGTGTAGTCGGTTGATAGCGGGGTGGTATGTGAGAGGTGGAGTGGAGTGGTTGGCAGCACGAGCAGATGTCCTTCAGCGCAGGTCGAAATGCCGATTTAGTTGGCTGCCGCATACAGCGATGACCAACCGCACAAATAATCATCCACTGTTTTTACCTCTCAGTGAAACTTCCTTCGTAAATGTACTCCTCCATTTAAGGGACATATTCCTGGATACATGTAATAATTAAGAGTATCAACGCCCGCATGTACCGCGGAACTGGGTCAAGTTTGTTCTCGCATAACATCAGCCGACAGATACTAAGTATTGTATTGCTTTAATTAGTAATGCCTTTCGCTTCGCGCTCCTGGGCTTGCTTGTCTCCCCTTCATGATTGTTTCCCCGGGGAAGGGGGCATAAACAGCCCCACCCGCACGACTTCCTCCTAGCCCACTCGTTCAACTTCAGGTACCAAAGAAAAAAGAACCAATTTTTCGTTCTTTCTACGTCAAACCTCTGTTAAGACTCTAAGAACGTTCGCGGGTGATTCTTGTAATCATCACCGCCATCACCACAGCCTGAGTCATGGATTCTCGCTCGATCTTCGAGTGATGGTTCATGAATCTCGTTGTCACACTTAAACTGAGGAGTGCTTTCAATGATTTCCACGAACGGTTCTTGATATATTTGAAAGGCTGTGGGATGCTTTATGTTGAGCTATCTCTTCTACGTTCGATTATCTTATTCTGCCTTGTAGGTGTAGGTCTTACTCCCTTCTGCCCTTCTGCGGGGGGATGAAGGACGGGCAGAACAATGGTACTTCACTAGCGTTTTCGGGGGTGTAATCTTTCTCGAAAGGGCGGGATATGGGCTGCTAAGCGGATGATCTGTTTATTCGCAAAGAGTACAGAGAACCTGCGTAACAGACGCTATGTGCTACGTAGCGTTGGACGAAATCCTGTTCTATTTTAATGGTATCTCGTCTATTGGATTGCTGCCTATTGTTAATCCGTATATCAATGAAGAGACTATTATTGTTCGTGGTGGCCAAGAGTAGCTAGAGTGTTTTATTCTGTCTTTTATGTATTTCGATGGGAATAACAATCGCGAGGAAGGAGACTGCTTGAAAATAAATGCCATTAGAGATTACACGAAAGAAGCTTCCCGTTTATTCTCAAGCATCTGAATAACAAATTTGAATATCCTATTTCTTCTTGGTTAGCCTTCTTCCTTTCAAGGACTGTATTTCATCCCTCGAGCCAAGCCGTTAGAAATCAACTCGAGCGTTCCCGTGCTATATAATCACCGTACCACCCACAACTAAACATCTATCTTCCCCCACCATTTTCAACCAATCATCCATCAACAGCAAACAGCAAACCTACTAGACCCTTCCCACAAACACTTCTATTTCATTTGCCACTCACCTTCTATCTCAAACTCAAGCATTAACATGTGCCTCAATATCTTCACCCACCACGGCTGCTTCCACCCAGTCTTCATATCTAAAAAGACCACCATGGACTGTTCCGACACTGTCCACCCCGGAGTCATCCACGAATACAGCGAGTCCCCCTGCGCCGTCTGCCTCGCACCCATTACCGACGACGACCGCAGCCAACAAATCTACCTCGCCGAACAGGCAGTAAGAAAGCTGTTTTACACCCGCTGTATTGACCAATCCGATCATAAATTTCTCGATTACATCCTCGACTATTACAAGTTCCACTCCTTTCCCGGCCATGAGTGTAAGGCGCCATATCACTGCTATGAACAGTGCCCCGAAAAGTATTACACATACTGCACCCGTACTCAGCACGACATCGCGGTGATGCCACCTTCCTTGAGGCTTCAGCTTTATGGCTCTGGAACCTATCTCGACCACGCCGCCAACACCATGCATATCCGCGAGGGAAAGTGTGCTGAGGGAATTTTCAATGCAGACTTGTATCCTTATGCCCACTTGCCATTGGTGTCAAAGGCACGCAATCGTCCCGAGTTCTACCAGAACCTTGCGGCGGTGGATGAAGAGGAGGGTTCGCCGTATGAAATCTGGGACATGGCTTGTCGTGCTGGGTCGTCTGTTCCTGAGATCATTCAAAGTGAGTCTGATCTGTTCGATACTGCTACATGGGATGTGTATGAGACTGATGATGGTGATGATGAAGATGTGAAGGACACTGTCAAAGACAATGGGATCGTGGCCAAGGTTTTCAGGCGCTTGTCGGGGTTCTTCGGAGTTGTCGATACCGATGAGAATGAGGAAGCTTGATAGCTGCTGGCGGAGGTCTACAGTAGGTGAAGATGACCGGGCATGGGATCCTTCAGTGACCTACTGGGCGTGTCCTGTCAGCGGAATGAGCTTTCTTGCAGGCTTCTATATGGTTGATTGTTAGCAGTGCGCTTGCCAACGGGTGGAAAAGGGAATTCGGATCTGTTGCTAGCTATAGATTTGGAGAGATATTTCGCACTGCGTGGAGAATAAAAAGTGATTTTTCTGAAGATTTATAGGCTCAGCACTCTTCCTTGATTGAAGTGAATAGGTGTATGTGATTCCCACCAATGGTATTTTAAAGATCTCGGCTACCGCACTGTTTGCCAAGCAAGCGATATCGGAAGTTTGTGGCGGCATTGCCAAGATATGTGGCGTTTCGGTTCTATAACTGTTACAATCGGATTCATGTGAAAGCCTATATACGGTAAAATAGCAAAACCAAATTAATATTTATTATCTCTGCGACAAACAATGTTGTGTTCTACGATATATGAACTACTATATCTCCGAACTCAATCCTGCTCAATACCAGCACCACCCTACTGGGCTAATCACCTCTACACCGACCGGGCGAGGAGCTCTATAGATCTAACGATGCAGGAATGAGAAGTGGTTATTCCTTCATATTTAATTTGAGCATCTCGGTGACTAACTAGTATTTTGAGAACTACCAGTGGGATACCTCAAATATTTCACAGGTGTACGCAGTTGGAATAGTAAGTTACGATCTGTTCCTTCAGTTTTAGACTTCAGCACGGTGAGAACTCTCCAATTAGCATTAATGTAGTTTCAACGTTTCTCATAGGTATATTTTCGGAAGCCACTAGCACTACAGCTTTTAACTAAAGCGATCGCAAATTCCACAATCTCCCGGAAGATGACCTGCGAGCTGCATGTAATATTAATTCCTCCTTCATCGGGGGATCTAAAAAGCAAATTAATTCTTCAAACCTCCGATAATAAAGGAGTTACTCGTTGCGATTCCTCATTGGTCAGAGTTCCCTTCTCGCCCTGCAATCTACAAAGCTGACTAGATGCAATTAGTTTAATGAGATATATCTGTCAAAAAGCTGCGGTTTCTTCTCTTACAGACCGGACAACCTCTTTCCAATTTCCTAACCCCCTGATATCATCTACAATCCGCATCCGTCACTAAAACTCCATTACCCTTTTCGGGGATCCAATATTTGCACAGAGTGGCTTCTAGACAGTGAGTGATCGAAGTTGAAATATGTTCTTGGTGGGAAAATCAGCACAACAATGTACGAATTCACCAAATGCCCCTTTTACCTAAACATATTCTTCTCTGTCTTACTCAAAGAGGCAGCCGGAATTTCTCCTGACGATCTCGAGTTTCCGACGGCCTGCTATCGCCTTCCACTACCCCACCGCATGTCTCTACCTATAGGCAGAAACGTTTGACTAGCACCTTTACCATTATTCAAAAATAAAAAAGAGGAAATGGCCTCGGTAGTCCGCTTCCAAACATAGGTTAGTGAGCGCAGGCTGAACTGAGGAATTGTTGATTACAACTGCGGGTGCTGTGTTGAGTCCAGCTGAGACTCCCATTCGTGTGGCAGCTGCCAGCTGTGGGACCTTCAGTTCCTTCAATCTCTCACCCATAGCCTTCTCCCTTCCCAACATTTCTCATCCACTCTCCTTCAACTCTATGCACACCCACTGTCTTTTCTTGCCATTTACAACCACAGTCATTACCTTTAACAAAATGTCAGAGTACGGGAAACTCTTCAACGCCAACCCCTACCCATATCCTCAGCCTCCGTTGGAGTCTTCATCCTACTACGGCTCGATTCCCCCCAGTCTCCGAGGGAGCCTAGGAAGCCAGGAGTCTTTCTCTAACTTTAACAGTTTCCGCACGAGTGTGGGAAGTCAAGCCTACGTCTCCCGCTTTCAGGAACATATGAACATCAGCCAGGCACGCTCTCCGGTGCCTCCAGATCTCTCTCCTGACTGGACTGAGACCGGGGCGCTCACAGAGACGATCTCCTCTCAACAGGCGACTGACGACCCTCCCGGGTCACCAGAAATGGAGGAAACTGTTAAAGCCATAGAAAAGGTCCCGACAATCACCTTGCCGGACAACACCGAGACTACTAAGATCGGCGGCTCTATCAGTGCTACATTGAACACAGCTGCTGCCCCGACTCCCGAAGACCCAATTAACGCCTCAATCCTCCGAGTTCAGAGGAGCGAAGTAAATCTACGCCCTCCTAATCTGGCTGGGGATATTCGAAAGCAGACCAGCACTCCAAGTTTCCGGGATTCGCTTACCTCCCCTCCCTCTGAAAGCAGCCGCTCCAGCATTTTTGGTAGTCTCAGAAGGAGTAAGATAACTGCCCCTCCCGCGCCGGTTGATCTCCCCTACGTTATCCCGCCTCTCACCCACATCCAACCACCCGCACCGCCTCCCAAGCCGCTTGCTCCGCCGGGTCCTGCAGATCTTCCATACGTTCTTCCCCCGCTCACCTACATCCAAGTACCCGGTGAACCTATCCCAAGTGCCATCATTTCTGCACCTCCGATGGTCACCGTCACCCAGCCGTCACCTCTAGCACGCCCAGCGGCCAACCTCCAACTCGAGCACACCAAGGATGCCGGAGAGGACGTTCACGTCCCTACCCCAGTCAACCTCATCTCCCAACTCCGCGTCGAGCAGTCTGTCCGCACCTCAACTAGCCGCGAGCGTATCTCAATGGACGTCCACCGCTCCACAGCCCTGCAAATGAACATCGCCGAACAGCGCTTCGCCGCCCGCGCCACCATGACCGACAAAGAACGGCGCGAAGCAGAGAAGAGGTCACTCCGCGTGAAGGCCGAGCTCGACAAATTCAACAAGGAGGAAGAGAAGCAAGCCGCCATTCGCACCAGGAAGCAGGCCGCGGAAGAGCTTAAGAGACTCAAAGTCGAGGATAAGGAGGCGGAGATGGCGATTAGGGCAAGGGATAAGGAGAGGAGGAAGATTAGGAAGCAGTTGGAGAGACGTCATGGGAGTATGGAGAGGTTTGCGCAGAGCGGGTTTCAGATGAAGATTGAGAACTTCGCCAGGAAGATGAAGAGCTGGGTTGGGTTGGGGCCGGATCCGGGATGGGAATAGAGAGCGCGTTACTTCTGGGGCATTGGTCTTTCCTTTCACGTTGTGCTTTCCCGGCAACATTGCTCATCGTCTCTTGTTCAGTCTGTCTTTGCAAATTTCAGGGTCTGTATGAATATGGCTTCATGTCTTGATGATACACAAGTTTAATAATGATACGCACTATACCCTTTCCTTAATTGTTTTACTTATCTTCTTTTTTTCGCGGCGGTTTTGGTTCAGTTTCTCACTATGCGCCATGTCTTTTTGTTTCTCTTTTGTATGTGTTTATTCGTGTTCCTTTATTCATAAAGTGGCAACCGATATGGTAACCGATATGGTTGTTGTTTGATCTTTTTTATACCAACGAATATGGAATATGAAGGTTATGTTATAACATTAATCGAGCTCTAAACTTTTGCTCGTAAAAAAAATCAGATCGGACTCTACCTCCGAGATCTAAGCGGTTACAAAAGCCCATGGCACTTCATGAACCTCTAGTGGATGATTACCTTACTAACGCGAGCGACCTCCCCTCCCGCCGCCGGGCTGATCTAGTGGTCTGTTTCGCCGAAGTCTTCGGAAGTAGGGAGTAAAAGCAAGCTCTTTTTATTGATTTTATTTCGACTACAAAACTTGCGAGCCCTGTTCTTTCTTCGATATCAGGTAGTGGGCTAGGTGGCGTTGCGAGTGATACTTCATGATCCGGTAGTGGCGAGTGACACCGTATGATCCAAAGATCCAACATGACCCGCAGGACTGGTTTATTTATACGGTGCAAAGCCATGTACCTAGCATACTCTAAGTAAGATATCGATAAGTTCCTTATATCTACCCTCCCATTATTCCCCCCTCTGACACAAACCTATGTACATAGACCTCCGACACTCTTGGTCTCCGCCGACGTGCAATGCAATACGAGACGTGGGAGGTAGGTATGGGCAATGGCAAACTATGCGCCATATCCTGTAGCATTTCGCTGCCGCTCCCATGAGATCAAAAGACAGCTCAGCGAATGGGGATGGTCCCACGGGTCGATGTAGTTGCGGGTCTACTTTTCCCTCTCCCTTGCAACGTACCCATGTTCTGATTCTTGCCGTGGACATATTTCTGCTGAATTCCAGTTCTTTGTCTGGCGCGGAATGGCATATGGGGCGCTCAATAATAGGGAAGCGGAAACCTGTGTCCTTGAGCGGTATAGAGGCGAGCGGCCGGTTGGACTAGAAGAATTTGGGAATTTGAGGCATATGGAGTGTGAGATTATTGTTGTGTACTTGGTAGTGGGCGTTCTTCTGTTTGTCTTTGTAATCTAGGTTTTTTGTAGTTAGTATACAAGGCATTCCGTGCGCTCCGCTACAACTGAGGAAGCTGACATTGCAAAGGCCCGCTTCCTTAACTCATAGAAAGGCTCTACGATATGTTCTAAAAGCACTTGCTCTTCCTTTCAGAACGTTTCCTACTTTCCATCGAACCTCCGCCCAATGGGTTCAAGGGCGGAGGCTCTGTAACCCCCGAGAGCGTCGATTCTCTATCTGAATTTGATATCAGTTCTGAATAGTATCTCCGCCTATGAACGTTAGATGAAATACACACCCTTTCCCATCATATGATAGTCCATCAATCTTTCTACCTCTTAACACTCTGAGTTCTGGCTTTTATCTCTGTCCTATCGCACTCCCGATGGAGGGCAGAACACTGATAGCATCTCCATGCTCGTACCTGGTCTCCTTATCCGCGGACCTGGCCATTGGTGTTTACTCCTGCTCTCTAGCCATCGAAATTCAGTAGAACTATCGGTTTTTTTTCTATTTTCTGAGCTGCGACGTAGTTAGATGCTGTAAGAGTGACGGTACAGGACGGGGATGGCGGTGGCAGGGGTTATCTTATTTCTTGACAGCTTCCTGTTAAAAATTAATCTTTTTATAAGTTTCCTCCGGGGTGTAGAAGGATGTACCTTGGAAAGAGTCAGAGCTTGTCGGGGCGTTGCACCAGACCCCCGGGTGGAGTGAAGGAACCAGCATTCTCACGCTGGCGGTGCTATTCACAGCCGACTTCATCGAGAACAAGAAGGTGATGTTAGCGCTGGAAATGGCGCCAACATCGTTGGACGCGGGGGCCATCTTCAAAATGCACCCAGCGCACATTCATCCAAGCTCTGTTAGCATAGTGGGCAACGTACCTCGGAATGTTCGCACCGCGCGGCGGCCCGTTCATTCTTGCGGGATTTGGGTTCCATTCCTGACCAGAGCGTTATTCAATCTTTTTTTGCTTTTTCTTCTTCTTTCTTCTTTTTCTTCCTGTAGTTTTCTGTTCTTCTTTTTTCACTAAGATGACAATTCCGGTTTTGTATCGATCGTCCAGGAAACAGGTTAGCATAACGCGCGCACCCTACAGGTAATTTGATCAGAGACCGATGTAATGGCGGGGGTTACATCCATGATGGCGCTCTGCGACATGGGCAAGTTTCCAGAAGCGGAATTACCCGTAGGTACCACAGGTAGGGGGTACTTCCTGGCACATCATACTACACTCTTCCTCATGGTCGATTAGTACCATATCCCCATTTACAAATGCTCCTCCAAATTAAACCTGGAGGCCCTGGCCCCCCATGTTCAAGTCCGGCACCGCATTTGCAAAGATGGAAAAGAAGTAGTGGCGGAGGCGGTGGTACATGAGATTAAAGTATGGAGCTTAACCTTTACACACCGTGTACATACTTATCAAAAGTGATTCTTTTATATCTGTAGGAAGCACAAAGAACGTAATCCTTGATTTTATTATGCATACTTGTATTTACGTATACATCAATTTGAGAACAAAGCCTTCGATTATTTAGAGTAACGGCTAACGGGTAACCCGTGAACCGGATCAGCATCACTATAAAACTTACCGAGCTCTACAATGGTCACAGTTATTTTCCCTGTTCTTTATTTTTAAGTTATAAAGCGGCAGAGAGCGCAATATTTATTCGTGAAATCTCCCCGCATGTGGGACCACACCGAATATGAGAAAACAAAGATGGTAGGAGGTGTGAAGTAGCAGACTTTATTTGTAGATACTTCACCGTTCATGGAACAGAAGAGCTGAGACACAATGAAAACCTGTACCGTAGACGAACTGAACATGGCAATATAAGCAGATGCATAGTGAATCGGCTGCAGTATCAAGGGTTAAAAAAGAAATGGTGAAGACAATAAGAATAAAAAAAAGAGACTTCGTAGCCCAATTCCCAGGTTAAAAAAGGAAACATATTATTCATCGCTTGGAATAGTACAAGTGAATAGAAACAAACAATACTAACTCATCTTCTTGGATGTTACAGAACGACCGAGAGAACAAAAGAAAATTGAGAAAAGAACGTGGTAAATTTTATTTACTGAATCCGACTCAAAATTCGACCAATTGGCCATCCTACAACGCCAAAATCGCAATACCAAGAGCGAAGAGAGCAATAGCGGAGAGAAGGAGAGGTTGGACACCGCTGGCGGAATTGGCAAGAGCGGTGGGCATCGCTATGGTATGAGTACCATTGCCGGTAGCGGTAGCATTGATGGATGTTGGAATAGTACTAGTGACCATGGTTCCCGGGTTAGCACGATCAATGGGACCAACGATTGTACCGTTGCTGGAGGCCTGGCTAGTAGGGGCTGACATGATGGAAGAAGCAGTCTCGGTAGCAGCACTCGAGGTGTAAGTGAAGACTGCATATTCAAGTTAGTTATCGTGCATGAATATTGTCAGAAAAGAAGCGAGTCATACCTGGAAGAGAAACAAGTTCAGTTGGCAGGGCAATGTCCTCGATGTCTTCCATGTCTTCGATGTTGTCAAGATCATGATCATGATCATGCTCCGGTACCACATTCCCAGTGGAGGTTGGCAGCATCATAGCAGGAGGTTGAGTAGTGGTGGCACCGATGGCAGTGACCATAGTCATCAACACACTAGCAAGCCCTTCGGTCATCTGTGGAAGCGTAGTGTCGGTGATGATCTTCATGCCCTCGGGGGGCGTGAACATGTTGGAAACTTCGGAGGGAACATCAGGAAGCATGAATTCAGCATCGTCAAACTCGCCGCCACTGTTTGAACACTGTATCAGAGAAAGCTGGGAAGAATATCAAGAGAAACAAACTAGCGGGAACAGAAAAGAAAATACCTCTGGGGAGCGGAAATGGCAGGAACAGCGGCCATGAGTAGGGCAGCGAGGCCAACAGTGAGGGTGGAAAATTGCATTTTGATTAAGGAGTGAGAGCGCTTGGAATTTACTTCTGACGGAGATATAGAAAAATGAGAGTGGATGTTTGTCGTAATGAAGTGATTTTTTGTTCGACAGGAGTGTTTGTTTGTGTGGAAGTGAAAGTGGAGAGGGAGGCTTTCTGTGGGGCTTTTTCTAGAGGACTGCTTTATGAGTGGAAAAGGGTTTCCCTATAGCCAGCGTGTAATAGGGTAAGGACAGCGGGCAGTCAATCCGGCCAAGGCCCAGCCGGCGTACATTCCAAGACAACTACTACTGCATGTCCTTTTTTCTTCGGCGAGACTTCCTTCCTTAGCAGTGGTGGATGTTTTCTCTCTTACCCATAACCTTTCAACTCATAGATTGCTCGTATCTCTCTGTTTCTCACGAAGTATCTGTTGAATATAGAAGACATTCGGCCTCCTCCTGGCGGGCTCTTTTCACCCAGCACTTATGAGCTAAGACCCCACCTCCGCCTGCATACATGTACCTGCTAGAGCCTTGGGCATAATTCAGTGATATAGTTCAATTAGACTCTAGCATAACTTGTAGAGCTTATATGTATATGACTTTGGTCAAGGCACAGAACCAATCCACAATTAATTAATCCTAAACGATGATATCACTTCGCACTTGACAGTTCTCCTCAACTGGCCTCTGTCATTCTCCATGAACCTGGCGAAGAGGAAATTGCCGGGAGCAGAATAAATAGCTGCAGAACCTTACTGCCAATGACCGCAAATGAAAATAACCTCATGCGGGGAGCTTCAAGTAGAAAAGGTGAAAAATGTCGAAAGAAAAGTCTGCGTCAACCTGACACGGAGGTCTGTTCCTCTGTTGCACGCCCTGACGTTAGTTGTGGCTTGGCATCGATAATCTTATCTTTATTGACTAATAGGGTTAGGTTTTCTATAAGGAGCGGAAACGGGGAGAATAAAGTCTCTTTGCCAACGACCGCAAGAGGTGTTAATACATGTAGTAAATTAAAACACCCAAGACCGCCCTACATGCATTAGGGGGACCTTGGACTGCATGGTATGAGGAATACTCGTAAAGAATAATTCTAAGGATTGGTATTCTAAGTATTTGACAGTATATTCTGTAGCGGAAGTTGATGGGGACGACCGGGTATAATCGCAGTGCTGGGTAGGGTAGGCAGTATGTTAGGACTTAACAGAATGGGTGAATTCAGGACTTGAATTACCTTCGTTGATCACCCACTTGAGATACCGGCAATCCTTCAATTGCTGATTCAAAAAGTGATATATGATATGCATCCTGCATGCACCAGAGTCTTCGGTATTTTAATTTGCATGTAGTGTTAACAACTCTCACGGTCGTTGGCAAAAAAGACTCAAAAGTACTTCATGTACAGCCACTCTGCAAAAGTGTTCGTGATCCCGATTTCGGAGTGAGACATTTCTCCATAGGTAACCGTGGCGGACCACCAAAAACCCCCAAGAGAAGACTTTCCCAGTGATCAATAGCGCCCAGAATCAATGAACAATAAGATCAATTACCTATCTTCTTTCATATATAGTCACAAACTATATTATTATTGTTCGTTGTTTTAAATCTCAACACTAATAATATCAACCTTACGGGTGCGCCACACTACGAACTGACATTAAAACTAAATCACGAACACTTTTGCTGAATGGCTGTACATCCTGCTGGAAATGCTGTTCATTAATAAAATGACTCATCACCAGCTGGCCACATTGCTTTTCGCGGAAAGCCACTTTCGTTATTAGATAATCTTTTATTTCTTTATTTCTTTTGGAAGATTGTTTATTTTACTTGAGGCTTTCAGTATTACCCTCGTTGGAACGTTATCTGATTCGCTATATATGGTTTTAGACTGCGTAATAAATTTAGGTACTATAAATAGGAGGCCATGTACAATAGATAAATAGATCATAGACTTCCAATTTGCAAGCCGTGTGACATTGGAATATCCCACCCCAATTGACACATGCTTGCAATTGGTCCGTGTTGCCCTGGGACTGTCCGTTTCAGGCTGCGCATAGGTAAATGAAATATGGAGAAGAAATATAGACAGTCCATTAACACGATAACATTGTAAAAAGATTTATAATACATCTAGAAGAGCCCATTTCAATCGGTCATCATTCGATCCCTTTCAACATCTCACGTATCTTCTGCCGCCGCTCCTCTCCCATATCACCCGAGCTAAGCTTCTTCAAAACTTCCTTCGGTCCCCACGACATGTGCTCCTCCCAATCGCTAAGGTATATTGGCTCCCATATAATCGGTTTTTCTATTGGCGGCAACTTCTTCGGCACTATGTTTTTAAACCTGCCCCATGGATACTTCCTTATCTCCCTTTCCGACCGCGGCGGAGGTCTAAGATACTCGGGCATCTTTTGGCTCAATAGAACAACCAGCTTATCATAGGTCTCATGCGTCGACCTTGGCAACTCCCATTTGCCTTTTTCCCGATGCATGCACTGCTCGTACTCGCTTATCGCCGGAAACAGTCCCATATTCATCTCCTTTGTGCGCTGGTTCTCCGGGGTCTGCATTGTCCTCAGAGCGTCGTTGAGGAGCTTTGTTGTGCGCGCGACGCTCCGTGTTTGCTTCATATATTCATGGTGGGTGATATTCGGCCTTGTCGGAACACGCACCCACCATGGGAGGGAGGCGCGGTCAATGTCGAGCTTCTCAGTCCAGGCGAAGTAAGGAGAGATTTCGTTGCTTTGGAGGTAACGGCTGTTTTCATCGAAAGGGGGAGGGTCAGCAAGAGTACGGCCTTTGCCTCTGTCTTTCGGTACGTCTTTGCCTTGGCTTGTGTCGGGGACAAACGCCTTCCCCGAGATAATTCGGGATCTGGCCTCTTTTACTCTGGCTTCCTGGAGAGCGGCCTCTGCTCTGAGCCTTCTTTTCGACGGTCTTTTGTAGGGTGTTAGTGCCGACTTGCTTGGGGTAGCTACTACTGTTCTAGTCGTCATTTCGTCGAATTCCTGGATGCCAGTCTCGGTTTCGGGGGTTTCTGACAGCCGTGAAGAGGACCTACGGGGGATAGAGGTAAGTCTTTGCCTTATACGCTTTACGCGCCGATCAAATATCTAGGATTGGAATTTCATGTCTATTTTAGAACAAAGGATTTATTCTGCGAACAAAGAAACCCGTAAAGGGGCCCATTGTTCTAGAGACCTTCAATTACCGTAACCGGCGATATTAACCACAACAGCTTCACTTACCTTTCACTCTCACAACCGCGATACCTTTGAGAAATCGAACCATCTCCATCTGCAGGGTGGCTGCACTCCATCTTTACGGTAGCTGGGCACACGTCGTCTGACCGTACTCGCTGCTTTGTAGATGAGGAATAGAGCTCCGCCAAAATTCATGATTTGCCTTGGTGCTAGTTTCTAGCTACTGTTACCGATGAGGGGACTTATGTACCTTCTTCATGCTGAAGGACTGTATTTCTATATAGAACCTCTCATCCTCTAGATTCAACTAGACGCCGCGAATAATTGCTATCATACAGAGGGAGCAGAAGGCTTTGAAGTAGGTGTTAGATGGAGGATCGAGTGTGCTGTGCTCTGATGTTGACTTGTCACAGGTGTGGTGGAACTTTCTGCGGCGCTCGCTTTGTGTCTTTCTTTCTTTGTGGTGACGGTCGGAGTTGTTGCCAAGACTTGCGATATACCTTTACACGCGATATCACTGGCTGCAGCGGGGTCCACTCGCAGAAGAACAGAGAAATGCGAGGCCAGAGAAATCCGATACAGTTCGAAGCTAGCAGAGCCACACGACGTCCACAGATCTGTCCAGCAAGGGGTAGAACCTGACAATTATAACAGACGGAGGCACCTCGAATCAAGAAAGAAGGGATAGCAGAATATTATCCTGGGCTTCGATTTCGCTAGTAGAATTCGCCGACGCGGTTTCAATTTCGTTTTCGGGCTTGATGTGCGAGGTCTGTTGTTGTTATGGGGGTCGTTCATGAACGATCTCTCGTAATCTCGCTTGTATTCAAGTCGGCACACGTGTTGATAGAAGTCACTAGTGGAAGTGGTATGTAATTTTAGTCTTGAAGATCGTCCAGAATTGAATGAAAGAAGGGATATTTTTGTTACTACATGTACTTGTATCCTTCGTATGCCATCTGTAATAGTATGATCCCTGTAGGACGTGTATCATGGTTTGCATGTGATTTTTAACTGAAGCTCGAAGTGTTCTGCTGCCTGGGGTTGACTGGTGCAACCTTTCGCCATTACTTATTACCGGCAAGCCCCGCAGAGCCTCAAAGAACAGTAACAACACGCCTTGGCAAAGCACCGCGCTAACGATATTCAGTTTTGTAAATAATCCTTGCCAAGGCTATGCGTTCGTCCCACAACAACCGAGAACTTATGATGCTGATAAAATATTTTTTTGTTTTGTTTATTTTGTGGAGTTGAGTAAGAATTAAATACTTCATGTGTAGGAGCCTCCAGCTGGGGTCTTTTGAGCTAATGTGTCCTGGTGCCTGTGTTCCCGGGGGTGTTCCGCAGGAATGCCAAGATACTAGTGTCTTATTCCATGAGCCCACAAGTTTACCCCGCATAAGAGTCAGGGCAAGAAAATTTGATATCGAGAAACGACGAAAGCACTTTTGATCCGCTCAGTATTCAATCATCTAACCATCTAATCATTCTGCATGACACCACCTCTCCTTTCGCGTATGCGTAGCGATATTTCTTTGCCGACAAGTTGTCCTCAGAGGTAGATGGAAGCATCTCGCATGATCCTTCAATTGGTCAGTATAACATGTAAGATGTGAAAGATGTCCCAATTCTACACCTTAAGCAAGTTTCTCCATCGAAGAGGTCGGGGGTGGACCACTTGGTTCGATTTTCCCAACCTCAGCCAGCCAACCCCAACATTGGGTAACGTAGAGAGAGAGACTACTGCGCTCTATGGAAATTGGTAAAATTTAAAACTGATGGACAGACGTGATTCTGTGTGAGAGAGGATTCAAAGGTTGACGTAGAAACTACAAGTATCATCTAATGTCCTGCACAGTTTACGGGAGTGCGGCGTACTTCCTAGGTTCCTGATTTGTTAGATACGTATTGCAAATGGGGGTTATTGAAGCCACAGTGATCTTTCAATTTGAGGGGAACCGTAGGCTCATATCTAAGTACACATTTTTCAAACCGATAGATGAAAACTACATGTACACAATGAGACAATTGTCGAAGTGAAGATTCATCAAACTTGATCTTACGCTGTGGTACCGGGGCCCGATTTCCTGCGGAAACGACAAAAAAGACACTAAGCCAAGCTGGGCGGGCCCTTCTTCATAGTATTTTTTTAGCGGAACACGTGACGTACTCGGCAGCCTTCAAGGGGGCCCATTCTGGGTGCACAGCTGTATAAGCCATCAAACTAACATGAACACATCTATTCCGCTTCACTGTCTATATTGATCTCTCAATCGTGCTTCGCTGCTCTCAAGGTACAAATAATTACTTTTTCTTATTCCACTTCAACTCAAGGGAACTCCTGAGCCCAGCCAGTATCGAATTTATGTTTCACAAAAATCCTCCTCATCCTCCTTCAGAGGTCAAAAACCTAGCCAGCAAAGATGTTGAAAGGATTATGATAACTGCAAAGAGTTCTCTGCGAGCGACTGGTGCAAATAACGTGGAGAGCCTATCGAGGCACCGAGATCTGGGCAACGGTGAGCAAAGTTGACTTGACTCGCGAAAAATTGGGATGCCTACTAAAGAGGTCACTCTAGATGAGAATCCTCACCGGTTCTCCAAACAGCAACACATGGGACAACCCAAATTACCCAACTACCAAAGTCCAGAGGTTCTCAGGCAACGTCACAAGAACCTTGCCAGTAAGCTCAGAGTTGTACAGGGCCCGATTGGACTTCAAAACGCACATCGAATCTTGTCAACTCCAATTCAGCAGTCTCAGCTCCGTCAGAGTGTTACCTACGACGAGCCTACCACCCCCCCAAATAAAAACCTCGAAGTACATATTCCTGGTAGTGACAGTACCATTGAGCAAGAGTCCCTGGATTCAGAAAGCCCTCCTCCACCCAAAGCTTCAGAACGTCCTCTTATACACGTTACCCGTGATGAGTGGGAGGCTGCTCTATCTCTCATCCTACTTCACCGTAAGTTCACGTAACACTTCAGGCCTTCAGAAAGTGGTACTGAAGACTAATAATACTCGTGTGTTTTAATACTGCTAGAGCATACTACCTACGCAGATGAAAATAATATTCCACGAGAGGTCCTTCGCACCACATACGTCAGCAGGTTCGGAAACACTTGCTCAGAGGATCAATTATCAGAAGCAGCAGCGAAAGCCATTGCAACAATCCCTCCAGGATTCGACAGCGAAGATCTGCGCTGGCTTATCTGGGCGGTGAAGCAAATGGGAACCGTGGTAAATGCTGATCATTTCCGGTTGCTGGCACGTGACTTCAGTATTCGTTACCCAAACAAGCAGGTGACCGCAGAGCAGCTGTACTACAAGTGGGCCACATGGCATGAGGAGATGAGTCGGGCTGATGGGCCTTTGATAAGAGACGAAAGGGTGGCTGGGTAGCTCAAAAAGGTTGAGATTGATTAATGAAGGAATGCGTGAGTGATATTCCGTATCTGAGTGGTCAGGGTTGGACTTTCACCAGCCATATGGCTAGCGTTATCTCAAACTGTTCATAAATGATTTTTCTTTTCTTGTACACAAGCTTCTCTTAACACCTAGTCCTCCGGATGTACAAACTGTCTATACGTTTTAAAGAATGAAGAGGGAATCCAAGATTTTCTTTTGGCCTATGTTTATTGAGTTCATACATGCTCCCACAAGCTTTGCGGCGGAGAGCTTCCGCTTTTGCCCCCGATGGGGGAAGATCAATTGTGTTCTCCAAGGAGTATCTTTGCGTTATCACATGTGCTGGAAAATATTTGCTGGACCTGCATGCTGCAGAGTGAGACTGCAGAGTGAGACAAATTGTTTCTACTTACACAAGGGGTGCACAGAATGCCCGCACGTATGTACTGACTAGCTTATATCCATTGCTCTAGTTGATGATGATTGGGTGAAACTTCGTTTCAAGTGCTCTGAGTCACGAATACAGAGCAATGATACCTCAAAGTATTTCATGCTATCAAAGAAGAGTCACTGATTAAATCCCTTGTAGACAGAACTGGCACCAGTGACTAGACTTATATAAAATTTGGTCTACAGTTCGGGGCGAAACATTTACAGGAAGGTTCTGAGCAAACTCGGAAAATTTGGAAAGTTTCACTTGTTGCACGAGTTTAAATATCAGCCAATCAATTTTTTACAACAACGTACTTGTCCATTCTAAGTTGCTCAGGTCTGTGGAAATGTTGACTGATTTAAATTACCCGGCGCTTACCACCCCCGACCTCTTCATCTCACTCTAGATATTCAAGACAGAAAACTACTACACACCTAAGTTATTCCTTCACAGTGAGATTTTGTTTTCGTCAAGGAAGGCTTTATCAACGTACAAGAGATACACTTTTGGTTTTGTATTTTTCGTGTCAAAGTGTGAGTGCAGAACCCAGCATGCTTCTTCCGAGCTACTTGGTCTGGGAATAAACTAATGCGTAGGTTTGAACATTCAGATTGAGCGAAAAAAAAAAAAAAATCTTTTTCAGCGTATTGCAGAAGTAGTTTCTAGAGAGAAAATCTTACGAATCGAAAGCAACACGCTGCCTGCAAGCACTGTAAAACACTGTACTGAGCTGCCTCAACAGATTTCAAATGTTAGTCACTCATGTGAGCAGGAAGTTTACTCCTAGAGAGTTAACGGCTTTGTGAACAGTTTCCAACCTCATGTCTCCACTTTTCTCTAAACAACCTCCCGCTACAATGGGCCCGCCCGCGAAGCCAAAGCAGCCAAAGTGGACCCTCGACGTTTCGGTCAAAGTCGTCTGTCCCTACTGCCGCGAAGACCCTCCAAATCTCATCGAGGAGTATTCTTGCGGCGATACAATCTGCGGATCATGTGGCCTTGTCATGGCTGATCACATGATCGACGAACGCGCTGAATGGCGCACTTTCAGCAACGACGACTCCAGCAAAGCAGATCCAAACAGAGTCGGCGCAGTCCACAGTGCCTTTGAAAGTGGTCCTGGATTCGATACCAGCATTGCCGATATGAAGGGTGACAGATACGCTCAGGTAATGAAAAGGACCCATAAAAAAATCAGTAGTTCCACTGAGAGCAGGTTCCTCGCTAGGGCCTACGCCGAAATCGAGATCTACTGTGGGAAGAATGGGATTCAGGACGATGTGAGGGATGTGGCAAAGCATATCTACAAGAGTGTCGATGAGGGGATGAAGTTGAACAATAGGTCCGCTGTGCATGAGGCAGTGGTTGCGAGTTGTATTTTGATCGCTTGTCGTCAGTGCAAGGTTGACAGAACGTTCCGCGAGATATTCCTTTTAACCAATGTGCCCAAGAAGGAGATTGGTCGTACCTTTAAGCGCATCGAACACTACCTCCTTAAGTCCAGTGGGGCCGTCCCGCCAGACGACGACAGTACCGCAGTGTCGTGTGCTCCTATGAATCAGTACATTTCTACATCCCACACTGAGGCTAGTAAAATCATGGTACGGTTCTGCAACCTATTAGGTTACGATATAAAGTTTACAGTAGCGGCGGAGGAGCTGGTCAAGAAAATGGCTGAGGACAGCACCTTCTGTGCGAGAAGCCCGCTCAGCATTGCGGGGGGCGCGATTTACACAATTGCGAGGGTTTTGAATATGAAGGTCGAACAAGCAACAATTGCGAGGTGTCTTGGTGTCTCTGTCCCAACTATCGCCTCCATGTTTAAGCGTATCAATGCTCATAAACATGAATTCTTTGATCCGGAGTATCTGAGAAAGATTGGAGGAAGCCTGGACTGTTTCCCTTACCTAGAGGTGGAGCCGGTCCCGACAAACGAAGAGACTACCGTAGTACCGCTCGCTCCAGTTAAACAGTACATTCCTACAACCCACACCAATACTGCAAAAAATATGATACGCTTCTGCAATATGCTAGGCTACGATACGAAGTTCACAGGAGCGGCGGAGGAGTTGGTCAAGAAAATGATTATGGACAGCACCTTCAGTGGAAGAAACCCACTCAGCATTGTGGGGAGTGCGATTTACGCAATTGCAAAGGTTATGGATATGAATGTCGAGGTAGCAAGAATTGCGCATTGTGTTGGAATCTCTAGCGCAACTATCACAAACGTCTTCAAGGGTATCAATGTTCGTAAACATGAATACTTTGATCCGGCCTATCTGAAAAAGATTGGAGGAAGCCTGGACGGCTTCCCTTACATGGAGGGGGAGGCGTATAGGTTTCCTGTGAGTTGAGGGGCATGGAGGGAGAAGGAAGATATCGAACGCAAGTAGTGGGTTTCGCTTGTAAGTGTCCCAACCAGAGCGACTATTTCGTCTGGTGCAAAGTGCCCCATTTGTTTTTTGTTCTTTCAACTACTATGCGACGGCATGACTAACGAGTGCTTTCCTTACGCGCCGTAGGAAAGAACCATAAAAAACCGTACGAGTAAGATTCTGCGCTCTCCAAATATTACGAAAATAAAGTTCTGAATGGGTGGGAATTGGGAGAAATGAATTAAGGAAACAAAGGAGCGAAGGAGATGGTGTAACTACCAACTGTTCTTAATATCCCTTGTAAAGAGTAGCAGAAAAACAAACTCATCTCACGAATGTTACTTTTGTTCAGGTAACTTGGAAAACGGTGTGTTTTTGAACTTCTTCCCTAGAATCGACTGATTTCACACTGAGCTGCCTTCCGCACGTCACACTTCGGATGACATTAATTTAAACAACAATGTAGACTAAGATAATAAATATTTCATGTTCTAATGAAGGGAAAGAAAAAGAACAAGTGAGACTTTGTAAATCAGAACACTCAGCTGTTCAGTTTGGGCCATCGTCTTGCGCTGTAGTTCTTTTTCCTTTTTTCTTTCTTTCCGCATTATCACTTTCTTCAATACCGATCAAGAAGAACGACAGGTAAGAGCCAGAAGACTATTCAATCTACGTCTTTCTGGACTAAACGTCTTGATATCCTTCTCTTGCATCAAGAACGGGGGAGGACCTCGATGCTGCTGGGTTGGATATCCATGACGTATTTTCTTCAAATGAATAGATACAAAACATCCACCTTGAAGAAAGTACTACCACCTCAAACCTCCTCTCCTTAGAGAGACATGTATCCTTGGAAAAAAACCATGCTGCATTTGGCTACCACCCCCGAGTTTTTCTTGTAAATATTGGTGGGGTAAAAATCCCCCTCCGCTCCAAAGAGTGCAGATCCAGCGTCGAGCTCACCAGGCTTACTTTCAATAATCTCGTCCAAGATTCGGTCCCGCGTAGGGCCTATTTGGATGAAGTCGGTAGGAAAGGACATTTTGCTTTCTCAACCAATATTATAAATTTTATAGCATAGCGAGAGAATGTTAGAGAAAGGAGGGAGTACCTGAGTGCAAAGCTTCCGTTTCTTTTCAAGCTCATCATAGAACCTGCCACCGCTGCCAACATCTGCTCTGGTATCAATAGACCTCCGCCGAGGACTAAGGAACCCGATTAGGGGGAGGGGGAGCAGGGCGGGAGTGTCTTTAAGAAGGTAAGTCTGAGATCCATCTCAAATGAAAAATGATTCGATTTATTCTTGTGGTTTAGTGTTGTAGGAGGCTTGCTCATTGCAGGAACACCATCATGAACGATCACTCGAATCCCCTTCTCTGCAACTCGCCGAAAGTTCAACACCCAAAGACCAAGCCCACTGAGATAGCCAATACCCAGAACACACACCTTGGGGGACAACACAGCACTCCTACCCATCTTCATGAATGACAATTCCCTCCCTTGACCCAACTCCCCCACTCTTCTTGATCCCCATGTCACAGCTTGATTACAATCATATCTAACGCTCTTTTATAACAATTACACCCCCACGCTCACTACACCCCCTCCCTCCTTTTTCAGCAATGCGAAACCTCACCGCAGACTGCGCAAAGGTGATCCTCACCCAGCTCACCAACACCAGCTTCGTCGAAGCCTGCGAGATTGCGCTCGACACCCACGCCGACGCCCACTCGCACTCTGAGTCCAATATAAACGACCACCATGGGCATGGGCATGGGCATGATATGATGGAGCATATAGAGCACTATACGCCCAGTATATCGATGAACGTCACCTTGTTTGTGATTGCGTTGCTGTCGTTTCTGTCTTCGTTGGTTATTGTTTTGAGTTGCAAGGTGGGTTGTTGTGCTAGCTGCCTTTGTTAGCGGTGAGGAGTGAGGGGTGAGGTTGCTGACGCGGGTGCTTCCATGTAGTTCATGAGATCTCTGAGGTACTATAGGCACAAGGTCCTACCAGGTATGTCTTTGTTTAGTTCTACCAGACATTGACAAAGTGCTCATGTAAACTCCGAAACAGGCCTGGCAACCAGCGACATGCTCCTAAGTCTCAACTTCCTCTTCAGCACCGCATTCCAGATGAGCGGCCGAGTCATCAACCAGGAACACTACCCCAAGCTCTGCTCCACAAGCGGGTTCTTGACACAGCTGTTTGTTGTCCAAAGTAATTGACCTCCTCCCTACTTTTTTTTTCCTGGCATTATAAGCTAATACCTATACTTCCGGTGAATTGCAGCCGATTACTGGGCCCTAACCATTGCAATTAACACATGGATCATGGTCGGCTGGGGCGGGAAATATGCCAAGTTCATCCGTGACAGCGTGGGCGTGATATGGGCAATCCCCTGGCTGCTTTCCATCACCTGTGCTTCCGTCTCTCTGGCACTTGTGGGATACGGTGATGTTGGCGCCTGTATGTTTCAACTCCTCTACTTAATAAATCCTACCACTTCTTAGTCGACACATATATATACTAACACCCATATAGGGTGCTGGTTCCAAAACGACGGAATGTCTCTCTTTATCAACTACATCCCCCGTTGGACTATCGTCTTTGTCATCATGACAATCTACATCTCTCTCTTCCGATACATCACCAAGTCCTCCGACTTTGACACCGACGATATGGAGTTCCATCGCCGCATCAGGGCGAGGGACGATACGATGGTGCGCGGCGGGGGAGAGAGCTTTGCGGAGGCGCCGGTCAATTATCAGGCTACGGAGAAGGATTTACGTGCTGTGCGTTTCTTTTGCCTTTTTTTTTTTTTTTCTTTTTAGCAATGTTTATCCCGGCGATTGAAAGGGTACTGACGCGAGAAAATAGGCCTCTTTCAGGATGATGAAGTATCCGTTGGCGTGGGCTATGATTTGGATTATACCTACCTGCGTGCATGTCTACCATGCTTCTGGCGAACAATGGGGAACTCCTCAGTGGTTGACTATTCTGGAGAAGGTGAATTCTACATTATATACCAACCTTCAATCCTATCTATTAATTTATTAACCACCCCGGTGTTGTCCAGGCCTGTGTTGCATCCCAAGGACTCATCCACTGCATCGTCTTCAGTATGTACATCCACCCCCGATCTTTAGTTTATATTACTTATACTATACTAGGCTTTACCGAAGATGTCTGGGAGCATGTAGGCGACAACTGGATCTCCATGGGCGGCGTGACCGAGATGGCCTGGAACCGCGAGGTCGACGAGGCCGAAATGTACCGCCATCGCTCTCCGGAAACTGTGGAGCTCCCTCCGATGGCTGGGGGAATGTTCTGAAGGGCAACGGGGGGGATTTGTACAGGTTTTTACTATAGGTCGTCTCAAAGTTTTTGATTTTGTACAGAGTCGGTTCTCCCCCGCCATAATAGTGGTCATGTTCATAATCGTAATCAAAGTCTTTGGAACTTGGGCTGCGGTGAATTGCCTTCCTTGCAAAATGTCAGATACTCTCTCCCACCCCGCTTCTTCCAACTTCTCTCTCTCTCTCAAAAAAAAAAAAAAAAATAAATAAAAAAGAACAGAAAAAAAAAGGGGTTTCTTGAAGGAATCAATCTATGGCCCTACAATACCCGATTAACGCGGCCGGACAGTGGAATTGACACAAGGAAGGTAATGTCACTACATGTACTACACGGGCGGGCAAACATACTTGACCTTAACCCCGTTCCTCCCAACATTTATCAAAGGTCAATGATACAACAGTTAAAAAGACCCTAGGTTTATCTCGGAGGCGGTTGGGTTTTGCGGTACAAATATAGAATTTGTGATGATCTGTGCAGCTACATGTGCTCGCTGTAAAAAAATCACCACCCGCTATCGAGACGAATACTTTGACTTTATAGTTATATCTACATACTTTGAAGCCTTAGACATGATGAGAGACGCCCTAAATACGTCTAGGGTGCGCATAGCTGTTGATCAATTTCGTTGTTGCGCTAAGTGAGTGATACCGCGTGACGCACTTCCGGCGCCCTGCAACACGTGCGCCCTCGTAGGCTTCAATACCATGGCGAGCTCAAAACTCCCCAAACCAAACCAAACCACCATCACCCGTACGTTCCCCAGCACTGGAGCCATAGACCCCCCCCCCAAAAAAAAAAAAAAAAAAGAAAAAAGAAAAGAAAAAAAAGGTCCCGACCCTCGCTCGCTTGACGACTAGAACAATCCCGATTCCAACCTAGCTAGCGAGCGCATGAGGCAACAACCGATCGGGTACACATCCCGATTGCGCAGCAGAAGCAGCAAGTATAAGCGCACGGTGTGGTGTGGGGCCGTCCATCCATTCATCCATGCAGCGCAACCAACCGGCCCACATCGCCGGAATGATGGAGTGTGTGAGCCGATACGGCGTACAGCCTCGCGCCGTTGGGGAACGTGTGCAGTGTCGCAAATGGTGGGTGGTAATATTTGCCTAGCAGATATCATTGGTGGAGGGGACGGTTTGTGATGGGTAGTTTGGGGGCTGTGAGTTTGTCTGTTGTTGGAGGATAGTTACGGTGTGCGGTGGGAGGAACGGTCATATATCAAGATTTCTTTCTCACCTTGGGACTATTAGTTGGTTACTATGTATGGCCTAGATGTGAGAAGGGAATTCTGACCTGCTAGTGACTCACTCGGCTCGCGAGGGTGTGGTTTGCCCAGCTCGGCAGTCTGCTCATTCCGATGTGTCGAGCGCACCCGATGCCGATCGGCCTGTGAATCTGAGAATGTGGTTGATATACGCTGTATGGGTGTCGAGTAAAGAAAGCTGTTGGCATTGTGTGGTGTGCGGTGCGGTCAGAGTGCAGTGCGTGAGAGCGTGTTCCGGTACGGCGTGCCAGGCGAATACGCATCGCCAAACAACACGCTCGATTCCCCCAGATGGTGAAAACCGATTTTCTGTTGCGGATCCTCGATTCGCACGGCGTCTTGCAGCACAGAAGCAGGTTACATGAAGGAAGAATGCATTCCGCTTGCTGCCCATTCCTCGCGGGTTGCTGGCCGGTAAGCGAAGGTCGCAGTCACGCCGTTCATGAGCCGGGCACGCGAACAGTCCGTGGTGCGCGGCGTGCAGCAACAGCAACGGACGGCGGGTCTTGGCCACGCGTGTATAAGAAGCGCAGGGAATCCCCTCGCTGGCCCGCGCTGTCCAGGAAACAACCAACATCGCAGTTCGCCTCCCTCCCTCCTAGCCCGGATCTCCGTCTGTCTCCGGCCAACAGCTCATATCATATATAAGAGAGAGAGAAATATCAACCACCTCCCCCCCCCCCCCCCAGATCCCAAAATGTCAACCACCACAGCAGACCCGCCCGAATGCTTCACCGACGAAACCCTCCACCTCTGGCGCCAGTACCCCGAGCTCAACGGCCGCTCGCGCCAGCGCCCCTCTCCCGAGAAGCTCACCTTCATCAGCGAGGTTCTGCGCGGCGTCTACCTCGGCGACGCCACCTCCTGCAACAAGTCGCACGTGCGCTCGCGCTACCGCATCGCCAACGAGACGCTCCAGTACATCCCGGAGGACGGGCGGCCGCCGCGCACCGTCATCAACGACGACGAGGCGTACGGCCTCATTGTCGAGTCGCACCTCAAGTACGGCCATGCGGGCCGCGAAAAGGTCTTCCACTACCTCAAGGACAAGTTCTACCACGTCACGCGCGAGGAGGTCGGCTGGGTGCTGAAGCAGTGCGCAAAGTGTAAGGCGCGCTGTAAGAGTGCGGAGGCGCCGTACGAGAACTCGCCGGACCCGGCCGGCGATGAGGATCCGGCGATGGCGGGGATGGATGGGGCGGCGGCGGAGGAGGAGGAGAATTACCTCCCCGGCGCCTACACGAAGAAGTTCAATGCGCTCCGGGCGGAGAGCAAGCTGGACGAGTCGGAGTGGATGAACCTGTGTCTGTGTGTGGCGAGAGATGTGAGAGGTCCGACGGGCCTTGACGTCATGCTCGAGAACGAGGATAAGGGGAAGGCTTGGGACGAGCATTTCAGCCCGCTTTGCGACATCTACGCAGAGAGACATTGGGGCACGAAGACGAAGGGCCGGTGGTGGGCTGGGGACCGTGCGGGGGACCATATATTGTAATAATTATCACTACACTCCGGAAGCTAAATGCGCATCTGCTGACACTCCGGCGTTTAGGATCAAGGATTTTCTCCGCCGGCTGTTCATGAACTTCTTCCAGAAAGAGCGCGTCCATCGGGCAAGGATTGCACGCAAGGCAAGAGACCGTCCCAATCACGGCGGGAATCATGTCTAACCTGTGTCTGTAAAACTATAGGCGGCAAAGGGAAAAAGGTCTGATGCCCCTTCCAGCGGCCCTGGTGGTGCTGGCGGTGGCCCCAGCGGCGGTACAACCTGGATGCGCTCCCACCCGCCAATCAAGATCCCCGCGACCCAGCAGTCCCACACAGACCAAGACAACAGCAGCCCCTGTGCGCAGAAGGGCCTCTCCAAAAAACGCCAGCGTGAAATGGACCCAACCTCTCTGCACTACACCTCAGCGAACCAAGTCGACGGCGAGCCAAGCCACAAGAACCCACGACTAGAGCGCATCATGGTCTTACTATCAAACGCCGAAAAAGAGCAGGCCGACGAGCCCCCGCCAGACACCACCACACACACACACACCCGCAAGCGGAACACCGCAAGCACTATCCACCACCACAGCCCCGTCTCCCTCGAACCCACCCCCCACGCCGTCTTCCGCCTCGACCCCATCGGCGCCGTATTCCCACCCATCCCCCCGCCCAGCGCCACCACCACCGCCTCCGGCAGCACCAGCAACACCCCCACCACCCCGCAGATCTCCGACGACCTGCTCTTCATGACATACGTGCAGCGCGACGAGCGGCGCCACGAGATCCGCCTGATCCGCGGCGACTCGCTGACGCCGCTGCCGTTCACGGGCGTGCTAGAGAAGCTGCGCAAGAAGCACCGGTTGGGGGCGAGGCAGGTGATTACGGCGGTGGTGCTGGACTTTAAGGGCAAGAAGCTGTGCATTGAGGCCGAGGACGAGGATTGTCAGTGTGATTGGGAGACGTGGGTGAGGGTTGAGGGCCCCAATGCGAAGCAGGTGGAGATGGAGGTGAAGGTGGCGGAGATGGTGGGGTGAGGGTGGTCTGGTGGTGATGCGGGTGGGGAGAGGGTGTTTTTTTTCTTTTCTTTTCTTTTCTTTTCTTTGGGGTTATGCTTTCGGTTACGACGAGGTGGTGGGGCGTTGTGGGCACCGGCGTATAGGAATAAATTGCGATCCTCTAAAGTACGGTATGGAATGGGTTTGTGATTGATGCCTGCTGTAGTAATTAGTTTTGTAAGACTTACAGCTTAAATCAGAACCTGAGCATTACACCGTAGCAAGATGGCAAGACGTCTCACACTGTCTAGGCAGACGAGGTTTTCTTTTTCATAGAGTGATTCGCAAGTTCGTGGTGGCGGTTTATGGCGCCCTAGTCAGAAGAAGTAACAAAGGATAATGAAAATCTTACGGAACACTGGGGAGTGTGATAGAAGAGAAGTGGTCTTCCCTGTGATATAAATATTTCTTCTTCTTCCTGAGACCACCCAGAGAAATAAAAAACATAGAACACACCGATTTATCCGTCATTTTACTAGAGCGATCAGTTTCAATGGTGATGTGGTCATTCCTTTGCGTTCGTAAGGTGCCTTGTCGTATGATCAGTGCATGTAGCATCTGCTGCGTTCGTGGAAATGTCAGAGAAGGGCGTGGTGACGTCTCACGAGTACCATTTCCCCCCAACGACGCTCCTGAATGCGGGGCAGCAACCTATACACTAACTAAAGCAATGCGCGAGTACTATAGCCGAATGCAATCCTTAACTATATGACTGGAACCTCACGACCACAACTATCTATCATGCTTGGTGCTGAAACATCCACGCTGGCTAGGGGTCTTAACTATGCGTAGCAAAACGTTTGGGAGGTTTACCACAGTGTCACAATAACACCTATCGGTGAAATGATCCTGATGGCAAGAAACAGTTCGAGGTCGATCACTACAACCGGTAACTAAGGTATCTCAAGCTCATGATTTATCCACACAAGGTAATGATTGTGAATCACTGGAAGGAAGTATATCACTGACGATAGCGATAGACTCATGAAACAATTTAAAGAGAAATCTTTGTTTTATAATTAAATTTACAGAAAAAGAAAGACACACCCCCCAGATGCTCTGCCTACACGGCAGACACCACAGAATCTCTGCCTACACGGCAGGCGCCAGAAGGCTTGCCTACACGGCAGGCGCCAGAAGGCTTGCCTACACGGCAGGCGCCAGAAGGCTTGCCTACACGGCAGGCTCCAGGAAATCTCTGCCTACACGGCAGGAGCAAAAGAATCTGCCTACACGGCAGGCGCAAAAGAATCTGCCTACACGGCAGGCGCAAAAGAATCTGCCTACACGGCAGACGCCAGAACGTCTCCGAGCAGGAGCCAGGACACAGGATCCTTTTTCATACTTTAAAGGAACGAATTCCACCTGTACAAACAGAATTAGTATTAATGTTTCAATATTTCAAGGTTATGAGAAGAATAAGACTGACCAAATACCTCCAACACCTCACACCCAAGAGGGGCTTACTTATCCTCATCGTTCGCTGTAGAGTTAGAACTACTATAGGTACGAGAATATAAGGTCCTTTTCGCTGTCAGCCTTTGTTGGAGATGTTCATTGGTAGAGAAACACCTGCTTACCTTCCTATTATAGAACCTAGACCAGGAGGCCATGAGATGGCGGTGTGAAGTGCCACACCAAGAGGCCATGAGATGGCGGTGTGAAGCGCCACACCGAGAGTCACCGCCAAAGCCCAGACTCGGAGGCCATGAGATGGCGGTGCGAAGGTTCCCGCAGAGGGGCGACTGATATGCCCTCGTGAAGGTCAAGAGATGCACACAGACCACCGCAGTTAAGGGGCTTGCGCAGCTAGCTGTTTAAACGTCAGCCAAGGCACAAAAATGGAGCATTGGAGAGAAAGACATACTTTAGAGGTCCACCTCGCGCCTGGGTTTGTGGGAACGCGGGCAGAAAATATGCCCGGCCCGTCCCCAAGGTCCCTGGGATCTTGTGCTCTCCCAACAGAGAGCGAGAGACCACAGAGAGTCTGCGTGAGCAGGACTTCAGTCATGTGTTCTGGATAGCAGTCAATATGTGTCATGTTAAAGCTGAAGGCTAGGTAGAGAGGGGGAGAAATACCTTCCTGGACTTCTTCCAATGAAAAGAGGTCAAGAAAGCCGGAGGACCCTCGTGGAACGCTGAGCTTAAAGAGGACTCAGTCCCAGAGGGACCAGATACATTGCACTCTCAGAGGAGAGGCAATACACCACACGAGGGGAGGGAAGGGATGAGGAGGAGAGAGAGGAGAAGAGAGAGAGAAGGGTGAAACGGAAGAATGAGCCCTCGATGCTGAGTTTTGGGGGAAAGCGATATTCCCATCTCCTTGGGCTCTCGTGATAAATTAAGGCCCGGGAAGGGGCGAAAAAAACGAGAAGGAATCGGTACTCAGAAAAGAGGTGTCGATGTCTCTAGGATAAGAATGATGGATAAGGATGAATAATGGAGAAGAGAAAAAGAAGGAGAAGAGGAGGAAGAGAGGGATTTTATACTCTTAATTTCCAAGCCTACCTTGGAAGCCTACCATATGACCTTCAGGACAAGTATAGCATGATTTGACCGCCGAAGAGCAGGATTTGGCCGCTCCCAAGGGAGGGATTTGGCCGCCTATAGGAGTACCTTGCTAATGAGAAGGTTGGGGGGGGGAGGGTGGGCGGGTATGTAAGATACGGAGACTCTCCTCACATTGTGAAGGCTCGCATATTCACGGCGCCTGTGCTGACAGTGGGTTCAGGAGCTAGCCATCTCTGGGATTTTGTCCTCGAGGCGCACGAGAGAGAGGACCCTTGCTCGGTGCGTGCAGAGGAGCGCTGCGATTGCTAATTCTATAGCGATGAAAATCAAACGGATCGAAGCTCGATAGATATATACCTCTCAGGATTGTGATCTTTAGATTTGACGCTCGGTGAAGTAATTAATCTACGTATATCTGCATTTAATTCATTTCCTACAGGAGGCATTTTAGAACTGAGAAAATCCTCAGGTGAAGGATTTCTATTGATTACATAGTACGATCTCATATTTCGAATCACATTTAGTGGGAGAGAACCACTACGTAGTCATTGACACGCAATGTTATTGCGCATATCGAGGGTACAAGAGATGCCCAGGATATGCATCTGAGATTAAACCTTGTTTGAATATTAATTCATAGCAACGGGGACTGAAAAGGATTCAAGATCAAAGAAGAAAGACATGAATCATGATTTATCACTCGGAGAGCCAATGATGTGTTTTCCTGGTTTGGATTTGTACTGGGGAGCCTGCGGGATTTGATGTGCAACACGAACGAGGAAGATATGTGTTTTGTTTCTTTAAGCGAGCATAGTTCAAAACCGATATTCTATACAATATTCCGTAGTCGGAAGACCGGGGATGCAGGTATCCGCATTTCGGGAGTCGTATTTCCTATTCAACTTCAAAAGAGAGCTCACTCTATCGCTTATCAGAATAGTGCATGGATCTACGGGGTTCGAGCTCCGCGTCCATTCTTGGAAGCACTATCAATCAAGTGTCCAACACTCCCGGAGCCGCACTCACACATTCCGTGTCGATTTCAATGAGCTAGGAAGACCAAACGTGATGGTCGCGGCGATAGAGAGTCCCTACTCTATCTACTTTGTATTGAATCGCGGGACAAACAGCTTAAAGGAAGCATCCGGTCCTTAATAAGATATAGAACCCTCCTCACCTATTCGAATATGGAATTGTGATAAGCAGTGCTCTACAGTCTACTATCTTATGATAGACTGTGTGCTCATAGACATCATACCCTTTTCTTAGCTGCCTATTGACTGTGCGTAAAGCATGTCAATTAAGGGCAAAGGCGAGGAGTACTTTCGAAATGGGTCCGGCCCAAGGTTGGGGTTTATCATTGATCGATCAACACAATGAATTGAGAGTATAGTGCAATATATGCTAGGACCTTAACTAGCCATTACGCTGAGGTGATACATCTTGTTCGCTATAGGTAATCACACACTGCACCGAACTCTCAAAACACCACCGTGAACGGCTTCGCAGAACACAAAGTAAATTTGTATACCCAGGACTGTTCTTGAGTTCAGGATATTAAAATTTATGTACGGCAATCTAGTGTTCCTGCCTTGATTGAAATAGCACTCGCATAGTCCCATGTATATAATGCAGGCTTTATTGACCCCTTTCGCATTCCCGCATCATGGTTAATCACTCGCTTATGGCTGCCCGCTTCGGTTTGGCCTTGGAGTACACAGAGAGATTGACCTATACTACAAGAGATACGTGAGTTGAAAGGAGCACAAAGCCTGAAAAGAGTCTAGGAACAAGCGAAGTAGACGGCATTTTCCGATAACCGGGGACACATCGTTCGGATTTTTAAATAGTATGTCAAAGTCTGTATCGAAGAATTCAAAGAATAGGTATTGGAAGAGCGGTATTCTATAAAAAGAAGCCAAGTTTCGATTGGGGATCCTATATTTCTATAAAGCATGTAGGGGCACCAGTTCGCGCGTGAGAGAGGGTGAGTAGCGGGTAATCCTGAAGTAAGACGATAGCTTCTAGCTCTTTAGTATTCCAAAATCTCTGTGTCATAGCTGGCGTAAGATGTGCTACTCGTACACGTGGTTCTTTTCCTAGAATCTCTGTTTAATGGAAGGTGGGGCGTGGAAGTCTTGTTCGGGGCATTTCCGAGTGATATCTGGTGACTAAACACTGCCGGAAAGGAGTGCAGCGTGTTGAAGGAGGGGCGTGTACGTTGGTTGCATCAGAGACTTTCCATCCTGTCGTTGATGGAAGTGCCTGCGGGGCTCTCCGGCGGGTGATTGAAAGCTGGTCGAGCGGGGGTCCTGAGGCATTGCGACTAGAGTGTAGGACGTTGTCGGCGATTAATGTTGGTAAAGTGGCAATTGGGAAGTGGTCCCACTTTGCTGCTGTAACTGGTAGTCCCCCAACTCGTGCCAACCTTGGCAAAGCCTACTTCCCACCTTTAATCCCATACATCCACAAAGAGCTACCTACCCCCTTCCACAAACAAACATCTCTTTACATCGATCAGTAAACAAAACTTCATTCATCCAATCTCCATCGACTTTCACCAATCAATAGACAAATCTTGATTCGTCTAAGCTCCGTCGACTTCCATCACTTGTTTACACTCAACCATTCAACATCTCCAGTCTGATCACTTCTAAGTAAGCCTAACCACCCCCGATAACCTAATAATGCCACCTTGTCACCCTCTCTTGTACCTTCCCCTTCAACTAGCCGTTAGATCTTATGTAGCAGCACTTTCTGGGGTCTATCTAACATCCACCAGATTCTAGAATCATTTCCAAAATGACCTCCATGTCGTCCAAGCGTATCTCCAATGGTGCTATTATTGATTGCAGCCATCCGAGCAAGCGCTCGGCTTGTAAAAACATCCATCGAGAGACCGATGCCGCTAATGGCATTGCGTTGCCGTTCATCATGTTTCGCCAGCTCCCAGCCAAGCCGGCTGAGACTGTCGCGGAGTATGTTCTTCTTAAACATTGCATCTTCCATCAGCAGCTAACCGGTTTAATGCAGTGTCCCATCCATCTTCGCTTCCACTTCTCCTCCCCCGCCCTCCGAGCCGGCCAAGTTCGTTCCAAGCCCTGAGGCCCTCGAGTTTCTTTCCGCTCTATTCTTCAGGTCCTACGTTGCACCACGATTCAAGGTTCCATTTGGTGTCTACGACCCGGTTGATGCACCCTGTTCTACCTATGTTGAGCCTGAGGAGCAACTATCTCTCCTTGCTCACAAGCTACAAAGCTTTGACATTACTACAGTCCATGTTGAATGGACTGTCATTCAAGTCGAGACTCCAGCTCTTGGCGCTGCGCCATCAAAAAAGAAGCCGGATAGTCTTGATAAGCTGTCTGCTCAGCTGACAAAGAACAGTCTCGAGTCCCTCAGGAAGGAGCTCGCAAAGCCCAACGAAGCTCTTACAACTCGAGTGACAAAAAGAGTGTTCTCTAAACGTTCTCGTCCCCTTGTCCAACTCTCACCTCTTAACATTGCTTCATTGACTGCCATCCATGATGATAGTGCTACATCATCCCACCGGTCAGACGCATCTAGTGTGTTTAGTGATTCTGATGATGAGGACTCTCGCTCTGGCACAACTTACTGCTCTTCCGAGAAACAGCTACTCAAACATGTAAGTTGACGGAATTCATTCAAGATTTCGTGATTGGAATGCTTGTTGACTTCGTTTTTTTATCTTTTAAGTCATCCCTTGTATCTGAGTCAGTTGCATCTTCTACCGCGGATCCAACTGTTCGTGATACTAGATGCAAGAACGAGTCTGTGGAAACTCAAGTAGGCTTCTTATCTCCTCCTACCTTTAAATTGCAAACTGACAGGTGTCTCCTTCAAGGAAGAAAATACCTCTCTTAAGGACGATCAGTGTGGTAATCTCACGTGTAATAATACCTCTACTCGGAAGCCCTCCATCGGTGAGGCTCGGTCGGGTCAAGATGTTGTGTGTGAACAAGCTCCTTACCCTTTGCGTTTTCTCCTTTACTAACTGAGTAATATAGAAGCTCGATCTGAACGTCATACCGGAAAGGTATAATAATAGTATCCCTTCGGACCTCGCGCTTGACGAGGTTCTTCAATGTGTTCCAATCGACCACGACATGATTGCAGTATGTTCATCATTTAATTCACTCCTTTCTCCTTGAACATTGAAACTAATACAATAGTTTTCAAGGACCAGATAACACCACCTTGCCTACATAATAACGACGTGACTGAGGTCATGGAAACTACTTTGATGCAGCATGAAGATCTATCTGAGGCAGAGGTACCATACAGCGAGATTTTATCAGAGGCAGAATTATCTTTTTCAGCAGATATTACACAGGTAGAGATTGGAAGCATCTCTTGATCCTACAATTTCCTAAGACTAATATTAGCTTGCTTACCAGGACGACTCTCTGCTTGATGAAGAGAATCTGGTTCTTTCGCCGCCTGAAATAGCTATCGATCTTGTAAGCACACTAGTTTTCTCTCAAGTGACTTGAAGACGTTGTTCACTAATGTTCTTCCTCAGGTCCAAGAGCCTCGTGTGACGGATATTAGTTTCCCACAAGCATGTGACACCTTTCCCGGTGACACTTATCTGGCTGGGCCGTTCTTGAGTCCGGAAAACAACCATTCCTATACCGAGATTGCCTTTGCCCAAACTACCCCTATTTTCGATAGTGGCGAGCCGTCCACCCCTGTCTGTAAATTGTTTCCTGACTCCACTCCTGTGAGATGCGAGGTTGGCCTTTCTCTATTTGTTTTACCATGTTAACTGGGTGACCGTCTGATATTGACGCGTTTTTCAAATATTTAGCTTCCTACTTGGGCGGTTGACGCTGCGCCGGAATATGAAGACTCTGATGGATGTGACTGTGCAGAAGATTTTGATGAATGTGTCTCTGAGGATGACAGGGGCACTAACGATCAGCCTAAGCTGCGTTCTCCTGTCATGACTGATGGGCAAGAACCTGATGCTCCAAAAGTGATTGCGATTTCTCTTGAAGGTGGAGACAGTTCCACAGGCGTATCACTTGATACTGTAAGCCAATCCTTTTCGATTAGGAGAGCAACGCTAATCCCTTCACATGTGTAGACCTCGCCTTTGGGAGATATTGACGCGGAATTTGAGGCTCGGGGGTGGACACTTGGGGGTAGCTGGCAAGATGATGATGAGCTTGACGACCCTGTGCCGTCTAAGTTACAGGTAGTCAAGCAAGTTATTCCTTCTGCTTATGAGAAATCTCGGTTTGGAAATATTTGCAAGAACCTGAACATCACTTGTGTGAGTGATGGGTTCTATCGTTGGAATCCTGGTAACTAGGACGAGGGGATACCAAGGATGCGAAGGCACTCTCTTCAGAATATTTTTAAGTTATTGATCAGAGTTCGAGTATCAAATCTCCCCTTAAGGGCTTTTGATCTAAATATAAGGACATCGGTCTTCATTTCCCAGGCTTCTTTCTACGTAATATCTATTTATATCCTCAGTCTTTTAATGGAGATTATTGCAGTCCCAGGTTTAACTCTCTATGCTTCCGTCTCTTCATGTGACCTTCTTTATTGTTCCCTTCCTTAATTCTTGGTGCCTCAATATTAAAGGTCAGCAAATAGGTTCAAATTAACTTGAAAATCGGCACATGTGTGTGTTTAGTCCTGTTCCAAACAACTTACAAAGCAACTACAAGTTAACTTAATTCTACCAAAGGCTGTGGACCTCTCAGATTGAGGTTATTTCCATCACTAAAGGCGTCTTCCTTGAATAATACGCCGGGACTTCCAAAATCTATCTCGCAGGAGTTGTCCCGTACCAAACCCAGTTCGGCCTAGCGTACATTTGATCAATTTCTCAATGAAAATGCGGTTGGGTGAACTCGGATCGTCAAGTTCAATAATCAGACCAGGTCTAGTTTGAGACAACTCTCAAGAGGAGCATAATACTCGGAAACTAGCTCTACAGCGTAAAAGAAAGAATCAGATACCTAATACATATTCACCCTCGCTCGACGTCTGAAGATGGCAGTCATTCTGGTTTGCTGTTCATTACAAGTGCCCCCCCCAAACAATCTTGCAGACAAAGCTGTGTGCAAGTCTGCTTACGATCGTTAGTTATCACAACACCAATAGCACAGAACTCTTTCTGCTCATGTCGCTGGAAAGAAAACACACTCTCAAAGTGCAGGTTCTGGAGAATAGGGAGAACTGTTGAGACCTGATTTTCTTCACGGATCCCGCCACCGCAGCACTACGAGCACTCCGTAAGTCTCAATTCAAATAACATACACTATCCAGCTACTAAAAATAATAATAGTTACGATCCTACGCACCTAGAAGCCGAGTTGTCAGAAATCGTCTCGGAATACAAAGAGGGCCAAGACCTCCGATGCCAGCGCAGAGATTTAGTAATACCAGCGCTGCTTCTCCGGTGACCAAAACGAGGGGTCTTGCCATTGAGTAAGGGGAGATCTGAGCTAAGGATTTAATGTAACTATGGGCTCCGGACACGAGCTTGTAACATTTTCGGGAACGGTCTCGTTTGTGTATTGGCTGGTGGAGGGTGGCAGGTGGCAGGTAGTTTTAACCTCAAGACTTGAGTCAAATCTATTCATTTCGATTTTTAAGGGGTGCCCTGATAATGAAACTCTAGAAAGCTGCTTCATCGCTGCCCCCCGGACAGCGCAGAACATGCTTGAGTTCAATATAAGAGTCTCAGCTGTGGGTTGATGGATGTACTGGTGAGGAGCGGCCTCCGGCCGCATATAAAATTAAAAATCAGTTCGAGGAAGCGCCGATATCAAAAGAAAAGTATGTAAAGATCCAGAAAACTCACAGCTCTATAGAATGGTGTTTCAAATTGAACATACAGATACAATGGTATTTCGAATTGAACATACAGCTCTATACAATGGTTCGGAATAGAGATCGATTCCTCGCACGCAGTCGGGGCCGCCTGCCGCTGCGCGGCAGGCTGGGCCCCTCCTTGCTCGCGTGAAGTGTTAGTTTTGGAAGAGCTCAAGAAGAACCATTGATGGCAAGTATAAAGGTTATAACGTTGGTCAGAGGGGCTATTATATATCATGACAGAACTCGTGGTTTGATGCCTTAAGAAAACATGTATGAAAACATGCATGTCGTCTTCCTTAATGCACCGATTCTTTGTGTATCGACAGCTGTAGCCCACCGGACTATACTCTAGAGATGGGAGGTAACTAACCAGCCAATAGAAACCTTTCGTGAGGACAGAGATACCTGACTATTCTATTTAGATAAGATTACAGGTGGAGAAATAAGATATATTGCGCGATTGCTTGTTCAAAGATATAATACTTTATAATTGTTTGCCGTACACTTCCACCAAAACTATGATGAGAAAGAAACCTAATAACAAAAGACAAGAAATAAACCATAGAAAAAAGGTCTTCCCAGCAAAGACATAAATCCTTGCACATTTTCAAAATACCTTCCAAACTCAAGCAACGGTTGAGATCCAAACTACGTTCTCTGATCTTGCCACAGGTCGGAGCTAAGAGTAATCCATCAGTTGATATATCTGGCCATTATACACTAATATCCTAGCCTGTTCATTAACTTCCACTTCCCATGGTTGGGGGTAGACTGTGTGCGCAGTGCTTGCTTGTCCCTCCCAGTATACCGAGTTCCGCTGATAGAGTGGTGTCTCACTATCTGCACGTGCACGGGTGGGCGGGGACACATATGCGTTGATGGGGTGTGGCGATTCTGGTACAGGAGAAGAATTGTTCATTGCTGTTGACTCATCTGTTGCATTTTCTGGCGTCATATCGCCGGGTGGTCCCTCCGAGTGGTCCATATCCTCATCACTAGTATCGGAAGAATAATCATACGTTTCCCCTTCTTCAGATCCCTCCCGAGTACATCTCCCCGTAGCAGCATCTGTACTAACCCCACCTTCTGCTCCGTCTTCATTTGCGTCTGGTTCAGTTTCTTCATCTTCCTCCATGTCATCGTCAGCTATCTCGAGGTTCGAATAGTCAACTCCCATCCCTTCATCTTCTGATGTATCCTCGTCGTACTCCGTGGAACTGTCAAGTTCCATCTCCGAATCATGATCGGGCGAGTTGATAGGTCTGGCTTCACCGTCAGGCGCTGGCGATGGCACGAATATCTCTATTTGAGAACTACCTTGCGGAGACGCTCTCTCAGGGCTGTCCCGATAGTTACCGAATAGAGAGCTAAATGATGGTGTCCGACCGATTGGGTATGCTTCCCAGGTTGAGTCCTCCTGTGACAGAATATAATGGTCACCTACAGAACTGCTGGGATCAGTTATCAAAGTCAATGGTGCATCTTCAAAATCATAGTCCTCTATCTCATTGAGCTCTTCTTGGTTTGCTTCGGGCGTCTGGACCTCCTCGAGACCAGGAACTGAATCGTATGTTGGGTGTTCTGCGTCCCCACTATCGGAATCTTCTAGTGCGGCCCCTAGAAGCTGAGTGAGTTCCTCGTCGCTCTGCCACTCATACCCCGGGATAGCCTGTAGTTTATTCTCTTCCATAGATGAAGGTTCTTGAACATTGCCAGCCTCATGGAATCCGAGAGCCCCTGACCCACCAATGCCGAACGAATTAATTCCGGAGCCTATAAACTGGGCATATTCGCATTCAGCCTCCTCAAGAGCCATGGAGAACAGTGTAGGGTTGAAGTCTGGTGAAATATTATCTTGGGCTGGGATAGTTGCCTCCAGCGCCTCACGCGCTTTCCCTTTTTCTTGTGAAACATTCCCACTAGTTGGTTCCCGGGAGGCACTACTCGTTTCATCGGGGGTAACTTGTGTAGGGTCTTCCCTCTCTGTTGCGTCTGATACTCCTGGTGATTGACGAGAGCGAGACCCCGATGAAGGAGGGGTATCTAAGCTGGTGCTTCCTTCAGTGAAGATAGCGTCCCATTCTTCAGCACTTAAAGATATTTCCGCAGACCCGCATTGTGCGTTATTTACTTCTGCGAGAGGCACAAACTAGATGGTGTACTGTCAGCAGAGCAAACCACGTGAGCATTTGTTGACTTACAATAGGTTCTCCATTGTCCAATGTTACCTCCATGGTACCGCACTGTACTCTGTCTCCTCCGGTGAGTGGTACAACCTAGATAATTCAATACAAGTCAAGGCAATTACCTGGGCGTAGATTTACTTACAGTGAGATCCCCTTCCCTATCTTTTGGGATTTTAAGTTTTAGAGTAACATTTACATTATAGTTTAGATCTGCCATTGCTATAATTGTTGTGTTCGGTATTTGATAGGATAAACAGGTATTCTTTAATTGATTTGGATGTGTCTAGGTGAGGGAAAGATACTTGAGCGCTGAAAGGTTTAATTATTGGAATCTGAGATAGTATCTATTCTGTTTGTGAGTATCTTGTGGTTGAAAAAGATGGGGGTGATGCTACTGATATACTACTCGGAGGGGGAAATTACCACTTTGAATGGTAACCAGATACCAGAGGAGTGAACATAGCTTAAATGATAACTACAAGAAACTTTAATAGTTGAATCTGAATAAATATTCTATTGATTCTTCACCCTATTTTGTGATGTAGTGGTTGGCGGCTTTGCTTGACATCTGGAGTGAAACCACTATCCCGGGTCGGCAGATATGTTGTGTGCAGTACCTCCGCACTTAAAGGCTATCTGTTCCTTCATCGAAAAAATAATGACACATACTCCGGGAGCAATTCACCCAGTGTGTGAGATAACTCTATCCTAGTTGGTCTTTTACTTGATACTTGCGTCGGAGGAAGACCTATAGGGCCCACTGAGGCTGTGAGCTCTATAGATCTCACTTATGCGAAGAAGAGCATGAACTTCAAAGTACCAACGTAAGAGAACTAACTTAAGCTTTCTACATCAAGAGATACAGAATTGTACATACTTCAATGAATGCCAAAAACACGCGGAGCCCACCTTCGATGTGATGAAGACACTGCGTACCATGGTGGTGAGCTGCACAGACTCCTCCGAGACCCCAACCACCGCTTCTTAGGTTTTACTTCAGCGGAACAAAGTTTACGACCGTTATGGTCGCGTCCCGCGGGAGCGAGCAGGTGCTGTAAATATGAACCGTTGCGAGATTCTCGCTTTGTTCTTACAAATAGTTCATTCTCTCTACCATAGTGGCGACAATGGTTTTAATAATTGAGGCTGAGGGTTGAGTGGCCATCCGCTGGCCATGTTCAACGACAGCAGAGAGTAGTCATAGATTTTGGCTCAGTAACAGGTGCGAACCGAACTAATTTTAACAAACCTTTAGGACTGTAGTTAGAGACATAGCCAGGTGATCTAGGTAGGTTATCGCAAATGAATGGTAGATTTAGTTATGGGTAAACGATAAATTTCTGTGGAATCGGCCTGAGGAAGGTATGGTGCGCCCGCTCTTAAAGGTAACCGAAGATTGCGCAAAGTCGATGGCTAATAACGTTTCGACGAAAAAAGTTAAAAAAAATCAGGAAAGAGAAAGTCAAGTACTAGTGATGGAGTTTAGTTCGTTTTTCCTGATTTTTGATATCTATGCTAGTTGTAAAGTTATTAGAGCTTGAAATTCGGTATTTTTATATGTAAAAAGCGCCAAGACTGAGCAAAGTGGAACAGTATTATGCCCATTTATACCCCCTCAAAAGTGAATTGCGGCAGGAAAGCAGCAAATTGGCTAGGAATAAGCCTTCTCATTGGGCTTGGAGTTCACCTTGCAGCCACGATTGTTCCACTTCCAGATACCGCCGTCACCTTTAAGAGTGTGCGCACCATACGTGCTTGGAGACATCGGCTTGGCACGAGTGTGTGTGTGTGACATCATTTCATTTCTGGTTCTAGGTACAGAATGGTCGCATAAAGTATAAACTATGGCGTACGGCTTGGCACGAGTGATTATCCATGCAATTATATATGGAGGCGAGTGATATTAGATGACGGGATATCGTTATCGTGGTGCTGAAAACTGTTTATTTTTTTATTGAGGTGGTAGTGGTGTGGGTATTTAGACTCTTAGAACTCCACGAAGATGGTAAAGAGCGGTAGGAGAGATATTCATGGTACACGAGACGAGGTAGTAATGTAGAGATTCATGAGTAATCACTCGCTTCTCCAAATGACAAATATTACGAAGGCTTAAACCGTTACCCTTTTTGTTGCCCCGCTCGGTGGAGGGGAAGCGCCCCCCATTGACAGATTCCCACTGGTGGGGACAGTGCACCTTTCTTCTAGTACGGTTATACGAGACAGTATTAGCAGTGGCCTGCCCCGCGACCGCGAGTTACTGATCGTGCGGAGATCCATTGATCCTTTTACTCCAATTACATACAATTGTATCTCTCGAGCGCACTCCCCAGGCAAAGTTCATGAGGCCTTTTAATTTTGTCTCTATCGCCCCTCCTGAAGGACCGTAGTTGGTATGTCCAGTCCAAGACCGCCCCCCCCACTCTGCCCCTCCATTAAATAGACCTCGTGATTCTTTTTTGAACTAGTTACCTGTTGGTGATCATCCTATACCCCGTTGATAATTCGTCTCCGCAGTTAAATAAAACGCAAGAGTTTATATACCGTTTGGGGGTGGTACTGCGAGTTTGGCGGTGCATTTTTGGTGGGGTGAGCCGGTTGCCACTACATTTCTCTCGTTGGTATGCCTGCCCGCTACCAACCTTTGGTGGGGTGGGCTGGTTGGTATGCGGGGTTAGAGTTCCTTGCTCCTCAGACAATCAGGTCGATTCCGCGTACGTCAGAAAATAATCCAGTACATGTATTTACTATACTATAAAATAATATGGTCTGAAAAGGTTTCGCTCAACCGGCCTAATCCTACATCCGGCTGACCATGCATGGGGTAGACTAATTGGCGAAATAATGTGCGAGAAGCTAAGATAGTTAAATGTGGTGACGCTTTCGTGTATAATGTACGTTTTCAAGTTCCAAGTACTCCTCACTCTCAAAAAAATATGTCGCACTTCCTACCACCACTGCTGTGCGGAAATTATAAACAACATCGCAGCGCATGTAGATAGATCACAGGTTCAATTCTCTTATTTTATTTTGAGGTTGCCTTTTGGCCTTTATCAATCACAACACACCCTACTACACCCTTTAATTGCAATGAGACTTTTCTGAGGAATAGATTGGAACGGACTGAATCTTCTCTGCGCTTAATAGCAAGCACACCCGGAACGCTAGATCAGATACACATTTAAAAGTCCCGTCTTCTGCCACGGTGCTAGATTCGATGCCGTTTGAAAATGATTAATAAGGTCTTCTTTTGAGACGGAACCCACGCCGGTCATCGGCTTACCGAAGTCAGAACGGTGGTGACTTCGAATTGGAGAAATGTCGCTGCGATCTTGATATGTGCTCAGGGGTATGCTTTGTATATCCAAACCTGATATCTGATGTATACTATTGATTCAAGCGCTTAATATTCTAAAGCCAGCGTGTGGTAGTTATACCTTAATTTATCATAGAATATCATTCATCGGATGGGATATACGGAGATATCTCTCAGAATCGTACTATTCCCCCTTGCGATAGTGGCAGCAGTGGATAAGGACTCCACAAGGAGTATATGTAGGGGTTTAACAGCATCAGCGTTATTCTACTCGATGACATAACCTGAACCTAGCTTGCTTACACGCAATCTGCTATTCGAGAAGTTGGTATGAGAAAGCAGAACCCATGACCACGTTTGTTTGGATTTGGGCTCAAGGATAGCTGATCCACTTATTGAATGAATGCTCATCCTAGACTTGTTGCCCAACCTACGACGTTTTAGGTTTACCCACAGCCAGGGAGATGTGGGTGCCTGGCAATCTTTTGCACAAGACTTTCCGCCTAAATGACGTAATATTTTCTCTTTTACTTTCTCTGGGTGTAGCGGGGGTGATGAAAGGCTGTCTTGTCTAACCCCTGAGTAATAGGTATTATATTGTAAACGTCCGGGAGTGTAGGCTTGAATTCTGCCCCCGTGCGCTCCTGCAACAAGAGGGTTAGTCGAGGGCATATGGGTCAAGTCATTTGTGCTCTCTAGGTATTTACAGCTACCGTTAGAATTAGAAATTAAAGAGTAATCTGTTTTGGTTCTCAGTAATTAGTATGGCTATTACGTCATTATATGTTGTGGGGGTAGTAATACCTATCAGGCATTAGTAGGCTTTCAACGAAATCGCCACTCCGAAATGAATCCAAGCAGTACCTTTGATGAGGCGATTGACTTTCATGCTCGGAAAAATTCTCTAATGTTCTCTATTCTAGGGCTACCCCACGCGGCTTTCTTCTAAACGAATCCAAATCGGAAATACCATTCTGTTGACATGCTCTGGCCTCTCCCATGGGTAATGTAATATATATATCTCAATATAGTTCTTGTCCTTTTCATAGAACTCCACTGTGCGTCGCGCAAGTAGGGTCGAGATTGGTGGACGACTGAGATTTGTTGCAAGAAATTGTGTGTCTGTAAATATCTCGACCGGTGTCTGTGGACAAAAGGGATGATGTCTTGTCTTACAAGATGCCATGCAAAAGACATTGAAAAATCCAGGGCATGGTTCGAAGGGTAAAGGCTAATGCTGTGTTTTATTGTTCGTGTATATGCTGGCCTGGCCCTGAGGCAAACAGCCGTCTTTGATAATCTGTGAGTTTCCTCACCTCATCAGCTTTCGGAAGCTCTCTTAGATATAGAAAATTAATGGCTCTTTCTATTGAGATCGTCCGAGAATTAAGGATGACATCTGTTCAGCACAATAATCATAATAAAAAACAAGGACTTATCAAGAAGGTCTGTTCTTTTGACTACAGTCATGTTGCATGATTTGAGCTTTGAAAGTATCAGCTTTGAGCACTAGACGAGAAAGCTTGACAATTGTGGAGTTATTCTTACCTGATAGAAGAGACCTATCAGCCAAGTATTACACGAAGTTCACGCTTTCTTTAACGCTCAAAAGTTCTCCTTACTCACTCCCGTCACCGATACCATATTCCGTAGATATTAAACATTTAGGCCCATAGCGTAAGACCGAGTGACAATTTTTTCCAGGTGTTTGTTTCTTGGGTACCAGGTGTAGAGTCTGCATGCGCAGTAGGACCTTTCCGGATGTAGCTACCGTACATATAAACTAGCAGTTGGCCACCTCGCCAGGGCGAAGTGTGAGCTTGAATGTGACCAAATTTTGAGAAGGGCGGGTGGGTGTGGTGAGTCCAGTTTTTACAGTACCGATGCCAGCGCCAGTGAGCTGAAGGTATGTGTAATTTAATGGAGTTTGCTTTAATATAAACTTCCAGAATTATATTGCATAGCTATTGCTACCTAGTGTAGTGGTTTAAATGTCTGACATATGTCGAAGTTCTTGGGGTTCAAATTCCAGGCTCGGCGATATATAATTGAGGGCCTCGAAGGTACATCACATTGTCCATCGTAAATGGATGAGATGCCTTGCCACAGAGGAAGAGGGTCGTCCGACTTAGTGTACCATGAATTTATTCCTCTGGAGCTAAGGGCGTAAGGCTCCAGCTGTTTATTCAAAGCTTACTTTCCTTTCGGGGAGATTATGTGATGTGTGAACAGCTGGCGTAAGTCGATGCAGTTTTTTTCTACATGCCGAGTGATATTTCATGACCAACTAAAAAATGATTTTGGATAGAGCCGTTGTTGCAAAACGTTATATTTATATAATTGAATCAGCAAGCTGAAAAATGACCGTAAAACTTTTCCTGAACCTACAGAGAATCAATATCTGTTGGGAGGTTTATTCAAATGTACCATCTTGCTGATGTTCATACTCAACGTTAAGCATGAGATTGTAACTATCAGTATTTATATTGTTATTTTATTCTCTATTGTACATGAATCCAATTACAATTGTGCTAACAAAACCTCCGAGTAAACTATGTTTGTAGTTTGTGTGTCCGTTTCCTACCTTTGTAATACCTTTAAATTGTTGACGTCGATAGTCCTGGATGGTGCAACATATAGGTGACCATGAGTAAATGATGTTGTTCGCAAATCAATACCGACCCCATTAAGTGATTGCCCCTGTGCTTTATTTACGGTCATTGCAAAACACAATCGAATTGGTAGTTGTTTGCGTGTAAGAATGAAGGGTAGTTCTCCTTCTGTTGTTGATAGTTTGATTCGTGGGATGATTTTGATTTGACCATCAAAGTCACCACCCAAGATTCGCACTTCGATGCAACGCCTGGCCATTTTTGTAACCGTCATGTGAGTGCCATTGCATAGACCTTGTTTTGGATAGAGATTACGTAGAAGAATAATCGGTGCACCAATTTTTAATTTCAATTCCGAAGGTGGAATACCGGCTGGATTCAAACTTTGAAGATATTCAGCCAGGAGCTCATTTGATCGATCCGGAGAGCCCTCAAAATCCGCAGTATCAGATAAATAAAAGCTTTGACTTTCTCCAATTATCTCGTTCAGCACAATATCATTAAACTCTGATACCGTATCATTACGTATGGCCAGAATTACACGGCCTGTGAACACTCTATTATCGACATGAGCTTGCTGGATTATTTGTTATTATTTGAATAAATGGTGGAAGTGTTATATATCCTTGTATATCGGGGTTGTATGACATTGCCGCAAGCCATTCCGCAAATAACGTATTTGAAATATTATTCTGAATTCTCATATTTTGCTTCAATGATAAAAGCTTGAAGTGTTGCCACAAAGACGATGTTTGAAGATAGGCATGAACTGTGGCATCCCTGTTCCCCCGTCTAACAACAGGAAGAATTTGTGCGAAATCACCATCAAGAATAATCGGGATATCACCAAACAAAGAATGGATATTTGTATCACAAATATCATTTAGTGAACGGTTGACGGCTTCAAAACAATACTTGTGCTGCATTGGCACTTCATCCCAAATAATAATTGCTGTTTGACGAAGAAGGCCTCCAAGTAATGTATTACGTGTAAATCCGCAGACTGAAGATTCGTTAATAACGATTGAAATCTTAAAGCGAGAGTGTGAAGTTCGATCGCCTGGTAACAATTGAGCCGCAATTCCTGACGAAGCTACACAGAGTACAATTTTTCCTTGAGACCGAAAGTGATTGCACAATGTTTTATAAAGAAATGTTTTTCCAGTTCCAGCTGGCCCTTGTAAGAAAAACCGTGAAGTTTGTTGGGTATTGTTGACACTGTTGACGATAATATTAAAGCAATTCAACTGTTCTTGGTTGAGTTGATCAATCCTCTCAATGCTTAGCATTGTTTCCAAGTCAAGATCATATCGTAATTCAGATACAATCATTTCATTTCCATCGGTACGTCCCCAATCATTGATATTTGTTGGTAAACTATAGTCGGAAAGATTTTTATTAGAATCTGCCAGTATTTGAGATATCAAATATAGACCGTAATCAATATGAGCATCAGGTAGGTCAGGTGGTGTAATTAGTCCTTCGTCATTTAAAATCGCATGTCGTAAATCGTCACAAATATTATTTGCAAATTGATTTTAGAGTTGTAAAGGTTCTGTAACATCTCCGAATAGCATAGCTGTTGCAAAGAGGGTTCGTAACAAAAATCCACTGGAAAATATAACTGCCTGTTGAAAGTATTGAATCCATTCTTGATCATCTTCAAGCAGTCCGAGCGCAAGACATGCTAGCTTAAAGGTTTCATGTACAGTATTGTTGACGGTACAAATATGCTCAAATGATTGGGCACCACGAACAACTGTCAATAATAGATGGAGATAATATTTCTCTCCGACTAAAGGATTACAATGATACATATGGCCAATTGCAATACCGCGTTTTCTAGGTGCCTATTTCCAGAGTTGTGGATTGTAAGTAAAGTGTGGTGGGAAATCCTGGTAAAGATATTGTTGTCCATCTTCATGTAACTGATTATATTCAAAGAATGCAATGAGCGTTGACTTCGCTAACAGCATTCTCTCCCATAAAGCCTCTTCATTGATATTCGCCTCAAAGTATATAGGCTGTTCATTTGGTATATGGATTGCGAGATGAATAACAGCTGGAGATTCCTCATGCATTGAGAATTCAAACAAACGCCAAACAGCTTCTGTTGGACCAATGTATCGACCTTGTAAATATCTTTTGACTTCATTCGAATTTGAATCCACTTCCCGAGTTGTACGGTTGGATCCTTTGTAAATATACTTGTGAATATATTTAATTGCATTGATTGTTGCACATACTTCAATATTTATATGTGCTTTATAACGCCAGGACAAATAAGGATTATAAGGCACAATCAATCTGTTATCAAAAGTATGCATTCCAACGTCTCGTGAACCTCTTAAAGGAACCATAAAGTTGTTACCATCATTACGACATCGATATAATGGGTATCCATCTTCTTGTATAACACTTTCATTCTGAAATTGTTTAGGATACCGTTTGGTGCAAAGTCAAGGTGCATCAGGTGTTTTCGAGATCATACATAGTGAATCGAATGCCAATTCTCCACATGGGCCATGCACCATACATGATTTGATAACAGCTGTGAGTTCACCATCGGGATCAAATTGAGGATCTGGCAATTCAGCACATACAATCTGTTCAATACGTTCAGAAGTCATGAATCTGTCCTCAGGGTTTAAAAATAATAGAAGATGCATATGTGATAAACCACGTTTCTGATATTCAATAGTCCAGACACATCTGAGGTAACGTCTAAAAATATGATTATGTTTAATTTCCGTATTCCAGTAGGTACACTATAGAAGATAGTAGATAGCACATTTATTTATTAAGATATAATTTAATTATTAAGACATAATTTAAAACTCCTACATTTTGTTTGATTGACTGGGCATTGGCCGCTGTTGATTGACCACGGGCGATTTGGTGGGGCGGATTGGTTGCCACGCAGATATCAGGGTCAGGGTTCAACCGAGCGCGAAACTGCTCTATCGTAGTACATATTAGATGAACCTTCAAGAGGGTAACGACCGCTTAGAACCGGTGTTTGAGGATAACCGACATGATCTCTCCCCGTCCAATTTCTTCCAATAAATCAGTTATGTCAAAAATCTCCACTTCTTTCAACTCTTCAGTCAAAAATTGCGACCTCATCCGAAACCGAAACGAGGTCCACAGGTATAGCAAGCGCCATTGAATACGCCAGATCCAGAATCAAGTCAAGGTACATGCCCAAACCCTACCTTGATGATGAGGTACTGGAGGTATTTAAATCACGGAAAAAGGTAGCAAGAAAAGCTTTGGAAAACCCAATACTCCACGAAGCCCGCCTCCACTTGCGAAATGGTTCTAACTGGATAGTTAACTTCATTGGAAGCCAGCCAGGTAGAGTTATTTATTACAATATGGGTGTGCTGATATCAGAAGACGGATCAGTTATGATGTTTTGGCATGTAAAAGTAATAAGATTGAAATAACTGGGAGGGGAAGATTGGGGGGGGGGGGTGGGGGTTCATAGGTACGAAAGCGGATATCACAGATGTATGGGCTGACAAACTTCTGAGGGGTGGTTCAGATCTCATGGCCCATCGTATATGGCCTAACCGAGCTATACGTGTTTATGAGCTTTCTGATCTGACCAAATACATATCCCGAGATATCTGAACCTATTTCTACTGAACCGGATGCGACAAGAGAACAATGGAATCTATTAGGGGCCATTTAAGGGTTTGACAATTAATTTCGCGAACGGATCCAGGCCCTCTGCTAATGGCCCATGACCCCATACATTCGTGGCAGGCCCGGTCCACCAGCGAATGGCCCCAAAAGAATATGGTATCCTGTTCCAAAGCATGGTACAGGCAACCCCAAACAAAATGGAACCGTGACTCCAAATGTTGATCTGCATATTGCAAGCATGCATCAAGATACCTGGAAAGGCCCTAAAAGGAATTTTCACAACTGATCGTTAATTTGCTAAGCGAGATCGCTCATATCTTAAATATTGTGCTAAGCTTCTTTAGTAAGGTTTTCATCTTTGGATGGTGGCTGACGTTTAGTAAACCATATTTTTCCCTTCAGGAACTATGGTTCTTCCAGGTCATTCCCTGGCAGACCGGGCCTGCCATGAATATATGGGGGCCATGGGCAATTTGCGGAGGACCCGGATCCATTGGCGAAATCTTCAAATCCTTGAATGGTCCCGAAAAGATCCATGACATCAGGCAAGAAATATACGCACTGACTCGAAGTACGGTCCACACAGTTTCTTCTTTTCTTCTTGGCGATCGGGCCAAAAGAATCATTTCAGACAGTTGTATACATGCGATTTTTTTTGAAACAAAAACATCTTTCTAAGAGATCGCCGCGACTCCCTAAGGATACAACCACCAGAACCATTCATAAGCTTCTAACGCCTCTTCATCCGTTACCTTTGCCAGCCAGTCTGAGCTCCCGTCGGAGCCATCCTTCTGCTTACCTCCCTCAATTTTAACAGGGTCGCCCCCCTCCGGGTGAACAGCGTAGCAGCCCTCGTGGCTAGCAGCGACGTCATCTTTGGACGTAACTGCGATATTCTCGTCGGTATCCCACTCCTCCTGGGCGGAGTCCCTCTCGTCCTTATCTTCGTCGGCCGAGGATTGCTGCTTCCGTTATTAGTTTGAAATAGGATACCTTCCCGGGGTTTCATACCTGGATTTCTTGGCCTTTGGCAATAAGCATTTGCACCTTGAGTCGTTCTTTAAGCGAACGTACGAACCCCTGAAAGTCGGTACGATGAAGGGAAAACCTGCCAATGCTGGGGAGAAGCGTGAGGTGTAGCAAATGAGGACGCCTCTCGTGTAGGTTATCGGGTAGGTGGCAAAGGTATACATGCTCATATAGTTTCTTAGAGCTTCTGAAGAAAGCTCCGCAGCCCTCTCCAGTGATATTGAGCATTCGACATCTCCTCTCTCTTGGGAGAATGGTGAAGATACCGTAGGTAAGCCATGGCGGACAATCCGCTCTCAAGCAAAGTTGAATGAGGAGACACTTGGCCTCCATAGATCTCTGATTTAAATCGTGAGCATTACAGCCATCCATAGACAGCACCAGCTCTTCGAGGCGATACAGTTCGCTCTCGAAGTCAGGCACAGTTTGAGGCATAATAAAAGCTGATAGGTTCGTACCACCATTAGACTATCATCTTAAAAGCGGAGATTATAACAAGCTCACTCACCTCTGCAATTCAGACGCTTGCCTATGTCAATGGGAGACGGTTATTCGATGGTAGCCCGGCTCTGAGAATATCTGGTTGAGATGAGGAATAGTCTCTCTCAAAGAGGTTTTTGTGGGGAGTAGGTTTTGTCGGTATTGGGGCTTTGGTGCGAAGGCACGCGTCTTGTCTGAGCCAGTTGGATTTCCCACGCTAGCTTGGCCTCATATTGGATACCCAAATAACGCGGTCACATACACCCAATTTCACGTTAAGAGGAGCCTCTAGTCGGGACTGAGTCTTTCAAGGACCTTTTGGATCTGGGGGCTTCTATCAATGACTTCGGCAAACATAGAGGTTCGTAACTGCAACCACTCTCTCTTTAAACAGAGGAATAATCCGTCGTACTTATCAGTTCCTCATCAGGCGTGCGTTGCCCCAGGACAACCTTCGTACGGTTTAACAGCCCGAAAGGGTAAATTTAAAAAAAAATGGAAATTACATTCCGAACTGTAGACTTCGGTATAGTCCTGTGGTTGGTGACAATTGACAAGGTTCGGTGCGATGGGGTATAGAGAATTCTTCCAGGGCCGAAAAAAGCTGAATTACGCCTAGTGTCTTCATCGGAGACAAGGCGAGATCAATGTAGTAAAGGGCGTCTTTCAAGTGGTTATCACTATCTCCAATTGATCGTGGAAAGGATTGCTGAGACCCACATACTTTATCTACAATTTTCATCGTACAGAATCCATCTCCGCTGGTAGTTCAGACCTTAGTGAAACGCTGAAGGTATACGCGAGTATTAAGACCTTTTCGGGGATGCTCCAATCCTACCGGGCACTCCCTGCATACCCTCCCTTCTGGGTAGAATAGTAAAAGGCAAGGGTTGAAGGATTCAGCGAGAAATGCCAGTTGGATTATGCGAGTCCCTGTATAAATATAGATGGGTATTTTTGATAAAATCTATACACAGTTGTCAGGGACTTTGCTGGTGAATTCTGTTTGCAAAGCTTCGGGAGCCTAATAGTTTGATGTTATCCTGTTACGCCTAAGGTCTTCATAGGCTAGACCGGTCTAGCAGTCATTGCATATTCTGTAATCAGTGAGCCCATGCTGCCTATTGAACCTTAAATGTTTTCTTGCCTTCTTCACTACGGCCTATATTCCCAGGATTTCTTCAATTCCATCATACATGTCCCTAACGTTATGGAAATAAAGATACCGGAACTATATAGGTTCTTTCATTTATAGACCTCAGGAACCCAAATCCTCCTCTACTCTAGACGCAATTTGCTTCGACGCTGAGGTGAAAGTGAAGTGGTATTCGCCAAGCGATCATTTAAGTAAGGAAATCCATGCGCTGTCACTCGATGCAGATCTTAACCAAATACTTACTCGGAATATAGCTTGGCAACGGCAAACTCCGGGGTTGAAAAAAAGGCCTGTCCAGGCTGAGGACTTGGGTAGAACTGATCACCAAAATCGAACGCCCTGTTGCAATCCTCATGGAGGACTATTCCAATATCTTCGAAGTGAAGAGATGAACGACTGCCTCATTATCCTCGAGGACGAAAAGAAAGCCACAATTTTTCTCGGCATTACAAAGTCAAAGCTCCGCAACCTCTGGGTTCATAGACAGGTTCTGGTGGCTCGGGGAGCCAGTGGAAACAGTCCATTCTTTTTCATCAGGCGTTGACGACTTCGGAGTATTGGTGTAGGTCACAGAAAGTGTATAGAGTGGAATTAGGGTGTTTTCAAAATAGTCGTGAGAATTGATCTTCAATATTCTTCTAACCGCTGATATAATAAAGCCAGTTCCCTCTTCCATTATAGAAATCTAACTTCCGGTGGTCTGTAACTCACAGGAGGAGATATCATCTCTGCGGGTACTCGTGTCTCCTGATCCTATAGAGCTATTTCGTAGAATTCCCATTCGGCCAGCGGAAGTGTACTAGTTATACTAGGCAGAGAAATTTGGTTGGTTGAGGCCAGAACCAGAAACAAACCAGCAACAAATCACTACAATGAAATGGGACTATAGTCCTATGCTACATAAACTCAAAGGCCCAGAGGTATAGCTCTTGGACGTAAATCATCGTTTTCGCGCAAAAACACACTAAAATTAGCCAAAATTGGCCCCCTCCCTAGGCTTAAATTGTTACCTAAACACCATGAAACTTTCAGGATAGTAATATACACTTTAAAAGAACATGTACTCTGAGCGATAATTTCTTCCATCCAATATGTCGGAAGTTATGTGACTTTGAATTTGCAAATTTTGGGATTTCTCCGAAAATTGCCAAGACCCCAAACAAATTTGAGGTCTTGGCACATTTTCTGAGAAGAACCAACAAAATGCTCTACCATCCATGCTACAATGAATATTTTTGAAATTTAATACTTCCAGATGATTCCCCTAACTATTAAGTTATCTTTTACTGAATGGTATAAGTTATATCTTCGCCACGATGATTTACGTCCAGGCATTTATTTACTATTGGAGTTCTATTATGTTGTTGCGGAACACCTTTCCTAATGGGTCCCCCCGGGCCCCCCGCCCCGTGATTTGCGGGATATTTTATGGTCGTGAGGTATACCGGGAACATCTTCGCCCACCAGCCTAACTGGAATACGAGTCATCTTCTCTTCGGCGATCAATAACTCGAGTGGTGGAGCGGGAAGAGGTGTGATCGGAGAAAAGAATACTTATCAGATCTGTTATACTCCGTTCATCAAGACGTGCATTTGGCCAAGTGGGCGCACTATCGAACAAGATGATGGACGGGACGATCCATTGGCCAAATGGGCGTCTTGCTGGATTGTTGGTCCAATGATCAAGTGGCCATTCCCGAAATAGACTTTATGCTATTTCCTTCCTCCAAATGTGTTAATGAGTCGAGACAATCCAACACTCAAAATCCAATGTCAGATAATTTCGACTCGTTCCTGAGGCGGACGCGTTAATATAGTAGGAGTTACCTATCTCTAAGCTACATATCGACGCTGATCCCCTATACAGAGGAATTGCATTTTTTAAACAACCATTAGATCTAGAGTGGATTGGCCACGCTCGGCTTTCAAATTTCGAGCTCAAATTGTGAGTTCTTCGCAGCGGGGAGGACCCACCTATGCTACGGCAGCAGCTATGGTGCACGCTTACAGTGTTCTTTCTCTCATTATGCGCCTCTGTGACGCGCAATATAAGACTCAATATTTCAGTGAACACCGACATAGGTTAATAAAGTACAAGTACTGCCACAGTTCGGAACCTCAATGTGTGTGTACTTGCTGACTGGAGTAGAGTTATTACGCGAGCTTACTGGATGGAGCGACCTATTCATCATAATATGGGCCTTTTGAAAGGATCGCCCTATCCATCAATCTTGAGGAATTGTGCGCGCACTTGACCAAATCGACGTCTTGGTCAATGGATCAGAACAGATCTAGAAGAAATGGAGTAAAAAGAAGTAACATGTTTCGCACAGAATATGGTTGACATATAGCAGCTTCCAATCTTTGCCACCTATGCCGGCACGGGATATGTCTATGTCACTAGAAGTACGTATACACGTTGTGTAGCACCTATGATCCTATGGAGCCTTAGCTTTATACCAGGAATACATCTCACTTATAGTCTGCCATGATGTCTCCACGTTTAGTGTCTCAAGGAAGCTATCAGGGCGAACTGGGATCCGCTATTTACCGTAAGAGATCGCAGTGTGCAAGCCGGAGAAGAATTTGTTAATATAAACTTGATTTTCTTGTCTTAAATAGATACAAAGTAGGTGTGGGAGTTGGCGCCTCAACCCTCCTACCATACCAACCAAATCTTACGCTTTACTGGCGCCCAGGTTGCTCGTTTCTCTTTCATGCCTTCTGCATGTCTTGGTGAAAGAAAACTCCAGGACTCTCTTACAGGGCATAAGTAGAGCCGGTATGGTATTGAGTAACAAAGGACAAATTCGTCTTCTTTCTGTTCCTTAATCAAATAATTGGCGTAATTAGTTCTCTTTTCTGGTTTAACGAACGAGTGATGGATCCTAACTCACTGAACAAGAAACACGACTATGGATGATATAGGGAGAGCCAGCCGGCAAATGAAGTTGTTGAGACAAGACGGCGAATCAACCCGCCAAGCTGCAACATATTAGCGTAGAAAACTAAAACAAGCTGGAAAATTAACGCACTCTCAAACTTAGTCCAACGCCAGCAGCCCCGACTGATGGTCGGTGTACACCCCTAACATAGATGATCCTGCGTAAAACGTACTGTTTATTAATTCGAATTCACAGTTCAAAAAATGTACGGAAAGCTGTTTTACCTGGATACTCCTCCTAGTGTCTTGCTGTTCTTTCCCAAGTCGAGCTGGACATACTTATAATTAGCAGAGGAAAGTCAGAATTTAATTATTCGAGTGCAGAGGTTGAATTTACCAGAGCCACAAACATGTCCTTTGAGAAGCTTCTTCAAAGGTCTCTCACTAGATGTATGCCCGTCCACACCCAGGACAGAGATCCTTTAAGAAGCTTCTTCAGAAGTCTCTGGCCCGGTCATACACTCTTTCCATTGGGGTGAATTGACACCCCCCTGCAGGTCTGGGTGCCAATAATTCCTTGAACCTCAGCCCGAGTCTAATTCACACTCGTTACTGTTAGTATTATATATAAACCTTTCATGTATGGGGACGTAACTAACAAAACCCCAATTACCCACTGATTAGGTTTTTTCTACTGGTACTAAACGCCTTTGCCCAACAGGACGACTCCTTTCCCAAGCCCTTGGACTTAACCTATGGTACCTTGACCTATTCGCCCCATCCAATGGTGCACTTATGTCGTAGTTGGGTTTGCCATCCCGCTGGGTGTTCCAGTACAGTCTAGATTTTGACTGAATGCGGTTAGTAAATAATAGACTAGCCCGGATTTGGAACCAATTATTACCTACATGTACATGTATGTGCTTGGAACGCCAAGGCAACATTGCACCACGCCTTTCAGTTCCTAACTGATTCGAATTGATGCCACGGGCAATTGCAATGCAAACAAACATGGCCTATTAAGAAAGCGATCGATCGAAGGCCAGAATGTAATGCCTCAGACGCCTAGGAAGGAACCAAAGGTGGTGAGTACAACCGGGGTTTCACAACTCGCAGTACTTATATTGGGATATAAGAAATGGTCAGGAACATAAACCTACCGTGGTTTGGAACAACTACGGGCCCGTTTGTCTAATCACCACCCCCACAAACCGGCCCCATCCTTCTCCCGTAGACCACTGGATCATTACCCTCTTCTTGAGGACCAGCGATATACCCTTTGGGAGGAGGTCCTGAGAGGAATAGTCCAATTACCAGGTTTTAATACCCTCGGTGACAAACATATCTAGCTGAGCTAGAAGTCAAGGTTACTATTAGCATAACCCTATACGAAGTAATATCAGAGGACAGGCCAAACAAACATTTGCTTGAAAAGTCTTGCTCGAGATTAACCATCCCTTAAGGGATACCGCCCCCGTATATCCTAACCGAATAAGGGCCTTGGGTATGGGGGTTTCAGCAGGTGCTGACCCTCCTAGACTAGTAGCTTAGCTGTGGATGAAAGAGCTGAGGAGCTCTGAGCTTTCTTCAATCAAAGAAAGATAGAAAGGAATACCTGACTATAATGGTTTCCTGGTCAGGGTTTTTAAACCGAGCCCAGCAGCAACGGATATGGAACAATTGTTCCTATTTGCCTCCCACCCAGAGAGAAAAAAGAAAAAAGAAGGAAGGAGCCTCTTGGTGGTGAGAATTCTCCACCTCAGGAGAATTGTCCCAAGAGGAGAGAGAGCGGAAGATGGTTGCCATGCTATCCAAAAGATCGTGACAGAAAGGAATAAGGTGTTCCAAGGGCGAGAAAGGGTGAGAAATAGGGATACTATCTTTTTGGGGGTTGGAACCCAGCCAATAAAAATGGCTATTTATTAAGATGTAGATACTTCGTTGCAGGAAAACACGGAGAATCAAACATCTTGCTGGTATTTTCGTGGATATAACTACTACCCACAAATCACAGATAAGGGGTGCGGATAAAGGACGATGACAAGGAGTAAATAACGGAACCATGAGGAATGGGAGTTTATGTTCTACTTATACGCAACTAACGGGTTCCCTCCTGTGCACACCGGATGAGGGACAAGCGTGTCCTTACGGCTTACTTATGTACGGATTGATTTATACTTTCTCAGCAGCCGAGAGGATTGACAGGTGTCCAAATCAACTACTGAAAGGTGTGGGTAACTGCATGTATATTACATAAGATTTACATTTTATGGGATGTATATTATAGGACATGTATGCATGAAGTTCCATGACTGTTGGCAGGAATCTGTATTTTTGCAGGGAATAATGGTATGGTAATCATATGATGGAATGAATGACTCGATTTGGGCCGCATTTTCAGAGCAAGCTGAAGTTCTCAATAGCTGTCAGGCTCTATAGGACTTTTCAAATTCAAGTGCAGGATCAAGAACCCACTTCTTCCATAAGTTTTAGGTGGGGCGATAGGGTATTTTCGAAGTCCGGAGGTCTGTGAGGGAGGAACGTGTCAGGAGGTCTATGTACTCAACCCTTTTGGACTATCAGGCAAGAATGATACGATTCTCATACCGCCTCTCTTTTTGGACACGGCCGGTGATCTTCAGGTATATTACGTATAGTCTTTTCTAAGGTAGTGCTATATATGAACAGAAATAAAATTCAATGTTAAGGGAATGGTGAGTTCGGATAAATGTCACCTTAATTTGTACTTATTTCCCTTGCTCTGGACATCACGCAGCAGACGTATATTTCTTTTACCAGACTTGAGCCTTGCTCAAGAAAACTTTGATTTATGTGCAGTATCATCCTAACTGTGTTGAGAACATGGAGTATTATGATCAGACACCAATATTACAGCTTTCATATTCTGGAATGACTAGGATGTTGGAGAGTCATATACTATCACTCGGCAGTGTTGGTCTCTGAACTTAGGTTGCATAGGCGCGGCAGAAAAGGCCGATACACATGGCAACAGAATATAGAAGGTTCGCCAATGAACGTATGGCGCCATAGAGGTTACATTCGACCGGGATCTCCTATCGGGTGGCCCCAACTCAACCGATTATTCCACACCTAAGTTGACACCGCAACCGCCTCCGCTTTATAATCTGTACGGTAAATTGTGGATTCCAACTCTTCAATGCTGTATTCAGTGCATTCACGTCGATAAAAGGCACATAGATCCGCATCCTCGGCAGGCTTAATGAACAGCTATTTATCATGTATGGTGAGTAAGTTCAGGTGGACACAGCAGAGTCCACTATCGTTCACAAAGGGCACTTGGTGTTGGAGGGGGGGAAAGTCATTTTAGCAGGGTAAACACACGTAGTGTATAACCTACCCTGCCTGCGAACTTAGAGCTCTTGATCGAAAACACCACCCACTCCTTCCGCCTGATCCGCCATTCACTCTACCATAAGACTCGTGCTCCAGAATATGCAATTAGTCTCTTCGATGCACAGTTCACGGCGCACAAAGCAGAAGCTTACGGTTATTATTTAAAGGAATAGTATGGACAGACATATATATACCTCCGGCGCTGGATGATAATGACAAACGCGAGCCCGAAGTGTGACATCTTAGCCATCATTACATATATTGCCTGATCAAGCTTCGGGAAGGTGAGTATGCTCATAGTATCCTCGATTGTCTTAATAACCTATGTGCACAAGTCATGTGTATAATATCAAGTATGCTTCTCCATAGGCTCACCAGAATAATATCAAACATACCTCGAGGAGTTTCATCACGGTTAGTCATATATTCTGTCTAATCTTCAAACAATGTATGTTATCATTCTATGGTCTAACTATTGGTTTGTAGGACTTCGGGTACCTCTTTCGGAGTCGGGGCAAGGTGTACAGCTACGAATCACCTACACACACTCCATTAATTAATTATGAAACGCCCCCTGGAAGTAGGATCGGCATCTTCCGAAGGCTCACAGCTCGTACTCAAATGCGAGTCACTTTCTATGTATGTGGAAGGACAGGAAGTAACTCGAGATTTGTTTATGTATTACGTCTACCCCGACCCCATTGCAGGAACAGAACGTCAACATCTATAGCGACCCGCACTACGAAGCTCCCAGAAAAGCTCAGGTTCTAATCAGAATATTGATTAGAGGGAGCCTCTGAATTTACGGAGTCCACCGCGCACCCAGTACCAACATCGTCCCCTTCCACCCTATAGTGCAGAAACGCCATAGGCTCCCTCCCATCTTTCCATAGAGCTCATTAGAGCTTCATAATAAATCAGGGCTTCCTGACATCTACTTTTTCGTGTCTTATACCTCAACGTCTCTCAGGTCTCAATATGAGTTCAACCTCCGCTCAAGACCCTAGTCCGTCTTCAAGCAAGCGCACCAGAACCCGTCGCGCCCAAGCTCAGAATAGATACGACAAGCCAATTCGCCCCTTGCGCGAGATCGCCCCCAAGTCGTCTACACTCGTAGATGGTAAAGACCCAAGGGAAGGAGCGCTAGCCGAGGAGATTCGTATGATAAAAGCCGCTGCACTTGCAGAGGAGATTCTCAAATTGAATTCAGCGACTGGATCTAAGCTAGAGCTTAATGGTACAGTCACTGATCCTGATCTCGATGGGGAGTATTCCACCGACGAAGAATATATCCTCCAGATTCAAGCTGGGCATAATCTCTCATCCACTCAAGCTTTTGATGAACAATCCGCAGAGGACCTAAGGACTGGGACCTATATGTATCAAAACCGCGTCATGCGTCTAAGAGCTCCATTCGTTCCAGATATCATGGTTACCAACCCCGCCGAACACCTGCTAGTTCCGGTACCCTACTGGGCAGACATACATGATGACAGGGAAACGCCAGAGAATAGTTTGAGGCCATCCCTACCCGTCCCGGGGCCCACTGCTAGCCCCTCCCAAGGAGTTGGTGAATTACGGAGATCACCGCGTCGTCATGTTCGGCGTGGAGCTACAGAGGTGTTGAAGCGCCGTAAGCCAGCCTTGCAGGTTGCTGCCTGTTCTTCAAAAGCCAGTTCCCATATTATCGGGAAGGAAAAGGTACCGGAAGCGGTCTACAATATTGACGACGAAAAGACTCCAGAGGTGCTTCCCGGAGTTGGCAAAGGAAAGGCTTCAGAGGTAATTCTCATAATTGGCAAGGGAAAGGTTCCAGAGATCATTCACACAGTTGACAAGGGGAAGGCTCCGGAGGTGATTCCCATAATCGACAAAGGGAAGGCCCCAGAAGTGGTTCATAGGGTTGAGAAACGGAAGGCCCCGAGCGTGGTCCGTAGAGCTGTAAAGAGAAAGACAGAGGGGACAATTCGCAAAATCGACAACGTCAAAGCCCCCGAAGCTATTGGTGAATTTAATGAGAGAACTGGTACTCATCCGGTTCGCATGCTTGACAAAGGAAAGGCTCCGGAGGTGGTTCCGCATTTTAAAGATGGAGCTATCGATCCCATTCTTCTTTCCAAGAATCCCAATTTTGATAATGAATACCTTTCCCGTGCTCGTGAGGCAGATTCATGGCCTTCTGAACGAGTAGGTAACATGAGGACAGATGAAATGAAATTACACAGCAATTTTGAATTACCGCCAGGAACTAATTGGGAAACACCTACCTTTAACAGTGAACAGCTTTTACCACAAAGTGAAAATGATATCATCGAAGCCCAGATTCGTGCAGACGAAGGGATTGATTGGGCTTATGATCCACAGGAATATAGCTACTTTGACCTTGCTTTCTTTCCGGAACACGCTTCAGATAAGGTTGAAACAGAATCAGAGATGTCGCAATTTTTCAAAAGCTCAATGAACATTAACGAGCCGGTTGCTGGTAGTTCTGATCAAGATGCGACTAATAGGCTCCTTTATCCTCCTCCAAACGACGGATTAACCTTAAGTTCTTTAACAGGCCTCCCTCTCTATGATTGGGGTTTTCAGGAGCAAAATGCCGAGGAGACCAAACTCCCAGATGCCAATGATTTCGGATATTTCCTCGAAGAAACGAACCATGTAGGGGTGATTGTTCGCACCTTCTATCCATATACAGAGGAAGATGATTTGCTGTTCCGTTAGCTTCGCTCATATCGATGGTCTGTTCTACCTAACCCACTTCTATATAACTGACCTGTTAACGTTCATTCACCATTTATTTATGAATTCAAAACTATTTTAATCAATTTCTTTCTAATTCTAGTTTCTTTTCATTCTTATTACTACTTCTGTTTCCTTATTTAGGAATTTCTTCCTCCCTTTCTTTTGGTATAGCTAACGGTAATGCTGACATCCGTACATGACGTTTATGAACGACTGGTGGAATAGTTGGCGGGCTCAGTATTTGTTTTCTTTTGACGGCTTTCTATTCCATTTGCCTATAATCTTCGATGTTTCTTCAGCGGCGCAGTACATATCCTGCTTTTTTATTTTGTTAATGGTTCTACTGCCTTGTGCTACTTAGTCCTTAGTGTCATAATAAAATACCTCAATCACATATGCCAACGTGCCAGAATCGCGTCTCCAAAATCTTCATACATTGGCATTGTTTTATCCTAGCACTAAAGTTTGTCAGACGTAATTCATCGCTTCTCAACCCACCCCCGAATCTAGTCTCCCTATTAACGTGATACTTATGTTGCTACTCAATCTCCATTTAAAGCTCTTTTCTTTTGCTGCCAACGCTGCCTCGGCGCTGTAGTACACACTGGGAAGTACAACCGGGGGTTTACAACTCCTCCGCCTTTCATTAGCCCTCTCCCGAATCTGTATATAAATTGTTACGGAATTCAGGTAACATGTCCCGAGCCCAACGATGATCCTTCCAGAACCAAACTCGCAACACGAAGCTAACCCCGAAGGTTTTCCCATTTCAGTTCCGAGGTCCCCCCACCCCTTGTTCGGAATGTGGGCCTCGATATCCTGGATATGACATACACAGGTATTGAGTGAGGGACTTAAGGAGAATCTCGGTTGTTGCCGGAGAGTTTGCAGCAGCTACTATCAAGGGTGAATTAGAGTTACCCCAGGGCGTAGAGGTGGGTACAGGGGCTTGAAGTCGGAATTGATAGAACTCAGTATCTCTTGCTACTGAATCTGGATATCTATGGTCATGCATCAGGATTACATATCCAAGACGTCATAACGGGCTATAGAGGATAGTTTGAGATAGAGCCTTTGATTTGGAGGTTATATTTGGAATTACTCAACCCTATCGTGCAGATGTTATACGTATCTGGTGATAAGCACACAATATAAAAGGAACCAAGAATCAGGACGAGATTATAACATGATTTTTAACACATCCCGCAGCATGCCGCATTATCTCCGCCATGTTTATAGATCAATCTGCCAAGCAACTCGGAGCAGATTTTAGGATCAGAGGCCTAACTGAAACGAGAGGTGTCGTATATCACCTAACAATTCATTTGTGATTATCTGGATCATATCTTTCCTCTCCGAAATATAAAGATATTGGAAGCTGCAATGTTCATTATCATAATTCTTTTGTATTCTATTTCCAGTAGAAGTTGTTGTCCGTGCACGTTTAAACTTTACCGCTTGGACCCACCAGACCGTCAAGCTTATGAAGCTTATGAAGCTTATGAAGCTTCTCCGTCATGGTTAAAGCCCTATTCATTAATAAGCGTGACTTCCATTCAATCCTAAGTCAGTGCCGCACTCCCACAATTTATATTTTGCCAAATATTCTTCCTCGTCTTTCATCTCCACCTCTCTGAGTAATCATCAAGCAAAAAGCGGTTTCTTTCCTGATCCATACAACCTATAACGATGGCTTCGAATGTATGATATCTTCTCCATTTTCTGAAGCCCTGTCTAATCAAACCTTCTTTATCAGAGGATTATGAACATTGTAGTGGACCGTAATCAGGTGTTCACCCCTTGGTTCCTACGAATGGTCATCGTATGGGCATTCAAGAGCAGTATCTTTGCCAGCATAAAAGAAAGGTTAGCCCAGGGTCTGATCAACAGAACGTCTGGGAAGCGTGTTCGACTCTACATGTTAGCTCTCCCTCCTGTCTCCAACGTATCAGATATTAATGCTAATCCAATGTGCGGTAAAGTGAGTACAAAATAAGGATCAGAGTCAAAGCAAGCCGTGACATCATCACTGAGCCAGTTCTCAAGGGAAAATATTTAAGAATCAAGTTCTCAATGTATACCACGCCGGATGGGACAATGTGTTCTAAGAAGGACCTTCCAAAGAAAGGGAGGGTTGTCACCAAGATACGCCTGGAAATGAACATTCGTGGTGCCGACTCGAACGTTGCTGGAACTCCATCTCAAAATATGCGTACGCCGTGGAACCAAAGTTTTTTTAAACGAAACTATACCTTCCCTCACACTAAGCATCCCCTCCAACCGGACTGGCCGCCCCTTTGTCCCCCCGACAACAAGAGGACAACCGGCAATCAGAAAAACGCTAATACCACCGCCATCGATAACCGAAAGACCAAAACCGCCCCTGCCAATCAGTCAAATACCGATTCTACCACCGCCGGGCAACTAACGATCTGGAAAGGGGTTCATCCAGGAGGAGGGAAGGTAGTGGAGGTCATAGTTCCTTAGGATGGTCGCGGTCATTCCCGCTTCTCACCCCAATCTTGCCGCTTTCTTGCTTCTAGCCACACCGCACACATTAAATTTTCTTTTCATATTTTCTGTTAGTCGCTGATTTCAAAAGCTAAGAACTCGACGGATCTCTTTCATCAGTTGTTGAAAACTTACACTCTTTTTCTCAGTGGATTTTCTTTAAATTGATTTCGCATAATGATGTTGTTGCTTTGATTTTATATAAGCTTGCTGTTCTTATTTGACACATAGGGGAAAACTCTGGTCTGAGACTTACTTCTCCTTTTTTCTAAGTTCTCTTGTCTACTCAATTTCTTTCAATCTCTCATTTACTGAATTTGTGCTGATTCATGGCGGAGAACGTACATTTGATTTGATAGTGGTCAGGACTACATGTAGGGAGGAACATATAGGGACTAGGGTTAATTACGTAACACACTTGCAAACCACCGCTGTACCTAAGCGGCTCTCATTGGTACTCCTTCCAATACATAATAGAATCAATTGTTCTCCGGGCCTTCCGGTAGAGATTACTGAATTTCATAGCATTGAAGTATTAGGTGGGTAGTATTTATTTCTCTCGGCGACTCCATGTGCCATGAGGGGTTTTTCTTCTTCAGATGATACTACTTGACATGGCGACTGTGGTTCGTCTATCTTCCCTTTGAACCTTCGATTATAACAACTTGCAATAAGAAAACTCATTTTCCTCAGCCAAGGTACGACAATAGACTGATGCTATCACCATGGCGAATTAATGCTGCAATTCCAATATCTTTATAAACCATTATTTAAATAACAGGGAACTCTTGGAATCTCCGACTGATGGTTACGACATCACCAAGACTCTCTTGTCTTGTTCTATCCTCACCGGTACCGGCCTTCCCCCCTTTGAGCAGAATAGGTACTCCCCCCCCCCCCCCCCAAATAACTTTATGAAGTCCAAATTTACAAATTCTGTAGACGTACTTCCCACATCATAAGGAACGGCGTGACTCGAGTGGTCGAGGGGAGACAAAACCACCCGGCAATTCAATATTTGGTCTCGGCGGGCTGTGTCATAACGGCACTCCCGCGTTTCGTCTTGCGTATAACAGCCGCAGCCTTTTTATGTCTGTCTACCGTTAACACTTTGAAGGTGATCGCACGTTCAGCTCGCGATCGGAAAACAGAGTTAAAACTGGACATTTGGTGGACAGACAGAGGAGAAAGCGGTCGGGCCGATATGAGCAGAGAACGGGAAAGAAAATGTCTGGGCAGCGAGGACCGGAAGAGCGCGCTCTAAACCGTGTCAGAAACGACGAGTTTCTTCCATCCGTAGGCGCTGGCTAGCTTCGATATTGATGTCCCGCTGAAGCAATGTCTAAAGTTCGGAAGACTGCTACTAAATCATGACATAAACATTTGCTCTATGGGATGACGTCCTGTCCCAGGACCCATGACACAACTCGGACATTCGAGTTACTTGAAAAACAGCTGTTCAATATGATGATAGATCCAACGCGGCTGAAATGCACAATATCGCTCTCCTTTTTAGGTTTTATTTTATAGACTTGAATGGGAGTTCTTGTCCTGGAGTCTTGGCGAAGTCGACGATTCGCTCACAGAAGCACGGAGTATCACTCGCATGGATGACTAACGATAAGTTGAGGATGAGCTTTAGCGTAACCGTTGAGTATCCGTACCAATTTGTTCAAGTTTATTTTTTTTTTCAGTAATGTCTTCTTAGGTCAGCTGGAACCTCTGTAGGTAATATTTCCGGAGTGTCATCAGAGAACTGGACTCCGATAATCTCGCTTCTACTAGTGATAATTCATATTCTATCGTGTGGAGCGATAATAAGATTGTATCGACGTAGAAGCTCGAGATTAATCGATAGAGCTTCTATTCGGGTGTGTTCTGGAAGCGCTTCGCCGTGCTATTTGCAGCAGTGAAGCATTACACTTACGGCTTGTCATCATCCTATCTGCGGCACCTGTTGTTTACCCCTAATCCTTAGGGTTCGCACGAGCCTGTCACACTGCAAACCTGCTGGATCTTACACCGGAGTGCTTCCAAATAGAAATTAGGGCAAAAATAGCAAGCTGTAGAATGTTCTGAACGTACTCTCTCCCTAGACACCCCATGACCTAAACTCCTTCTATGGGTGTGGGTTATGAATATTGATAGACTTGTTTGAAATACACCTTATCTCGTTAGAAAGGATCCTAGGTTATACGAAGTTCCTACCATATCGCCTTTCTATTTTTCTGACCTCATCCGGGGGACTGGCATTATCGAGTGATATTCCATGAAGGAACATTTTTGTATGCCCGACTCCATTTATAGTGTCACGCCTTGGAAAAAGGTGGAAACGATAGTGAAAGCCATGTAAAAGCTCTCCATTGTCTCCGCCGGCTAGGCAGGCGGTACCTGCCCTCTTTGTGTCGGCATTTCATTGGTTACCTACGTCACCCGTATACGTATCGTATGAAGAATATTTGAATTCGTCCGGAAGAAAGATTTCCCATGGCAGCTATCTCCATTGAAAGCGGAAGTGTAAGCACAGGGGGAGCACATATGGAGGTCTAAGTGGTATGCTGTATAGCCCCAGCAACATCAAATCGATGTTTCTGTTAGCGAACAATTGGGGGTGACAGAGTCGACGACTTATCAGTTAGGGCCTAGAGTAAGCGAGTCCGGTGAGAACTGACCTGCGCGAATAGAAGCCGTGCTTCGTTTTGGTGTTACTTTGTTACGGAATGGTTTGTCTCTGTCGTGCCTATACGAAGTGGGTGGAGGTACCAAACGCGCGACCGGCTTCAGTCTGCTTCGGTCTACTTCAGTAGTATATATTCCGTGGCGTATCTTTGTTAATTACAAACATATACCTCGTTCTGTGAACGTAATTGGGGCGCGCTTCCTACTTTAGTTCGCTTGTTTCCTAAGAATAGGTGTTCTTCTCCCGAATGTCTGTTTTGTCACGTCATCGTTGGTAGTCAGCAGTGCTAAACCTACGCTCTGCAACCTCATACCTCAAGCACACGCACACTTCCCCCACCTTATATAAAGTCCAAAGCCACATCCAGAACGCTCACCTATCCAAATAAAGCCGCTCCTGCATGACCTCCCAGACCTGAACACCGAAAGAAAATACACCAACCCAAGACCGCGAAGGTTGACATAAATACGAACACGCACTCGGTCTGAGACCTTTTGTAACTGTATGTCCATGCTTGAACCCTCTCCATATTGTTCCCTGTACCCCTCCCCCCACCTCCCTCGCCCTCAGACAAACTGGTCAATCTCATTTTATCTGGTGGTCGGTGTGAACTGGGCCAAGGGAAAAGCTTCATTGCCCTACGTTCTAACATCTTGTGGTAACAGATAACGCAAGCGATAGTACTCTTTACGCGTATACGACTCTCTTGCAATGGCAGTGACCAAAGGAACCTTGCGAGCTGGTGGAGAACCCGCGAAAACACCCAGAGAGGAGGGCGCCCGACATACATGTACTCGTAAGATACCTGCCAGTAATTTCCAAAAGTGAGGATTACCTCTAATCTGACATAGTGAGCCCAATTGAAGAAATGTCGGAAGATTCGAATTTCTTTTACCTTGAGGGCGGTGAGGGGGTCGCAGCCTGGGTACCACTCGTCGCGGGTGAGCTACTCGGAAAATCTGATCTTTCTGAGGTCTCGTTTGCCGTTCTCACGCACCACGTGATTGTCTTCATGTCGCAACACCGTGAAATCCTATTGGATCCTTCTAAGCAGGACGCCTGCAGACCAATGGTTTATAGGTTCGCCAGACAGGTCATACCGGAGGTATGGGGAAAGTACATGCAGGATGAAAATTTCAACCCACTCGAAAGATTCGCTCAGTAAGTTGCATCTGTGCCAATTATCACCAGGAGACTCCACTAAGATGTGTATTTTTACAAGTGTTTATCGGATCGTCCGCGATCTGATCGAGATGTGTCTTAAGATTGATGTAGAGGATATTCCGACCGAGACCAGACGTGTCGCATGCACTTATCAGTGGTCAGAAACACCAAGCAGTGACGAGCTCCAGACCTCTTTGGGTAACTCTCCAGAGAACCTCAAGATGCTTGAATTCAACTATCACATTCCTATTCCGTTGGAACCTAAGGTTTTAATTTATCGCTCGGATTCCACCATAGCGAAATCGAGGTTGACCAAGGATGTTATGGGGAATAGGTTAGAGAGCGCTTTGTTGAGCACTCTTTCTGATCTTAATAGTCTTCATTCCAACATATTAGAAAATATGCACGGTAATAGGGCACTGGTGCCAAAGGAGAACTTTGAGCCGGGTGAGATGATCTGGTCCACACCACTTCTGGGATTGAACATTGGTGGTATCAGACGCCCTGTTTACGTGGTAGGATTCCTGTGTCTTGATTTCTTGAACCTCAGAACACTTCTCTTTTTATAGTCGACGAAACTAATATTGGTTGGGGATGCTAAATAGGACCCCAAAAAGGTCATGCTACATGATTGCATGATGCCCGTTATGCCTCATAAGAACGATGATAAAGACTTCCAAAACTTTTGCTCATCGGGCACACAGTCCCCATCTCGAGATGACCTAGTAACTGCGATGAAGAGGTTTAAACTCAATCCCGACAGTGCTGGTCCGAAAGGTATCCAGAAAAGGCGCCATATTCCAAAAACCAGATCTCCCCTTCAAAAGATGCAACTTGCGTGCGACAACGCGTGCCAGTACGACTCTGATTTCGATAGATTCGTCAATCACAAGAGTCCGCCGATCAATAATTCCCCAGGTTGTATCTGGTTCTTTGAATAGCGGGATCGCGTCCTAGGTAGGACGGCGAAGTTCAGTGTAAGACTGGAAGTTCTAGGAGTTATCAGAAATGCGAAATTAGAGATATTAATGGCGGGGGGGGGGAGCATATTTTGGAGCGAGATATTATTCACATGTCTTGTAGTGGATAGAGGAGTGGTTAATTATCTTCGTAGTATAGCTCTCACAGTTTAAAGTTGTTTCAATAAATAGTGCACGTCAGGTTTTGGACTGAGACTCTGGTTTTACTATCTCTCCAATGTGCTTGCTCATGGGATGAGTGTTTGTGAACCATTTATGAAGTGTGTGATGCCTTGAGGAATGAGAGACTAAACGATTTAGAGAGAAATTCGTCTAGAAGCATAAGTTGAATGGTGATCCGCTGGTTTGGCCGTGGATCCTCTTTCTGGGATAGAATAGAGAAGTTGGCAGATTATTCAATAATGCTTCACGTGGGTTTGACCAATGAGCCCCCTCGACAATATGTACCACAATCACCAGACCCTATTTCTATTAACAAGAGCCTCATTGAAGTGGATGATACACGGAATCTACATTTATTTCATATACGCAACCGCTAATATCTAATCTGTACTGCCCTTAATTCTGCGAACCTACTAGCCCTCTGATTAGCCAAGAGCGGAACCTAACCCTGACCTCTGCGTGGCAACGGGCTCAAATGCCACGGAATGTCAAATTCAACTGCGGCTTTATACTGGCGGGTATTGCGCACTATTATCAAAATAAAAAAGACGCCAAGCGGTACGTTTTGGGTGGTTATAGTATCTCTTCTTTCATACACAAAAAAAGAACAAAAAGTACTGTGCGGTTCCGGGACGAACTGGCACTACTCCCACCCCTGGGTCGAACCCTGGCCTTCTGTGATCGAAAGCAGGGCTAAACCTCGCGGTGTTCTTGGGCGAGGGCTAAACCGTTAGACCACTCGCCCATGTGTGTTGGTGGCTAGAAACGACCTTTGTGCGCCAAGGATGGTTGGCTAGTTAATATGTACTACAATCCGTTCTTTTGGTGTGCACAGCAGGGCTGGGTGGCCAAGCAGGCACGACACATCACAATACTGGGCAGTCAGAAGTCTTACGGCGCAAAAAAAAGGCCCCATATATAGTCTATGGGTTGAGTTAGATAAGAGGGTGGAAGGGTAAAGTGTCAAGGTCAAATATGTTCTCCGTCTGGAGTACACCAGTAGCTTCGATAGCGTAGTAGTGACATTACTCTCCTCGAGTCAGCGCCCCGTTTCGGCCGCGCTAATCTTGGTGTTGGGGGGTCGCGGATTTGAGCCCCTCAAGCAAGGTTTCCAATGGTAGAAACCGGTTGTGATAGAAGACAAAACTGCACTGACCACTAAATCAAGGAACTCAACCTGTACCAACTGTACTAACTATTTATCTTGACAGTTTTAACTGGTTTAACCGCTTAAACTGCGGTTTATGCTTTGGCATACTCACCGTGATAACAGTCCTAAAAATAGGCGTTGATGTTCTCGGACAGCGTGTTCGAGCTTTGGAACTGACCTGCTCGAGCTCAGGAACTGGGGTGTTCGAACTTACGAACATGAGTTGTATAAACCGTTTAAACCGTCGGTATAACCGGTTGTGCATACCCCTAAACCGTTCAAACCATGTATTGAGGGCGAGAAGAACTGTACCAACTGTTAACTTAAACGGTTCCGTTGAACCGGTTTAAACCATATAACCGGTAAACCACTGGAAACCTTGCGGGCCTCAAGAAGCATATTTTTTGTCTATTTCCTCTTTTTCCTTCTTTTTTTCTGAGAGAAGAGTTTGTACATGAACATTTATATTATAAATGAAAGCATGACCACATCCTGTGGGCCAAAGGTTCTGCTACATGTAGTCAGTAGTATATCCCACCCGCCCCGCAATATAGGTACATACATGTATACATGTAGGTCTATAGAAAAGGTAATTGACACCTATGTTAGGGATCTTCTCTATTTCAGTAATAAATAGCATTCCAGAAATCATTTTGGCATGTAAATAGGATTGGCCCAAAAGGTTTCATAGGGCACGACACAAATTACACCGGTAGTACACAATTATAACAAATAGAGACCGTAGAAGGAAGGAATGTTTAGTGCTGCTGCGAGTGTTCTCTGTGAAAGGATTTGACCTTTCGTCCCCGCATGAGACATAGTACGTACTTAGGTATTTCCTTAGTTTGTTCATCTTCCACGCATCAACTTGTAGGTCCAGTACGTCCCATCACGAAGCCCTACAAGTTTCCATCCGAATCTTGAAACATGCAACTGGTCCACAGCAGCAAGTCCAAACATTGGCAGACTGTGAGATCACCAGCCATCCGATTAATCCACTGGGTCTGGACCGTGCCCAACCACAATTAACTGATCTTCTGAGTACTTGTGCTGATTGGTCTCTGCCAAACCAGTCCCGACGCAATCTCATTATGACCTTCTAGTACGCACTGACCACCTAAATGCTACCCACGGCGCCATATGTCATCGTAGAATACATATCTAAAGTTTAACCAAAGAGATCCTCGGTCTGCTCTTACATCACCAGCCCCGCTCTGGAACAACACTCACACCACTATCACCTCTCAGCGAGAACAGGACAGCCTTCTACATTTACAAAGGACCCCGAATCTCCACTTCTTTCGCACCTCTATCTAAACACCACTCCACAGCTCCAGGTTCACTACACCTAAGATACGACCGCAACGTTTTCTGACTCCATCTTGATTTTCAACAGCCAGGAATCAAAAAGGTCGCGCAATGCAGAGCGAAAAACACGATAAGAAGGGGAAAATGCCAGAGTACTCGATTCCCCAGCAGCAGGAAGACCGAGAGCCCACCAAAACACGTAGAAGCCCAACACATACCTCTCTCTGTAGAAGAAACACTAACATACCTCGCAGCAGATACTGGTATCTATCATTCCGAATCTTCCCGTGACGCTGTTGCAGTCTCTGGTCTTGGTAGTTGCCCCCCCCCCCCTCCCTTTTCCAGATACCTCGCTTCAAATCCCGAAGAAAATTACTAACATAGACCCAGACGACGAAGACAATAGCCTTATCACATATATGACGTTAGCAGTTATGCGTGACCCCGATCTCGATGGTCTCCTCAAGCGATCGGAGACCGACCCTAGCTGCGGCGAAGAGATAAGATTACGCATGATCACGCTCTACCCACGTGCCGGGGGTATTAATGATCTTTTAAAAAGGCTATATCGGTCCCGCATCAAGGAGGAGAAGAAGAGGCCTTGGGCGGCTTCGCCCCGTATATTGATTAGGCCCGCGGGAATAAGGGTGCACCGAACCGTTGGCGGTTTAAGACTACCAAGGACGGTCATAGAAACATCAACGCAGAGAATTGAGAGAAGGATGACGAGGCCGCCGAGAGATCGGAGAAGGACGAGGGGGGGCATGCTGAGGACTGACGAAACGAATATGCTGGTTGACCGTTTTGAGTCACTGTTGTCTTTCCAGGGGGGTGCGGAGAACAGCAGCGAGGACCAAGCTAGAGAGGATGAAATGAGTATTGACTAATACGAGATGGATTTTGGGATAAACATCATCTACTAGTCCCTTTTTTCCTGTGTTTTTATTTCCCGATTTTAGGAGTACTTGGAACGGTTTAGGAGAATCTACAGTCCCCTACCTTTTTTTGTAACGTAGCTTCTGTCATAGTACAACTTTAGGCAAGGCCTCTCCCAGCAATGCGAGATCTACTATCGTTAGAAAGATGTTATTTAATCGTAGTCTCGTGCCAGCCTGTGGTGTGATTCTCCAGCAAACGACGAGCGAGTTTTCAAAGGTCAGGGCACGAGACTAATTTAATTGATATTTAGCATGATAAAAAAAAGCTACTCTCTCTTTAACCATGACTGTAAAATAAGTGATCTGAGTGATGCTGGGATACTTTAGAAAGCCATAGGTCTAGGCCATGATGCGCAACGACCCTTCCGCCCACATTTGCAATCCCAACCTTTCTGATTCCGAGACCCCCAAACCCAAAGATCACGATTGCCATGCATTGGCAAATTTATGAAGACCCGGGACGAGGGACTGGGCCTCTTCACAAGTCTCATCCGGGGTTTCCAGTGGTTCATCGGTTATATGGTTCAAACCGGTTTAACTGAACCGTTTAACTTAACAGTTGGTGCAGTTCTTATCGCCCTGAATACATGGTTTGAACGGTTTAGAAATCTGCAAAACCTGTTATACAACGGTTTAAACGGTTTATACAACTCATGTTCATGAGCTCGAACACCCCAGTTCCTGAGCTCGAACACGTCTGTTCCAAAGCTCGAATACCCTGTTCGAGAACATAAAGAGCGATTTTTTGGACTGTGATTATGGTGAGTATGCTAAGATATAAAACCGCGGTTTAAGCAGTAAAACTAGTTTAAATTGTCAAGATAAACAGTTGGTACAGTTGGTACAGTTTGAGCTGCTTGATTTAGTGGTCGGTGCGGTTTTGTCTTATATCACAACCGGTTTCTACCGTTGGAAACCCTGGTCTCATCTGATACTATGGAAATACCAGTAGACGCCCAGCCAATCATAGTAGATCAACGTATATAATCTATACCAGCTTGCACGACTTGAGAGAATATCAGCCAATTAGAACACTTGGTAAGAGGACAAACTCGATTGAGTCTCCAGCAGGTAATGGTACAACGGACAGAGACTCGAGCGATGAGTAATTATCGATTCCATTTATCTGTACAGCTCTCACTCCTCACAGATACCAATCTTTCTAAACAAAGAAAACAAATAGTACTGCATTTAAGATCAGGCCCACCCCTACGACTCCCACGACTGGACTTAACCATGGATTTTCTACGGAAAGACCAGGCATAACCGCTCGGTTCTGGCAGGCAAGTAAGGCAGAGAACCGATGTATCATTCGCTCATGTGTATTCTTGACTGGAAATGATTTCTGGTCTCCCAGGGACGCCAAGGACTGTCAGAAGCGCTTAGCCCGTTCCGGCGTGAGAATGCTTTGGAACGTCTTCGTTCACATAGCTCACCCAACGCGACATGTCGGATAACCATTGTCCACTACACCTCGAAACGCTATAGTCATATACAAGATGTAATCACTACATGGAGTCAATGCGTCCCTCGTATGCCTCAAGTATCTTGAACACCTTCCTCACGTTTTCGAAGAGGACTCTGCATATGGCGCAAAAGGGTGCCTTGGGGAACGATGCTGTCAGCCTGTCGACATCGGCGAGACACAGTATCTACGTGGGCTTATAGCCATAGAGTCCAGTGGGAGATGAGGCTGTTGTGCATCTTCTTCCCGGGATCAATAATAGAACAAACTTCAGTTATATGTACCGGGTGTTGTCGTTCACCAAAGTCCTCTATCTCCTCAAATTCCCACCTTACGCGATCACCACTGTGAAGAAGCCAGTTCTGATAAAACTCTACACAACCCTCAAGTCACCGCCCCCCCCGCCCCCCCCTCTCCAAGCATCATATCCTTTTCTGCAGCTTGTATCTCTGTGTTTTCGGATGGTGCAGTGGGTCAGGCTTTCACAGCTTAATCCCACGTGTTTCATCTATCTCCTGGCTAGTTATATTCTGGTTGTCAAGCTGATAGTCAAGCACCCACACGTACAAGCCATCAGACGGTAAAAGCATTCGAGACGATTCCCACATATTGGAGCTCTCTGGACGAGGCAGAACAAATCTAGGACTAAGGGTTCAATTGCGCTGGTGAATAAGAATGGTATGTAGTGCAGATATAGTATTCTAGATATCTCCTTCGATATTGGAAGCTGATAGTTAATTAATATTTTCTGCCTCGCTCGACTACCAGTTGACTGTTCAGTCCACGCAGAGTCACTTCTACAAAGGATTGAAGCGCACAGCGGAAAGGTAGACGAGGAACATGAAAAACTGGAGATTATTTGGCCTTGCAAGAGGTAGGAGTGGTGAACTATGAACGACAGGATGCATCAGACCTATCGACACTGCCCCAATATCTCCGGCCAATCGATATCCCCTTAACCTTGAACCACAACGTGCACTTCGCTTATGATGCAGTCCTCACCCGCAGTCGTTTCAATGGAATCCGCAGTACTGGGCCCAATTATCAAATTCCCCGGGAGTTCCGCACAGTCTCTCACAGCCTGAAGCCCCCCCTCCTTCGCCGACCTAATGACAACTGGTCCTCTCTCTACTCCGTCACTTTGCACTGCGGCCACGTGATCCCCATCTCCCACCCTCTCAATTCCACTAGCACTCGCTAGGAATTCCACACGATACTTGAGTGCGGCCTTGACTTTCTTGAAGTAATGCTGATTTTTGATGATCTTGCCCGTCTTTCCCTGCTCCTGCGAAAGGATGCGGATGCTCTCGTTCAAAAGACCCCCAACCAGGGAAGCCCCCGGTATATGGCTACGGAGCCAATCTTCAATCTCCTTCTTTGAAGCGGCATCCCTCCCTTCATCTCGATAGTGCTTCAGAAGGTCCAGTAGATGCTCGTTACTACCTAAACCTTTCGCGATACCTACCCAGATTGTGGAGGGGCTATAACCTAAGAATAAAGGAGATGTTAGTCTCCTGGCAGATGCCTCACGAAGTAGGGAAAGAAGATATACTGGGCTTGATCTTGCGTTGTCGACGTTTTTTTCTTGGCCTAGAACTTGGGAGTTTGTCCTCTGGCAAAATTGGGAGGACCACGGGAACGGGGGTGGGCGTGACATCCGCCGACATTCCGGGATGCTCTGCAGACTTCGACCCTACCCCGGGCACTCCCTTGGGCGCGGTTACTCGCTGTGGCGTGATGGGATGATAATCCGCTGACCTTGTGCTGGTAAGTGGTGCGGCAGACGCAGCACCAGGTGGTGATTTGAGCCATGCGAACATTGTCACATCGATGGGCGAGACATTCTCGGCGGCGACTGCGAGCGGCGGCGGAGATCTTCGGTTAGGCGACCCTCGCTCGAACGGAAATGGACGGTTGGTGGATTCCATGGGTACTTTGAACTTTATAATGGGTGTACAAGATAGTAGTGGTGTTGTGGTTGTAAAATGCGTCTCAAAGTCGATGAAGCGTGCCGTGTTGGGCTTCCACCCATACCACGTGACTTCGCCGACCCCAGCAAATAAATGATCCACCTCTAGGAATAAAATTCTAGTGTATACAGGCTTCTGTACTAGCTTAGGCTCAGCGAGTATGCAGAGTCACAGTTCATTCTTTCCCTTTTTTGAACCCCTCTACATCCTACAATAAATAATGATTAATTTCGTGGTGTAGTAGCAGTTAAGTGCGAACTCCGACCTCCTTCTTACAACATAGACCGGGCCAGAGCTTCTCTACCATCTCCTATCATCAGGTGTAAGCTCTTTTTTTCCCGCAGAGCAGCGAAGCACCCACCCCCCTATGTGACCTACAGTACCACCCACTCCGCATGAATGGAATCGCAGCTTCATAGAATATCACTCGCAGTCTTTTTGCCCGTGCCAAGACTCCGGTCACAGCGGTCATCTTGTGACCGATGCTTTTTTAATTCAACTCTCACACCACCCGCGTTCATTGAGAACCAAAAAAGGAGAATATCTCAAGACCGGCAATCCTGAGAATGACCGAATTCCCATTCCGGATTCCCATTCGGGTATTTTCTACTGTTCAGAATTGAAAGTTCTACAATTTCTACTAATGCGCCGAGGACTAATGAATGACCTTTCGCGCAACAACCGCTCTAAGCGATCGATCGGAAGGTCATGCTTATCGATAAGCGAAGACCTGTAGGAGCCCAAGGTATCAGACCTCGAGCTCGACCTGTGGCTCGACGCTTGCTAGGTTATGTCAAATAAACACCCCGAGGAAGGTTGAAGGATTATAGGGGCTCCGCCGAGAGAACAGCTGACGATGACCTGTGTCTGAATCGGCGTGCGAAACTCCTTAAACTTTCGCAAATCTTATGATGCTCTGATGACGGCGGATATCTTGATGTATATCTGGCCTTACCCCCATGACATCCAGTCATGTAATCCGCGCATAAGTCGAATCTTCGCCTGCAAAAAGAAGACCTGGGCAAATGATCTTCCCACACATGGCTCAGTTTGCAGGTACCTCTTTAAGCGGTTTCAGAAGTCTTCCCTGGCCATTGAACAGGTTTCGATGAATGCTTCCATGACGGAGCTCATCGATGTTCCCATACCCAGGTGCTAGATCTTATTGCGTATGGCAGCATTATGCGACATTCAACCGTGACCAATTGGTGAGAAGGTATGTATATGTCGATCAGTACTACAGGAGGGGAGGGATTGAACCTTGCTGCTGATTTTGATACAGATTGTGGTATGAAGGTCGAGGTATTTATACAAAAAACATGATATACCAAGGATTGGGTTCAAGCCTTTAGGACCGCAATGTGAGGAATACTATCAATTGTGGCCCATGATATGATTCCTTCTTTACACAATATCAGCAGTGGTTCTACGCTCGGAGACTCGATATTTGGCCTAATTTGGGGTGGTAATGCTGATTGGCGCCTTTTACACCCACCTAGTAATGTGCACGAGCCAGATTTTCTTGATGGTTTTGGCAAGCGAAGAGGGGACATTGGCAGCGGTTAGGAAATGAAGGGCTGGACCAGTCCCGGAAATCTCGATACAAGTCTTGTAAGCTTTGCCTTTTAGCTATAACTCCTTGCCCGGGTGGAGAGTGGTTTTCCAGGTTTCTTCGGAACACTTCGGAACAACGCACACGACGATCTCCGAACGTATTTATAATAATTTCTCAGCTTTTCTTATTGGGAAGTTATACACAGAAATGTCTCGAGACTTTGACAGAACTAATCGGATTTCTTGAGGCTTTAAGCCCCGATTCGGGAAACAAAATGAGACAAGATTTGCCCAATTGAATCTATTCTACTGTCGTGCTCATCAGTACAGCGGTAGGTAATAAGTGATGGAACGCCCTGAGGTACAGTTATACCTGCAAACACCGTATGTTGGTGGCGTTTTACCTAAACCAGGTATCACTGTGTCTCAAGCCGTTCCATCACTTATTACCTACCTCTGTACAAACACCGGGTATATTTAAGTTTAATGATAAATCTATTGATCCTTTCAGAGGTGCAAGCTGTGAAGAAGAAAAGAATCTGTTGATATTTCCGTAGTTCTGGACACATGCACGGATAAGCGGCGATGCCGCTCTAATTATAATAATCATATATTAGATAGATTGGGGTATATAGGACACATTCAGTACTGGTGTTCGCGTGTATAGCGTTCTGTTTATAATGTGTCAGAACGGCAAAAGGTGATGATAGATCAAAATACATATAGACATTCGATGTAGATACATATATACCGTTCGTTACGAGTGTTTGAACACGGTGTCATCCCTGTGTGATTATTTTTACTCTCCGACATAGCTTACTCTCTGATTGCACTAACGTAAGAAATATTGAGAAGCCCTGAAGGCGGGATCAAGCAAGGCGGAGATTCATGGGGAGGAAATCGTCGACTATTTTCTTGGAAGAGTCTTCGCACGATGTCTGACTGAGGGGTAGAAATTATGCTTTATAAGACCAACTGTCCTCTTTAAATCCTTTGGATAGTTCAGTTCTCCGCTAAAAAAAGACTTTTTTATGGGAACTATGAACGTCTCCTTTCTTATGGGCCGGACCGCGGGATATTACGGCGATATCTGTCATCATACATCGGTCATCCTTCATATTCATTTACTTAACATCCCATCCTGGTGGTCTATGTCGGGGGCGTACCGATCGGAGAGCTTTCAATTTCGGAAATCCTTCCCTGGAGGTGTAGCTCATCAAATCGCCTCATATAACAAGATAAATCTATTTTTGTCGAATGCCACTCGATTACTACGACCACATGTAAGATGTTTCGGATGAGATTCTTCTTGGCATAGGCAACGGGCCAATTAACAGCAAATGGACGCTCTACCCACAACTCCTCCCCTCCTCCATAAGACCCACTATTATACCAACAGTCAACAAACACAATTGCAAAATCACTAGTTATAGAGGAGTTTAAGGCCGCGTTCTGGCAACCGCTAGTTCAAATATTGTGAGGTTGTGACCTGCCAATGTAGCAACGGAATATGTCAGGATTGCAACCTGGCAGAAATAAAAATTTAGGGCGTGTTCTGCTACCCATAGCACATTAAGCCTTCGCAAGCCACAATGGTGTCTCGATGAGTGTATTTTCATGTGAATGAGAGCTCTAGCAATACAATAGTTGGCGCTGGTGAATTTGATTGTGAATTTGGTGATAGCGCGGTGAGGATCGAGTGATACAAGCTTGAATATTTTGGTCTGAGTAGAATATTTTAGATCGTGATATTGGGACTCTAATAGGATGACAAATATCACAAAAAGTGGTTGCTCGAACACTAAATACCTTCACATATTGTGCCAAGACGGCCGAATATCGTGATATTCGTTGCAACAGGGCGCGGCCTAAGCTTTCAAATCCCTACGATTGAGCCCGTATTAATACCTGAGATAATACAAGATTAGAGCTCACAGATATAACCCCTCTCGACCTTTCCAGATGTGGTTGTGTTGCAAGGCGATTTTGAAGTTGCATTCCCGTACTAAGTTTGATTATAACGCAGTGTCCAGCTAATTTTGGCAACTCGCAATACAACATTATGACCGATCAACAGCACGTTGAAGGCTGTTTTCTGTAGTTCCCTAGAGTCTCCTCCAGATTGATCACGAATACGAATCGATATGAACCAGAGAGAGAACTGATGAGATTATGATGGGTGATGGTCTAGTCTAAGCGTTCTGTGGTCGACTAATTCTAGTCTGCTTCTAGCTATTACGTTTCCTTCTTGTCTCCTGATTACGTCGCTCAGTGGCTTAGCCACAACCATGTGCCACAACGTTTACCGAACACGCCTTCAATGGATTTTCAGGCTAAGAAATACACGACTTTGTATTAAAAGCTCGCAAAGGTTTAAGACCCATCGGCAATACATGCACCTAAGGTCCAGAAAACCTTCGCTCACCGTTCTACACATGCTGGTTACAATGTACACATGCAGTTTCTTGCCAATAACGAGTGATGTTCGATGACTGCACATTTTTCCCCGCCCTTCCCAAGGTTCCGCTCCAAACATGCGGCGGCATCTAGTGCATCAACTGGTGGGAAATAAGTTGGCGGGAACCATAAAGAGGCAACTTTAGTCAGCAGGGTTTAATACTTATGTACATGTAGGTAACACAAGAAACCAAAGCGAGTGATCTTTTATGAACTGGCTGACTAACATCGCGACATACCCCATGTGTTCTTAAGTGCAATACCAGTTCCACTTAATGAGAGTTACCTGTGTAATTCGATGTGCTGGTTCTGAGAAGACCTTTGGAATTATCTGAAGTCGGAGGAAGCTGCAAACTGGTTTTTCTCTCACAGTATATTTAGTTTTTATTCAAGCCTCAGATCTTCTTTTGTCTCGAACCAGACGTTAGGTGGTACAGATCACGTGCCTGAATAATAATAAACTTGGAAGCAAGAGGCTGACGACTCAACCACACGAATTAATTATCAACCACGCTGAGCCTAATTGGGTCTGACTCGAGACAAGATCTTCTTATCGGACCAGTCTGAGCGTAGATATTTGAACAGTGCGGTAGAACAGGAGTTATTTGAGCGTCTTCCAAAGACCGTTGAATAAAATAACTCCGCTTATTTCGTCAGTTCCTTTTAGGAGATGATGTAAAACCTAGAACCCATACGTCACACCCCGAAGCAGCGTTTCCTTCTAGCCAAACTGAGCAACCTAGGAGCCCAATGACACAATCCAACAGCCCCTCAAATTCCACCAAAGACTGGGACCTTCGCTCCCGAAGAAAAATGGTCAAGAGGTAATAGCTTATGCGTACCTACATAGGACTTGACCGTTTTCCCCATGAGCTACCACTTAGGTATATTAATACGTTTTTTGCTGCTCGAGAGGAAGGGCGTTCGGATCGCAAAATGTATCTCATTGATTCTCCCCCAATTTTGTGCTTTTTCTTTGTTGTTGTACGGTGCGGCCGCCGGTCTTAGGTTGTGACAGCTTTGTCTCCTGTTGTTTGATCTATCTCCTGGCAGAATGCGCGCCCGACATTCAAGAATTTTCCTCACTTCGCCGTGCGGTGCAAACATTTTTTCGCATATTGCACTTCCCGTATAAACAACGAACATCTTATGTGATACGTGGCACCCTAACCCCCAAAATCGTTGGTGTAGAGTTCGTACCTGAACCATGCTGAGGCCTCAGCACGCTTGCCCAGTCTGTACCAGGTCTTATTCGGTCATTTTAGCTCAGTTTGCTTCAGCTTTTCCCAAAGGAAGAACCACTCAAAACGGTTGAAAACACTGCAATACTGTGGGCCAATTGGCTCGGTTGCCGTACCTCGCTATCGGACTGGATATCTGGGCATGTCCAGCAACTTGCCTGATGAGATGGCTGGCTCAGTGGAGTAGGATGGTACACCGCATGCGACCTGGTGCGTAGCGTTTTCATCAAAACAACTATAGCGCGTTAGTTTTCAATTTATGATTTGACACCTTATTGCTTAGGAACATGAAAAGACTCGCCATATATCAACCCAGCCCCTTGAAAGCGCCCATCGTGGCCCCACAAAAACGGGTTCGACCCCTCTATTCACTCACCACTCATTGTACTCAAAATCCACATATACAGACACACACACATATAGACACATACACGAAATGTCTTCCATCGCCGAAGAACGCCTTGACGACCTGCGCGAGAACGTGAATGACCTCCTTAACTATGAGATTATCAGTGATGTGGAACTGAAGAAGGTCCTTGACCGCGAGGACGTTTTCGAAGCGAGTACGGCCGACATGCTGGCACATATACCAAAAGCACTGAAGAATGATTTTCTAGATGGGTTGATTGCCAGAAGGAGGCGGCGATTTGATAAAGAAGTTTTGGAGGTATGTAGGTACTTTGCTGGGTGTTGGGGGTTGATGGAACAGGTTTTATCCACCACTATAACGTGGGTGACGGTGGAGAGGGGGCCGCCCAGGTATGGTGAGAATACTGCTGCAGAGTAGGGAGATTTGGCGACGGTTTGAGGTAGTAGGTAGGTATTAGCGAATAGCGAAAATCTGTGTAAGCAGTAGACATTATGTCAAGTGATCATAAAATTTCAGTCGTCCTTCGAACTGAGAGATGATGTAATGAATAACGATTACACCAGATGAAAGCTTCAAGTATAGGAGTGCAAAGAAAATATAAAAGAGATACTTTCATGACTGTGATAAACTCATGGTGGGCGCGGGGAGATGTACCATGCATGGACTCTAATATCTTTCTATGCGTACACAGTAGTGGTGGGTGGCTTAGGACTGGAGGCACGACATCTCAAAATACTTAGATGTAAAAAGCACTGAGCAGTCAGAAGCCCTACGGTGCAATAAACACCCCATATACGAATTCAGTTGGATGAGAGGGTAGAAGGGATGGTAAGGGGTAGAGGGAGCAGAGCGCCAGGCTCAAATATGTTCTCCGTCCGGAGTACACCAGTAGCATCGGTAGTGTAGTACATAGTGACATTACTTTCCTCGAGTCAGCACCCATTTCGGCCGCGCTAATCTTGGCGTTGGGGGGCCGTGGATTCGAGCCCTCCAAGAAGTCGAAGCGGATTTCTTTTTGTCCATTTCTTTTTTTTCTTTCCTTTTTCCCTCCCTCTCTTTTTGAGAAAGAGGAGTTGGAGCTTGCAAGAGCTGGCTGTTACCTTTATGGGCATACCCCCGATGCCAGGCTCGCGATGACTATGAGTTCGATGAGAAAAGGTACATGTATACATACATATTGAGCTTCCGAAAACCTGATGAATATCACCTGAGAATAGTAAGATAATATGTCCGCATACAGATCATTGGATAGTTGTAAGATATGAACCCTGAGTACATCGTTTCTTTCACGTATAACAAGGTTGAGAGACTACAATAGCTGAAGACTTGTGGGACCTAATCATCATGGGATGATGCTCAGCAGTAGGAGGAATGGAAAAGCTTAAGAACGCAGGGTTAGTCACAGAAGAAGAAGGAGCAGTACGTTAGGAGACACGAATTGTAAAAAGCGACTGAAATACGTGACATTGAAATTCTTCAAAGTAACGTGCTACTCAACAGATCCAGATCGGCAAAAAAAAATGATCTCAACCAATCTTACACTAACCGCGAGATATCCTGTCTAGGGATCAGGAAGAGACATCTCCTTGACAGGTACAACCTCCGAGGCAGTGTCAGTCCCTGAACCGGTGTCTTTGTCGACTGCACCAGCATCAAACTTCAAGCCTCCAATGATAGCATAAATGTCATTCATTTCACCAGCACTGTTTGCCCCCGCCAATTCCTGTCGTTTCTGCTTTGCCATAAGACGACTATGTAACCTTATCCTGTCACGCCTAGCCCTAGCATCAACCCCAGGATCTCGCACCTCCCTACCCGCAGCCGCTTCGTTCTGAACGAACTTGCGCTGTCCCGCCCGGCGCTGTTCCTCGAGCTCAAGCTTCTTGTTTTCATATTCCTGAACAGTTAGACTCTCCTCAAAACGTGCCAGGAGCTCCGCCTTGTCTCTCTCAGCAATTGAATCTCGGAGAGCCTTCACGTCGTGACGATACTTCAGTGCTACCCGGAGAGGTTCGAGGGTGTGCCTATCACAAATGGCGTTGAGTTCACTGATGAGATTCGAATCTCTGCCAGCGCCGGGGTCAATTGCAGCGACGGCATTGAATAGTTCCGTGCGACCTTCACTGGTGTAGGAGTTCTTGACTATCTCCAGGAGAGTATCGTCGCCGGAAATCTTTTGGGCAACGCGGAGCAATAGTACACGCCATTCCTCTACGAGTAGTTAGCATGAGTACACATGTACGGCGGGAACGATCTCTAACCTCTCTTCTGCTTTCTGGCTTTTTTCTGTTGTGCTTTGGACGGTTCAGCTTTCTCGCCCGCCTGGTCCCCATCGTTGGCGCCGGAGAGCGAAAGGTCGGTCGCATTGTCCGCCGCTATTTTCCTCGCATGCTTCCTAGCTTGTGCCGTCGTTTTCGTCGGATTATTCCTCAGGCTTGTAGGACGGAGTCCCAGAGGTGGAAAGGTGGTGTCATGGGGGTTTTTATCTTCGCCCATTTCGATGTCTGCCTCATGATTATATGTATGAGTAAGATTATCATGAATTGGATGGATTGTCGAGACATACCTCCGGAATGAATTGCAGCTTGCTCGGCAGCGTCTTTCTTGCGCTGCATCTTTTCTTTTCGAAGCACGTTGCGAATCTCTCTAGCACTCGACGGCATGGTTGCTTTTGTAGTTGTGTCTTTGGCGTTGCATACAGAATTATGATGGAATAAGTTGACGGAGAGGAAAGCATGTGTGTTGGTTACGTAGAGATCTATTTAGCGCGATAGGACTTAGGGTTGGGCCATGCGTTTTGACCCCGTTGTTCGCACTAACAAAAATGTCGGCCGGCTGGATCCGATGACCTTGAATATTGGGATCTCTAAGTGAGTAGAACATCCTATAACAACGTTCATCCACCTTTTTTCTAGTAACCGGAGATTCTGACCGTAGTAAAAATCAAATCAATTGTAAAAGAATACATCAACTAACCGGATTCCTTCATATTGGTACTGAAGTTGGTGTGAATAAATGTAGTCTTTCTGGAGATCTAAATATATCACGCGGCTACAGGCTTTTTACCCAGACCTGAGTTTAATTTGATACCCATCATGCAAAATAGATATCTCGTCTCTGGTTGATAAAGGATAGAGCACGATAGGGACACACTGGAGGAAACACTTGCGGTGATTTAGAAAAGAGTTTCGTGAAAGGGACCGATTCTGAGAATCATTCACTTCTATTTTCCATAATCGCACGGCAGTCATATTAGGCTCTTGAGAAAACGCTCAACGCACTTACCCCATCCTCTAGTTGAACTCACAACTATCTTATCAGCCCTCCATTGAAATATTAAGGGAAATATTTATTGAGAAACCAAGCACACGTCATTACTCAATATGTACCATGCGAATGTTGTATTTTTGAAGAAAAAGGGACAATATAAGACAGCCATTCCTAATGAAAGTTGCAGCTGTACATCTTGTGTCATAATTTATTCAAAACGCTAGTGAACTGTCAGAAGGAATATCTACTTCGTGTACCCTAGGTATCATCTAGAACATTTCATACCCCGCTAGAATGAGGTGTTCGTTGGTAGTTAATTGATCATGAGCCCATCCGCAGGCGTTACCTCTTCACTATTGTATGGAGTATGATGGTCAATGGAGTAGAACAGGACGCCGCTAGCGATTAGACAGGGAGAAGAGGTTTTGCCTGCGCCCGTCAAACCCAATGTTTATAGATGTCTTACTCGTTCCTCCCTGAGCTACCATCCACAGAAGAACGTCCCAAGTTAACACAGGTTATATATTCTAAATTGTTGGGAATACCATAACCTTATAATACCTCACATATTATTCCATTCAACTGGTTAATTTTCCTTGTCTTTGATTTCGCCCATCTTACCAAAAGAAGACGGTAGTGTGGCCCAAGAGGCTGCTCGAAGTTACTAGATACCTGTGTCTCGAGGAGGTTCTGCCTCGTATGGTATATAAACTTCCTCGCTCGTGCAAGGAAGTGACGCCTCGTGGTGCTCCTGCTGGCTCAATACAGCTGGTAGTTCCTATATTTAGACCTACCGAAACTCCTCTGTTTCCATATAGTTCGGCTGGTTTCCGAGGCCTGTAGGAGGCCGAGGGCTTGCCTCGAGCATGCTCGCCTCATCGACCCCCATGCCTTCAGCTCTCTCGAGGCAGAGTCCTTGAGGTGGTCCCGGTACGACATCAACGGTGATATGTACTTTATCAGGTCCGAGTCTGCACGTCTCGAGATCTTGCTGTTCTCCGTTTTCGTTTTTGATCTATATCGCTCGTCAGCTACAGTCACGCAATAAGCCCCAACCACCTGATGTCAGACAACTCATGTAGCAAGGAGTCCTCGCCCATGCAGATCTAATCGTACACTCCGTCCTAGCCCATATAGTTTGTGGTAAACGGAAGATCACAGCTCCATTTCTACAGCCCAAGTCTCCCTACACCTCCCCTAGAATCTAATATGTACTGCCCTTAATTCTGCGGAACTACTCGCCCTCTGATTGGCCAAGAGCGGAACCTAACCCTGACCTCTGCGTGGCAACGGGCTCACCCAAAATGCCACCCCCAAATGCCACGGAATGTCAAATTCAACTGCGGCTTTATACTGGGGGGTATTGCGCACTATTATCAAATTAAAAAAATACCCCAAGCGGTACATTTTGGGTGGTTATAGTATCTCTTCTTTCATACACAAAAAAAGAACAAAAAGTACTGTGCGGTTCCGGGACGAACTGGCACTACTCCCACCCCTGGGTCGAACCCTGGCCTTCTGTGATCGAAAGCAGGGCTAAACCTCGCGGTGTTCTTTGGCGAGGGCTAAACCGTTAGACCACTCGCCCATGTGTGTTGATGGCTAGAAATGATATTTGTGCGCCAAGGATGGTTGGCTAGTTTTGTATGTATTTCAACACAACGTGTGTCGAAATGAACTCCGGCTGAAGCAGTGATTTCTGCATGTTTATAGGTGTTTGATTTTATTAAAGTAGCTACGGAGTACTAATCGAGGGAAATCTTAGTCGAACAAACGCCAGAACGTGTGGCTTTTATAAGCAAGCGACGCCTACCATATCTGGATTAATTGCTGATTTATGCTGTATTTTGATGTTTCAATGAGCTTCGAGTATAATTATATAAGCCGAGGGGCAGAATGATATGTAAGGTCATATGATGTCCTCTTCTTATTGCCGGGTAAGAGAATAACTGTAGATTCAAGCGGTATTTACCGAAGCTTAATTTCGTCCCTTGCAATATGACCACTAGCAACCTCCCTCCCAACCTCATCCATTACCTTCCCCATCATATTGAACCCACATCTTCTCCATATTCACCAAAGATTTTCTGTCACAGCGCTGCTGAAAGTCAAGTCTTTAGAGGTCACGCAGATCTTCAGATATATCGATATACCAAAAGAGAAACAATCGTGCAGAAGGTCACTATGTCAAGAGGGATTGGTAAGTAACAAGAAACCCATTATCATATTTAGCTAGTCTAATAACATCTAATATCTATTGCGTGATAGAACCGTTGCTATATCTACGCCCAATAGCAAACGAATCTTTTCTTAGACAAGATGCATAGCTCCACATGAAAAGAAAAAAAAAAGAAATATGACGCTGTTCGTGGACTTAAAACCTCCAGCCTTATAAAACCTTCTCCTTTGGAGCCTTCGGAGGCCGTCGTACGATATCATCAACAATCTTTAACGATACTCAATCCGAGTACCCTGGACTTCAAGAAAGTTTTGCCATTCCTTGGGTGGATCAGTCACCTTTGGCGAGTCAGCATTTCATTGTTGAATATCAGTTTTTATTGAACTCATGCAATAGTTACATACCGGATCCTGAATGAGCCAGAGGTAGTGTCTGCCAGTGCGAATGTAGCCATCCACGGTAAGCTCGAAGCAGGTGATTGCTTGCCCCAGAAGACTGTGGACCTTCTTCTCGATACTATTAAGCCTCAGTAAGCAGCTAGGAAAACCAAAGAAAGAAAGGTCATATTACTTACGCAAAGATTTTAGCAGGGTCATCCGCAGACAGGTCATCGCTCCAACGGCAAGTAGAGCTAGCCCAGGTCCTGATTGTTACCAAAATCTGATTCAGAATTTTTATGCGACAGATAGCACGATCCTCGGGGGTGGCAGTTTGAGAGAAGTACAGTATGTGCCTCTCACCAACGATAAGGTCATTCATCGAGTTCCAGAGGGTCCTGCATTCATCCCTAGTGAGTCCACTCTCAATGAACAATTTGTACAATGCCTCAGAGGCCATGACATATTTGTTCCTTGACAGAGGTGGTGGGACAGCGTGAGCGGGAGCAGGAGAGTCTCCATCGCCAGAAGTTGACGACTCCGCTTGATTGGGTGTAGACATGGCTACTGTTGTTGAAAGGATAAAGAAAGATGCTTTCTTGCGCTTGTGCTTGGAGGGTAGAGTTGCTTGGAGTTCGTTGGTGGTTAGGTAAAGGATGAAGGGAGTGGAAGTGGGAAGTGGAGGCAACGAGTTGGTAAAGTAGGTGGGATGCTGTGTGGTTGAGTTTTCTTGGCCTGCCTACACACCCCTCAGAATCGGCCGGCAGGTGACGCTACCGACGGTAATAAGCGGGTCACTGGCGAAGGATCGGAATTTCGGCCGTCTACATCCAGAATCTGGCGCTGCCGGTTGTACGAGGAAGACCATACAGCCGCAGGAAATTTTCAATGGCTACATTATGAGAAGGCGTTTCTTTTCAACTTGTACGGGATCAATAATAACCTTATTTGTCGCCCCGAAAGACAACATGAGGTTGATTTTCTCTCTATGATAAAATAAGCACTGGCAGCGGTGTACTAATGGCTCTTATCATGGAATTGACAATTACATATACTTCGTGTCTAGCATGTGGTCACTCTAGCTAGTCGTACTCAGCTCAGCGATAGCTGAGGCCTCCGTTCTTTGCCACCAAATTGCAACCCACCAGTTATTCAATATCGGGAAGTAGAACCCTCACCCACTAACCCACCAAATCTCCTATCAGCTTGGCTTGGAAGCCTCAAATTTGCGGTGCACAATTTCCCCCGAATGAAATATTCTTATATTTACCCTCGGAGCTTTATCCCATAAAACATCTTACATTCACACGACAAAACATTATTATTTACCGTTAGGCAAACTCATATTCAAGTCTTATTTCTCAAGATATAGGGAATTGGCTTCCCAATGCTTGTTTAAGACACGCTCACAGGAAGTGCCCGTGAGGTTGCAAGACAGCGGCACAATGGATGAAGAGTGAGATGTCTCGGGGGTGATGGAAGCCCCTCCCGTTGTGAACGGCTTTGAACCCTGGACATTTGTTTACATTTCTGCCGCCAAGTCCTATTCATTTCATTCTTTTTTTATTCTATTTTTACTTCTCTCTATTTTACACCGAATAGCTCTTTCTGAGGTATGTCAGATTATGGTATCAATCAGGGAGGAGAGTCCTGGCCGCGGCCAAGAGACCACTCACTTTGCCTCATTTTGTTTTTCGCTCCCATGATTCATTGGACCTCTTCCCCCTCCTACACTTATCACTACGATATCTTCTCTGTTTGGCATTTCGTCAACCAGAAAGTTCAACAAGGATATCCTAACCTATCTTCCTGATATTCGATTTCTATGCTTTACTGCTCAGAGTTGTTAAGGATTACCGGAAGGGAATTTAAAAGTTTTGTGTGCACTGACAATCTTCGAATCCTACAGGAATGCAACTCTGTGCCCCAGACACCTCCAATAGTATTTGGCATACAGAGATTTACTGAGATTTTCGATCAGTCAAATTTCCTCTTGTTAAATCTGCAAGAATTCCCTACTGAAGGTATCTCCGAGGTAGAGGAGAGGCAGGAGATATGATCCATTCATTGACCTGTAGGGTTTGATGAAATGATCCGTGAGCGTGGAAAGCTCTTCACAACAAGCCCCATCATCTGAATTCTACGCTGTGTCAATTAACCGCCAAGCACTTTCTCCTCTTTTCCATGGCCGTACTGGACCTCCGTTATTAAGCTCACCTCCTTCGCGGTGTTCTTTCTGGCCTACACCCTGGAGTAACTTCGATCTCTGATATCCTGCTAGCTGCTAGTTGGTTTGGATCTTCATAGACCTTTGGTAGAAGAGCTCTACTCACCATAATTCCTTCCTGCTAAGGGCACTCGGGTTGATATGTGAACGCAGCTACCGGTAGACCCCAAATGACCGTGGTGGAAAATTGATAAATATCTAGCCAGCCTAGGGATAACGAGGTTACTCGGTTTTATATAACTAAGAACAAAATTAGAGTAAGTGAAATCATAGGTGAGTAAGGGGAGGTGAGTAAAGAAAAGGGAAACCGAAGAAGTATGAACACAGCCCTCGCACATCTAGATACTCCAATTAGTCGACAAGCATCTATTGCAGCACTACCTACATCTCCTATCTTATCTCAGTGCATAGCTACCATTACCGGAGCTCGGGATGATTGGCGACGGTTGATGGCTGTTAAGTTTAAGGGGGGAGCCTCGGAGAAGTCAAATTTTCTAATCAGCGTGCCTCACTCTGGAGGTGGAATGTTACGGTGGAGATATTTGCACACCTAGTTGAGAGACGCGCAGCATCGGTATTGCGTTGTAAGGTGTAGCGAGAAGACGCGTATAAGTGCGTGAGGAACAGAAAACAAAAGGCTCCAGAGCCTGCCGACTAGGTACTTTATCATAATTCCCAATTTGGTGCATGCTGATAGAAAAATGCAGATATAAGAAAAAAAGAGGTAAAAAGGCTGGCAGAGCGGTCGGGTGGCTGGCATGCGGGGATCACGCAAGACGTTATGCAAGCTTGCAACGGTTCCTCAGCCACCGAGTGAGAGCTGATGACCGGTTGCCACCCGCCCCACCACCCCGCTCTCCCCGCACTTGTCACCTCAACCACACATCCCACCGCACGTGTCTCAACCCCACCATCACACATTCTAGATACTCTATCACCCAAACAGCTGTTTAGAATTTCAATCAAAGATGGGATCTACATCGCCGCGCTCCACTTGGGATCACCTTACCTACCCGATCCCCTGCAACGAAATAGGCGCCGAGTTGCACCCCTTCCAAGCCTACATCCTCAAGATGGCAGCCCTGGACTACGTTCACCGTCCTCCCCCGCTCACTGAATCTGGCGAGGAGGCGAATTTCTATCTCGGCTTTGAGGATCAGCATGATCTGCTGCTCTCATGGGTCCTGGACAGCGGCTTCTCCGAGCCTATTCATCCCTTGAGAAAGAATGATAATAATCGCATCTTGTAAGTTCTCCTTTTTATTTATTAGAAGGATGAATCGTATGGAAACTGATATCAAGCAACAGATTCGAAAGACACCCGCTCGCTGTTGTCGTCCTGGATACCGCCCTAGAAGTTAGCGTAACTCAGAGCACAATCCGGCGCTTTTCAGAACGTCCCCTTCCTCTTCCACTTGCGCAATATGCCGAGAGTAACAGCGCCGGCCTTTCAGGATTTAGGATGAACGTGCTGTGGACCGCAGCAGAGCGGTATGCGGAGATGATGATAGAGGATGCAGCGTGCGGCGGCGATGAACGGCACGTGATTGGCGAAAACACCTTTTTTGATCGGGTTACGCAGGAGAGACGCCCAAAAGATGCAGTCTATATACAGGATGTGAATCTGGCCACCTTCTGCGCTATCAACGCCGAATTTGAGAAGTATGTCTTCAATAAGGAGAGTAGTTGTGGGTGGTGGTGGGATGAGGAGTCTCACGCAGATAAGTGAGTTTTCAATCATTTTTTATGTGTGCATAGGACGCGTCGCTGACAGGTTTGGATAGGATTCGAGAGCTTTTGAAGCATACGATCAGGTTGGCGCTGGACATGGCATGCAAGGCTAAGGGCGTGGAGCTCGTGATATACCCCTCCACGGTGGCGGCGTCGGACGGCGACAGCTGCGAGCTCGAAGACTCGTGTCTTGAGGAGGAAGACCTATATCTCGAAGATGAAGAGTCTCCAGAGGACAAAGGATCTACCGCAGAACACACAACCGACCATGAGATGCAAGACATCACTGCGGAAGCCAGGATGGGATACAAAACTCAAGACTCAGACTCAGACTCAGACACCGAATCTATGTACGGTTGCTGTCCCAGAGCTCGATCCCGTTCACCCGCCTACTCTCCGCGTGATGGCCCCCCGCATGAGGACCCCGAAAACGAGCCCGACCGAGAAAAATCTGATGCTCAGTACTTTGAAGACTTCACCGGCACCACCTTCATCACCGCCAACACTATCCAACCCAGCGATCTGAACCGTGGTTGGAAGCCGTACCAACCCCCAGTCCCTACTCGGAATATCATGGTTAATGGAAAGTGGCTGTGTGTTGAGGTCCCAGAGCGCAAGCTGTCCCCAACCATCACAGACGATATGCTTCAAGACTATCCCAAGCGCGTACAGCTGGGACATCTTTCCGAGAAGCAGGGCGGATCCTTCGGCCGACCGGAAAGGCGTAGGCAGAACTTGACGGAAAGCGAGATCGACAAGCACATTGAAGAGGCTGCGAAGCCCATTGAAAAGGCTGCGGAGAAGCCAAAAGTGCCAAAGAAGATCAAAAAGAAAGGCTGGAAGGCCGTAAGACGGGCTCAGAAGGCCATGAAAGCTAAAGGTAAGGAAGATAAGGCTAAGCAAGAGGCGGGGGAGGCTGAGGCATGGGATTACAGTGGCGGGGAGGTGCCGGAGAATTTGGCGGAGTACTTTAGAGATGCGGAGAATGGTGATATTGAGAGGGCTGCGGCTACTGGCGTTGCGGAAGGTGGAGGCGCGCAGAATGAGAATGGGGGCGCAAGAAGGATCTGGTTGAGGGGGAGAGCGCCGGGGGAGGAGGATGGCCGCGCACTTGCATACCCGAAGGTTGTTAACCATGAGTTGTCGGAATAGTGCTGGGGGCGCCGATTGTTACAAATTGAAGGGTTAGAGGCTCTTATAAGGAGAAGATACATCGTGTTACTCCCGTTTAGCGGCATGGGCGACTATCAGATCATGTTTTAACATCCTTTTCGTTTTTTCATGGCAGATAATATCTTATTCTTTCCTGTGTATCTTTAGCCCTATCTCTTGTCATATCGCTGTTCTGTTATACCTCTCTGCGAACTAGTCTTAGCTTAATACATACACCAATACTCCATCATCCATACACCAAGTGAATCCAATGCCACAGCTGTCTGGTGATTGAAGCTGATATAAACCAACGTGATAATATATCCCCCGAGCTCCCTCACTTCACAGTTGAGCAAGTAGGACCCGTATTCCTATCCACACAAAAATTAACTAACCACCGCGAATGGCGTAATCACAGTTTATCACTCGCAGCCGGAACGAGTGACGACCTATGAATACATGCATAAGGACAATAGTTTTTTTTTTTTTTTAATTTAATTCATTAATTGCATCATTAAGACAATAGTATTTGGGCTATGGACTATAGAAACCCATTTGCCCTCTAAGAAAACCAGCGGGATGGTGCGGTCTTGGGTGGAGATCTACGGGCTATATATGCTCGCCGAATCATACTTCAAGCAGCGAGTGCCGGAACTTCAACTTTGGCGCTACTTGAAATTATTATTCTTCGCTGTTTCCTTGATTCTCCATATAAACTCCTGACAACTATATTCAAGTATCTGTATCCTAATTTGATACACACATTTTCTACCTCTATATATACAGGCCTAGCCCTCCCTATAACCCCAATACCAAAACACGAAATCATATCAAACCAGCTAAATCACAAATACGCAAAAACAAAAACACCAAGTCATACCAAACTACCCAAACCACAAACAAAACAAAACAAAGCAACAACTAAAAAATGTCAACACACACCTTCACAATCAGCACATACGACATCTTCACCCTCCTCGCCGACCTCAGCACCTCCATTAGAATCCCCGCCCCCATCCCTCCTCCTGGCACTGCCCCCTTCCGCGCGCCCCCAGGACACATATACCCACCGACCGCCCCCGCGCCTGCCGCGCCCGAAACCCCGAGTATATTCCTCCGCCGCCTCGCACCCCCGCATACTGTGTACTGTCCGCCGGCCGAACGCACGCCCGAGCGCTTCCACCGCGTAGTAGCGAGGGTGTGGCGTATTATTATTGTCCTCCGGAGGGCGAAGGGGCATCTGAGGTTTGTGGAGGTGAGGCAACTGTTGGGATGGGCGGAGGGGTGGATGCGGATGTTGGAGGAGGAGGCGCTGGAGGGGGAGCAGCAGGGGTTGGTAAAGGAGCTGGGGGACGGATTGTGGGGGGTTGTGGAGGTGTGGGGTGGGGTGAGGTTGGCGGTGAGGGGATAGGAACGGGTGGGTGTATACGGGGAATCGGGTGGAAAGCGAAGTTCAATTTTGAGTTGGATAGTATGTAGTAGAAGGTGATAGGACGTGGAGTTTGAAATTGAGCACTGTTGCGCAGTCGGTGAAGGCCTTCAAGTGGCGTCTAGTTAAAGTAAGGGTGAAAGAAATAAAACTCTTTGAGATTAGACAAAAACAGAGGTGCGCATCCCACGAACACACTAAACGTGTTCCAGTGCTAACGCAGAGGGCAACTGGCAAAGCGTGACATAAATCCACACGAATACCCCACAAGGGATTTGCCACCTAATGTGGTTCCTGGCAATTCTACCTGAAAAACACCTCGATTGCATAGAGATTGGTAGTTCTACTTTATTTCCTCTATCGATTCTGACTAGTTATACAAAGATCTGTCAGCCAGATACTACAATACAGGATATCAATTGCGCCAGGCCCAAATATCATTATGAATAACCACCCTCAAAGGCCCTTTTCCGGAGGTGCATTGCCATGCTCAAAGAGCCCTGATAGTGATGAGAATAGCTTATTTTAGGCTTCCAGAAACTCGAAATCATATTGCCTCTACCTCTAATAAGTAGCATCAACAACCCCCTTCGTGGACGCCTGACTCCCGCACAACGAGGACGCATCGCCCTCCCCTTCATACCCATCATCCTCCTCGCCTTCGTCGTCTAATTCACCATCCTCGTCATCGCCGTCACCCCCATCATCCCTGTTCTCTTCATCATTCCCGTCCTCTCCGTCTTCAGACCAGTCATACTCTGGATCGGAATGCTCATCACTATCAACTTCATAATAACTCATTCCCTCCGAAACCGCAAACTGCCGTTCCGCTTCGGTCGAAGCCCCCCAGTGAACCGACTTCACACGCTTGCTCTTCCGTTCGTTTGCGGCGTCTTCGAAATGATCGTGCGAGCTTGGGGGAATGCTCTTCTCATGATCAGTTGGCGGAGGAGCGTCACGGCCATCATCACTATGTGTAGAGGTTTCCGAGACGCTGCGGGATATGGTGATGGAGAGTTCATGCCCGATTGTGCTCGGCGGGAATGTGAACACTCGTACGTTCTTGGAAAGTGGAGGCGAGTGAGATTTCGTGGGTGTTATAGGAGGAGAATGGAATTGCATATATGGATTTGCGGCAAAGACGATAGGTTCATCGAGGATATGGGATTGTTCAACGGCGGCGGGTCTTTTCGTTGGCGAGCGGTTGGGGTTGAGGATAGGCTCGTTGGAAAGAAGCAAGTCTCCTTCAGTGTCCGCGGCGGTGTTTTGATCATGGCGAGTTTCGAATTCGCCGTTGTCTGAGCTTGATGTGGAGCTCAGTGTGTAGACAGTCGGCGAGGGTGGCCATTTGAGCTCTCCGGTCATCCTTATATCCGGCTTGGTTAACCTTGCACCTCTCATCATGTATTTCGTGGCCTTGAATAAATTGGAACTGATATTCGAATTCTCTTCAAAATTGATCGAACCCGGCGCGCTGCGTAGAGGAGCCGCAGCTTGTAATTCCCTATCATAGAGTTCTTTCTTCGTCGGCAGCCTGAACCGATACTCGTGAAGTCTGTTATCATGAATTGACCAGTCGTAAAACGGTTCACAGAAAGAGAAATCTCTGTCTTCCAAGTCGGCTGCCTCTGACACATCGCTCACACTTGATTCCTTCTTAACCAGAGGTGCCGGAGGAGCATCATATACCGGTTGTTTTGCTTCAACCACTGGACTGCTGGGCGAATCTTCGCCCTTCATATTGAGTGGAGATGCAGTCGCTTGCTTATCCGGGGAGAAATGGTTGCGCAGCTCTGGTATTCCCTTCTCCAACGGCGATGCTTGAGGAGTCTTTATCACCGTGCTTTGTGAAGAGTTCGTACTCCTTGGCAAGGCTAAAGAATCTTTTGAGCCTCTGATTCCAAATACGAACTTTGACTTCTTGGGCGAGCCGTCATCTAGCTTGAGATCGCGGAGGGCACTGACATAAGACGACGAACATGACGAAGATGGAGGTTTTTGTTGAAACTCAGTGTCGGGATTTGTTCTCCCAGTCATGCCGCCATTGGCAGACGTGTGTGGTGTTTGTTCATAAGAACGCTTGAGGCTTATCCCGTCCGGATTCGAAATCAAGGATGAGATGTTGTAGGTAGGACCCATTACTGTGGCTTTCGACACGTTCTCGTTCCTCCCTGTCTCAAACCACTTCCACGGCTGCCTTGAAGGCCCCGCATCAAAGAGTTCAAAGTTGTAGCAGCTACCCTCGGCGGCTGGTACATCTCGAAACGTATTGGTTTCTTCCATCCTGCTCGACGGCCTGCTGCTGAACATCTGCGAGACTTTACCGAAAAGGCCTGCCGACTTTGTCGCGCCGGTAAGATGGGCGACGTGTGCTTTGACACTCTCGGAGGTGCTCTCCAGGCGTAGAGTGGAGCTTTGGGGGGAGGCGACGGTTTCGTCGTGGCCGCTGGAGCTGTCGCCTGTGGTGGAGGCACGGTCTTCCTCCCCGCCGGATAGGGGGGACTCGTAGTAGGATTTGAGCTCGTGGTCGCGGAATAGCCACCTCATTGGGCGTGGAGTCTTTTGTGGCTCGTCTTCGCTGAGTGCAGCTGGGAGATCTTCTTCTTCGTTGGCGCTGACGTTGTCGAGGTCTGACACGAAATTCTGTTCTTCGACCTCTGGTGGAGACTGCGGGCGGACTGATTCTGAATCATACTTGTCAGTTAATATATCTATGGTAATAGGTTTTGCTACATGTTACAACTGAGCAGGATATAAGGGCAGCCAGAAGAGAAGTTATATCAACTTTTCTCGCGGCGTTTCTTTATGTATGATAAAGAAAGAGTAGTGGTGTAATTATTTTTATTTTGAAAGTAGCCCGAACGTCAGAGTACACCGCCCACTCCATGGTACAGACGAAATGACATTGACATTCTGGCATGGAGTTGGATCTTTTATTACATACCAGCAGGTTTGCCTTTGATGATGCCCTCCCCGTAACTTTCAATCCATTGAGCTTCCCTCTTCCTAATCGCATCCATCCTCCTTTGAATATCCAGTTCACGAGCCTCAAGAGATTTCATCTTTTCGTCGTATGTGGCGGCCATCTCCTTTCGCACCTCATCTCTGATCTTCTCCATCTTTTCCTTCTCAGAGATCTCTTTCGACTGATCGGAATCCTTCTTGATGTGATCGTGCTGTCTGGTGATCTCGAGTTCAGCAGGGGGTGCCTGTGCTTGTGCTTGTGCGTTCTTTCCGTGAATCTTCTCGAAATCCTTCCTGATCTCCGCCCGGATTCGTTCGACCGTTTCCTCATCTAACGAAACAACTTTCGACACCCTCTCGGCCGCAGTATTGCTTGGCGGAGCATAGTGGGCGCGAAGATGACCACCGGACAGACGAATATTGAGCCTTCTCCCATCCTGCGTGTTGTTCCTCTCGACAGCGACATCCACCGCGGGACCGGTGGGACGTTTGAGTTCGTACTCCCACTCAGTCTCAACACTTGACGGGCCAGCCCAGCTAACATGTTTCTTGATTGTGTTCGGCTTCTCGGGCAGAGTGGTGATCGCCGGTGGAGCGGCATTGGAGGACCAGTGCGGGGGAGGCGCTGGACCGATGGAGAATTGGCAGGCGCAGTAGAGCGTGTCGCAGGGGTATTGCGGGCGAGGGTCGACCAAGACGGGTGCTGGATGGTACATTAAGGGCCCAGGGCTGAATAGGGTGCGGTTAGTAAAGTGGGCTTTTTTTCTGTGGGCGGAGTGGTACTTACTAAACTGGCGCCCCGAGGTTGACCGGGACCGCTGGCGGGTGGTACCACAGCGGCATAGCTCAGTGGTGCTGATTCTTACACTCCAGGCTGGCGCTAGAGAAGTCTGTGTGCTTTGGTGGGATGGGTAGTGCGGTGGAGGTGAGGTGGGACCGCTTGGTGGTGGTTTCTGGGAGCGGTGGTGGGGAAGGCTAGCGCGGAATTTCACCTCACCCCACCAAAACACGAGCAACAGCCAACGTCAACCAACGTCAATTAACCAACGTCGACAGCACGATATCTCATAAGGATTCAATATTTTTCCATTACGATCCATGCGTACAATAGGGGCTGTTCGAAAGGATAACCATAGAAAAAGAAATGAGACCATGTTGACATCCTCTGAAACTAGGACCTGCTACAATATTCTTCTCAAAAATCATTTTCTCCTGCAGATACCAAAAATCGCCCGAAAGGCCCGTATGTAAGCTCTTAAGTATCAATTTTGAGACGACTGCTAAATCGGTCATAGGCGGTAGGGCGCTCCTCCCGTTGATGGTTATCCTCCAGAAGGTTACTAGCTTCAATGTGGAAAAGACACTCCCTCTGTCGACGTTTTTATTCCAATGCATTTCTTTGTTCTGCTATGTCTTTATAAAGACGCCTGTCATTATGCTGCCTGAATGACCGGTCACCCCAGGAGACGCGGAGGTGCTGCCACATTTTACAATGAAAGTCACCGCAAGCCTAAAGCTCCGCCCACTCTGGAATCTCACTTGTAACGTGGGTTCATCTCACGAACTGACTATCTTCATCAATCAATACAGCGTAATCCAAGACTCATGGGTTATCACTCGGATATCTCTGCCAAGACACAACGATTTTATTTTCTGTATGGCAACGCCTCTGGGGCTAACTGGGGGGTTCGACACTTCTTTCCTCCAGATCTTCCAAGGAAAGATTCAATACCATAACGCCCCAACTATTTGATAAATTTTCTTGGGATTTCTATTTATAGCATCAAGATTAGTATTGAATCCCCTACCCCCTCTGTCCTCTAAGGTCGGCGATAGATATAGCGAGTAATATGTTGATATTACTTTGAAATAGATACAATATTACACACTCAACGATTCATGTTGATTACACATGCTTTTCCAGGTATCATCTCTGCGCGCCACGCCGCATGAAACGGCAAACATCGATATTCAAGTTGAAACCGACCCCAAACTTGGAACGTCCTTTCACCCATATATAAGTCATTTCTACTCACTCTAATATGAGTATCAGAAACTGCAATCACTATTCTCCGTCAGATTATACACAACCACAACTCACACTTCTACGTCTACAGTATCTACACAAACCAATTATCCCGAAACCAACCAGCAATAACAAGAAATGCGTACCACATACAACAACCCTCGCGGCGCCATCCCATCATCATCAGCATCAATGTCTCGTAGCACCACACTCCCGATTCAAAATGATTTTACAATCTATCAACAACGAGACCGCGGCTCAATCCGGTTCGACAGTTTCAACTCCGAGTCTCTCCTAGAGTCCGAAGCCAAGATGCGCAGATGGCAGATCAGGCGCAAGACACTTATCTGGAAGGTCCTGCGGGCGTTGAGGAGGGCTGTGTCGCTTAGCAGGATGGCGGACCGGATTTTGGACGATGTGGAGGTGGGGGATACGTGGGGGTGCGAAGCTAGGAGTGAGGCGGACTAGAAGCTTGGCCGCGAGGATAGAGATCTGGGTAAGGAATAGATGAGACGATGAGAAGGAAAAAGTAGAGAAATACTAGATGAGAATAATGGAATGAATTAGAAGCGAGTTATTTATTGATGTGACATGTGTTTCCGAAGAACGGCCAGATTGCTGAGTACCGGAGAAGACCCCCAGTACCGATGTTTTTCAAGCGCTCTTGGGTAGATTTTCTCCTCCTAACAAATGGTATCTCGTGATATTGGAATGATATCTATCCCATGCGATTCATACCCGGAAGATAGCACATGGCTTCTTACGGAAAACTTATAACCGCAAGCTCAAAACTCCATAGATGCCGCATGCACGAGTGATAGTTAAACGCCATTCATGGAAAGAGAGGTGAATCTCCCAAGTCCTCTGAATCGCTATCCAAGCTGTTTTGGCGTTTCTTCCAGACTTCCGAGTCCTGCGAACGTCAACAAAAAAGGAGGAATAATACGCCGGGTCGTTTATCGAGAGCGGTAGAGGGTTTTACAACGGGAGCATGTGGACTAGAGAGACTCTCCCTTATACTCCCCACAACATATTTCTTCTCCACCCCAACTACAGGAAAGCAAGATTAGTAATACCATTGATTGCGGAATTTGATAGAACGGAAAGGATTGCGAGGCACAGGTAATGTGTTTCTCTCTTTACATGAATACCTGTCGCATACAATTAGTGAGTTAAACCAAAAAGAAAGAAAAAACTTGAATACATGCACACACTGAGCGAGTGATATTCTGTGTCGTAGGGAGCACGTGAGATCAGGGTTAGGTTAATAATTTCTAGGTGAATGGCGAACCCAGGTCAATAGCGAATGGTAAAACCAGCCAGGGTAAATGGTGCCTGCTCATGCTGTCTCATCCAGATAGAACATACAACTCATCTTGCATTTCTTTTTTTCACCACATGTACTTCATTTCGGACATTTCTCATTCATATTTGCAAATGGTCCAGTTCCGTTTGCCACTGACTATACATGATGTAGCTATAGTCAATCAATGAAGGTTTCCAAAAGTGAGAAGTTAGTAACCGAAAGTTTAACATGCAATAATTTGCGAATTCTATGAAAATCATTGGGAGATTGATTTTGGAAACTGTCGAGCAGCATGAGAGACTTGCATCACCCACAACTCCGCTCGGAGATGGGTATTGACATTATCACAATAACGCTCGTGCATTGAAGCCTCAAAAGGCCTACCACTTCCATCCCGCCCCAAATAGGCGAAAGCAACCGCCTCGTCTCAGGAGGCGAGAAGACCGGTCGTACAGCATGATGTCGGTAACTCAACTGCCGCGACGAGGACCTCGTTTTTCCCTGTTCCTGAAGGAGCGACTATCACAGCATGTTGGGTTTGACGTTTGAGGTAAGACAGTGCAATAACCTTAATTCAACACCACCACCATATTCAATATCCGCGCCATATGATGCTGTGTAAACGGATTAGTCTGATATCTATAAGCTAAATTGCTCCCGAGAGTCAGTGTTCAAGACCTCCGGGACCATCGGGGTTTATGCCTTTGGTTACTGGGAGAGGATAATCTTCAGGAGTGGTGTCTTCAAAGGACATGCTGTGGGCACTGTTGGCATGGGACCGGCGGGATCGGATATTGGTAGCTCTTGAGCGCTTTTCTGACCCGGATAGCGGTTTGAACCGTGAGTTTGGAGCAGAGCATAACCTCCTTTTAGTTGATCTATGAGTAAAAGGCTTCCCGTCCTTTCTCTTGCGAGTTATCGGGACTCTGGTGACTGATAAAGTTCTCGTATATGCATTACTGCAGCGTCCTGACACAGACGTCTTCGCTAAATTACGTTCGAGATAACATTAAGATGCAAGTCTGAATTGCAGCAACTTAGTCAGCATGTCTCTAAAAGCAGTTCTCAAGACCTCTGTGATCCCCCATACGTAAATGAAAGCTGTAACCTAGGTTTTATATCGCTGTCGATTTTAAATTGTAAGTATCAATTTCCTGTTTATTGACTGCCGGAGTACCTCACCTGCTTTTGAATTGCCATCGCCTTGGAGCCTAATATCAGAGTTTTGTTATAAATACATGTACTCCCATGGGCTTCTCGCAGACAGAGTACACCGATGTGCTTGTGACAATTATTGGCAACTCTTGAGGATTCTTACTATGTATTTGAGTGCATGAATGTAGCCTTCATCTCCCATCCTTGGCCTTATTTTAAACTCTCTTCCAAACACTGTCACTAATTAGCTCGAGGTGATACTGCCAGCGTGCCCATTAATGCAGGCCTCTCACATATTAATATCTGTGAATCACGAACAGACCGCTTTTCAACCCGTACAGTCTCATTCGCACTAGTTGACAGGTTCCCGGAACCCAAGAACCTACGACTCAGGCACCTCCTGGGGATGTATTCGACAACTATATGCCCTCGAGCATTCACAACAGGTTAGAGGGAATACATGCAACGTTTATGTGATTCTCGGGAACATCTTGCATGCGAAATATTCGGCATTACCGCAAACTGTCTAACTACATGCGTGTGCAGTACTTCTGTCGTTCAAGCAAACACGCGTGCCAAGACACCCTATCCATTAATAGCATGATTCAACTTTCCGATACATGGATTATGGCTCGACATCTAGAAATACATGTATACTGTAACAAATGACTTTGAAGTCTAGCGAATTGTTGCTGAGAAACTTTTACGAGATACAGCTACCCCTCTCGCCTATAAGGTTTGGAATACGTTGTTAACATAGGAAATAATTTTTATCGGGACCTTATGCAAAAATGATCCAACCTCACGCCTCGTTGCTTCTGCACAGCTACATGTATCAGAACAAGATATACCATGAGGAGATGTATAACTCACCCCGGGAATTCTGACCAAAAACCTTCGGGAGAGTGCATATATTCCCGGACGCGGATTTCACCCATGGGTGCCTGTACACACACAGAGTACGTTGGACTTACGTACGTATATTGAACGGAACCTTCCTCCCCTTGGAGGTGGGAAAAAAAGGCTCGGCTCTCTTAAACCTGGCATTTTTGGCATACCGTCGGCCAATTTCAAGATACTTACTTGGCATTTTAAGCTTCTGCTAGTACAGGACGAATCCCAATATATTCTCTGTATTGCGGAATATCTGAGGATTTCCTATGCTATAAAAGAGGTTCAACCTGCCCCTTCCTCTCTTCCCTTCTCCATCATCTGCTCATCTCAGCATTTCGAAGTTTCTGTCGTCTCAAGCCTTTAACTCAAGCTTCAACTCGATCTCCAATCATCTATCAGTCTCAATCTACACACCCTCTTTCACGTTCTGATAAATCATCTATCACATCAACACCATGTTGTTCTCTCTCATTATCTTCGGATTTGCTGGTCTTATCAACGCCGCTGCTCAAAATGTAAGAAACCAACTTCTTCTTTGATAGAACTCTTCTAATGCTCTTACTATTTAGGCAGTTTGCCTCCCTACTGGCGGCGTTCGCAATACTTTTACTGTTAACTTTGATGATCTCAACGGCACTACTGCCCTTCACCCCGCGCCCACCATCTACGAGGGCTTCAAGTTCGATCCTTCTTGGAACGTTGTTCAGGCTGGTCCGAACATTCCGTTCATCCCGAAGTCTTCCCCAAATGTTCTTGTTACCGGCGTCAACTACAATACCACCAACGCCGAGCTCTCCGTTTCCGAGAAGGGTGACGCCTTCGATGTTATCTCTCTGTGGATGATTGGTTGTTTCGTCAATCCCCGCTATTTCTCCAATGACACCGCATGCCTCACCACCTTCACCGGCACCAAGATCGATGGTTCAGTTGTTTCTTTCGAGAGGCCTGTCAGAAAGACCACCATGGAGATTATCCAGGACTTCCCTGACCGCAAGTTCACCAATTTGGTATCTTTCCATATGAAGAATAGGTGGGAGATTAAGAACCAAACAAGTGGTCATCCCGCAGGAAGGTTCGGAATCGATAACATCGTTATCAACAAGGTTGATCCTACCGCCTCTTGTGCTGCCAAAAAGTATGCTAGGTATGTCAAGTATTGATTGGAGGATTGTAACTTTCTTTTTCAAGTTTCTCTTGATCAATAAAAACGTGTATTTTCCGTAATTTCTTTTTTGTTGTTGTTGAAAATCTTATGATTTTAGATTGCTTGAGCTGGATTGAAAAGTTTGTGCTGGAAAATAAAAAATATTTTGCTAGTTACTTCGTTCTAGTTCTCTCGAGTGTATTATGTGATATGCAATTCGCGGCTCTGATTGTAAAGCGTCCAAAAATATAACATCCCCGAGCTCGAACCAGAATCATGATATATCACTCGGAGTTTATGAACGGTAATTCTGTCACGCGTAGTATACGTATATATACCTGGGATAATAGGACAAGATACTCAAACACAGAAATGCCCGTTAGACAGATCACCCCACGAGAACTATATCTCGCCCATCGTAACGATCATGTATTACACGTATCAACACACTCTCGATCTCGGCTCTCCCCGAATGTTTATTCTCGTTATTGCGCTTTTTTCCCCCACCTGCTTATAGCACTCTTCTATCAATTAACTCCCAAGCCTCTTGTATTCTGAAATATTAATGAATAGCAATATATACATGCATGCCTATACCCAGGCACATATAGGAATCCGCACTCCCGCGCCGTGACACCTTGACGGGTACCCACATACCCCGTGTATCAGTTCGTGATGGATGCATGGGGGTCATCCTGTCTCTGAGATGCGGAACTAAGAAAAGGAAATAAATGTATCTTTCATCTGGTCGCATTGATATAGAAACAAAACTTTTCTTTAACCCGCGATGTCATCGTCGTCACCAAGAATTTATTAATCTAGCCACACAACGATGCTGCGAGATGTAGTGAGGAGTTTTTGAAGGACTGTATGGATTTTGTATGTATTTTTGGACTAGCTGTGAATACTAAAGTGCTCTCTTTGGATTATTTAAGTACCTGACGGTAGGACAAGGATACGGATCGAAAGGGATTCTAAGAGATAAGAGAAAGCCGTGAGGATCTATCTCTATCCATGTACTTTAAATATATGTCGTGACCAGTCTGCATAAAACTTAATCCAGTCAGCTGATCCTCCGCCAAGTTGAATGCAAGGAGCCGATCATCATTGAGTTCAAGTTTGCGCGAGGGAAGCATCAGGGTGCAAGCAGCAAGATACGTGCTGGCCTACAATCTACATCCGAACCAGCGGTTTCTTTCGCCATGTACTTAATGCACGGAACTATGCGAAAGAAAAAGGATGCTGTGAATCTTCTTATCCCCACCGCTTACTCCATTTTTTATCTTGGCAACGGGAGCATGCATGTCAGCCTGTTCCATCCAGTAAAATCTTAAGATGCCTGCGTCCCATCATATACATATGTAGTTCTTTTCTCCACTGTCAAAGGAGCCTTGCAGCGTTATCTCTTCTCCTCTGATGTTGTTGGCTTTTGAATCTGCATCTCAATATCCCCAGCTTGCTACGCCACGTCTAGGGAGAGGGGGTGGAATACTTGGTAGGTGTCATCACCCGTTGCTCCTACAGATTTTCGATCGATGACCAGCTTAAAGGTGTTCTAGATTTGCGGTATATGCGGCCAATCAACTATGGATATCCCCTGGTACCCCAGTCCCTTGTGAATGGTGGTCCCAAATCCATTTCAGCCGGAATAGCTACATCCTACGATCATTCGTGTACCGTGCTTGCTCCCTTTTTAGTGAGGCCTTAACTAAAAATGATGCAAGGAGACTTGAACCCAAAGCTTAAGGCCCTGCCTTTTCAAAAGCCATTTCGATTAGCGAGACTGAAAGCCCCTTTTCCGGCGAAGAAAAGGTCTTTTTTTCAATGAGTCAGGTCTGTGTCTAAGGGATAACGGTGAAAGCTCTATTTGAGGTAGGAAACCTTCAGTATGCTTTACCGGTGATGTTCTGGCCCGAGGATCCGGCTAACAGAAGAGATTAGGAAGCACCGAACTCCATCTCAAGGTTTTACTCTCTCGACATGTCGAAGCCATGACAGAAGAAGCCGTTTTACTTGTTTTGAAGCCATGAAAAGCCAGGGGAAAGACATGTTCGGAGATAATATAGAGAGAACAGAAGGGAAAGACATCGAAAAAGCACCTGACCTCCCACAGCGCTTCGATTTCGTTTCAGTCTTGCCTTTCACCTTCTCCGTCGACCAGCTATATTTCCCTCTCTACTCCCTTCCCTATATTTACCTGGCAAGATGGTTGTCCCATATCACCACTACAAGCTGTCCGTTTAAACCGGAGGTGTGGTCGCTTAAATGCTTAGACACGGGCTAATTATGACAGTTCTTTCGTTATAACAACCCTCCTCCCCCCCCCTCGATCCTATAAGCCTATTGATAACCAGGGTTGTAGTTACTCTTTACCATACCTCGAGCTTCCCAAACCCACTCTTTCACTCCTCCCAGCCAGCTCAACTTTAGCAGGCACGAACGCACGGAAATCTTTGAAGTTGAACCCCATAAGAACGGTCTTGACAGTGATAGATAGACCTGGTTAGTTGGTACCGGAATCTACGTCGTATGAGGAGAGGCGCCTAACATTACCACCTGTCAGCATTTTCAATAACCATAGTAAGAACAAGAGTGCTAGCTAGTTGGCAGGTGAGCACGTACTACTACTTTTTATTCCAGGGCTGCACGTGATATTCCGGTCTATTCCCGGGAAATGGAAAGAACTAAGCATTCAAGGAAGATACCGCCCCGCAAACCGTCCGTTAGAAGTCCGGGAGTATTGAATCGTAATCGTGAGTATTGCGTTAAAATTATTTCTTCTCGCAAGGATATAGGTAACATTCAGAATATAATCCCAGTGCGAGTCAGGCTCTTCCAGGGTTCAAGCAAGACAAGCTGGGAATACGATGATGGTCAAATCTTGCTCATCGGCGAATCAACCCCTTGGTGTACACCTAGTAAATATTTTCATACCAGCCATTAGTCTTTAAAGATTTAGGAGAGATTACTTGAGCTCAATAAAAATATTACCCGCACAGTATTATTCCAATTCAAGCTTTGATTATAATTGTGGTTCTATCGTGTCCTGGCCCACCGCGCCTGTAACGAGTAAATGCGTAGCTTTTATATCTTTATTCGCTCTCAAACTTTACTGGCATAGTGGACTATGCTTTCGTTCCATTCCCAGATAAAGCATCACTTTCTTTACCCGTTTTTTTAATTTCAGTTTTGAAGCCCCCAACCAAAGAGTGAACAGCTACAAGTTGTCAATTCTCTTGAGCATAATTAGATGGGAAAAAAAGGCTAAAGAGGTATTGAGTCTTCATCTCGGGACAGTTGGTCTCGTGTTCATCACTAGAAACACCAAAACACAACGTCCTTCCCATTTCATCTAACAACTTCATCAACAGCATACTCGCATCACCTAACAGCCCTTATAATCAATACCTACCTTCTTCCTCTACTAGGCTTTAGCCACAATTGCCCCCAGGAATAAGATTCTATATCTCTTCCTCCCCCCCCCCTCGATCCCTTGTTACACAAATGCCAAGATCGAGTGATATAGGATGACTCCCGCCATCTGTCTCACTTGGCGGCGGTATGTTTTTATAGCGGGGTGGGTATACTGAGTAATTCGTTTCTCCTCACATCAGTTAATACTAATCTTTTCTCCTAGATAATCTTGATGGTTTGTTTTACTGCAGCTCGTCGATCTCCAGCAGAAGCAGGTCCCACCACAAGAACATCCTGCGCGCGATATATAAAGTCGAACCTGTCAAGTAATTGTGATCGGCATCAACTGATATGAACTACTCTCACATAGTATCAATTAGTTCTATTTGATCCATCACCTCCGCCATGAACAATTTCCTTTCACTCCCCCGCAAGTCCATGAAAAGAAGATCTTCAATATCTTTATTGATGCCAAGACGTGTCTCATCAAAAAATGCCCTTACATACAACCCACGTTACCTCCTGATACCGGATCCGGATGCACATTGAGCCCCATACTCCGCCATGTGATAAACAAACAAAGAAAATCACGGGGTAAATACAAAAAATAATGAACATATCAACCATAAAAAGTCCTGCAAGGCCCCACCCAATCTCTAATTGAGCGGTGTCTGACCGTTCATCGTCTTGAGCCACTTGTCAATCCTTTGAACCTCATCCACGGAGTCCCATCTGTACTCGCTCGGCCTTGTATAGACCACCTGGTCATCCCCACAACCTCCCTTCCACCAACAACCAATACCGTCGGTGAGATATTGTTTGGTCAGATACATCTTAGGATGCCACTTCTCCTTATCCGCAATTTGCTCGGGTGTCTTAGGTGGATGTTCAATGTCCCACTCCTTGCATGAATTTGGCCATCCCTCGCCTGGCGGGAATGGTGGGAATTGAACATTACTACCGTGAACAGGGGTACCGGTGAGCTCATAATCGTAGGCGCGAGATGCATCTGGGTCAATAGCAGCAGAGAAGGCTTTCTCTTCCTGGGGTGAGGAGAAAATATTTTGTTCCAAAAAGGAGAGCCCAGTACCACCACATGCTTCATCAAGTGCCAGAAGAGCAAAGTGACCGCCGGCAACTGGCCGGGCCATGAAATAGATTCCCGGGAAGTCACTGGTTTCGGTGTCGTACAGGTCTGGGAATGGACGATTTGTTATTGTCTCATTAAGCCAGAGCCCCATCAACTCTAAGATCTGCGTACGAGTGTGCTTGCTAGAGATCGCAGCAGCCCAGACCTCCCAATCAGATTTGGTGTAGAGGTGGCGGGTATCCAATGGAAGACCGTACTTTTGGTGAACGGCAGAGTACCAGCGTGACTGTTTACGGTAGATATCGTGGGGAATATAACCGCTATTACCCTTTTGGGCAAAACAAAGAAGGGAGTCCGGATATAGGTTGTATAGCGTGCCCCAAGAACCATAAAGATGGTATGCAAGTTTTGTATGAGATCCATCTCGTGACATGGAAAAATCAATCCAGGCTAGGACATAAGCGTCGCCGACCTTAGTGTAGTAATCGGCGTCCTCAGTGTTGCCCATTACCGACGACAACTCTGCCATGGCCTTGATACCGACAATCGCCTTCATTGCGAGATTGGTCTGATTCTCCAGTCGGCCGGCAAAGTCATCGGTAGACACTGTTCTGCATCAGTAAAGGTCTTTAGGGTGAAGAATTACCGCTGTTTACAACGGCTTCAGACAAAAGCAAAAGAGGCTCACATACGCTGATAAGCGGGGATCAACCCAAATTCCGTCAAATACCCAGTCCACTGCTTCCAGAGAGCATATCTTCCACCCTTATCTATCCATTTCTGTGCCGCCTTCTTCCCTGCCTTTGATCCATCATTCAACGTCTGTACATATGCCAAAGCCATTGCCAACATGTTTCCACACTCTTCCACAGGCATTGGCTCGTCATTTCCATCAGGGTGCCCTGTAGCGTTGGGAAAATGAGCACCAAGATCATGGATCGAGTACCTGCAATTAAATACTTGTTAGCACTTTCATCGATTGGGACTGGGATTGATCTCTCTAATCTGCCAAAGGGGGAAGCCTCACTTGTTTGGGTACAACCCGGCCATCTGATGCTCCAACAACGGCTCAAGCAGATAAGCCAGCCATTTCGGATTTGCATACAAAAAGAATGTGAATCCTGGGAAAATAACATCCACCGTCTGAAAGTTCCCATTACTACTAATCTCCTTCAAGAACAAAATCGGATCCTCGGGAGTGCCCGCAAAAACAGTTGCTCCCATCACCTGCCTCGCCGAGATTGATACAATATCCGCGTAGGTGTCACCCTCCACAGCTCTAGCATGAGCTGTTACCTTGTCCGCAAATGCCTTACCTTGGGCGTAAGCATTGGGATAGTCAAAGTAATGGTAGGAGATCATATCAGTATCTGTCGCGTGTTGAAACCTCCAAAGTGGCCTCATCTGAGTAAGGCCACGAGCAGCTGCAAACTGTGTAACAGGATCTTGGATGAGTGCAACAGTGAAAAGCACCGAATCTGTCTTGGTATGATTCTTCTTGCTACTCAGTGCAAAGTGCTTGGAGAACGAGAAAACAGGTTCCTCATTCATGACCTCACGGAAGCCGGTATCGTAAGTATTTGCGAGTGTTGCGTTTCGCGAGAACCGGCGTCGCAGGGGTCCAGATACTCCGGCCTCGTATGTGACAGTGGGGTCCTATTTATGTCAGTAAAATGATTAGAAAGGGTTTGGCTATAAAAAATACCTGAGGACCAGTGAAGTGAAGCACGCCCCATTCAGCCCGATCGCTAATTTCGGCAAAGGTCCATTGATCTTGCTTGTGAATCGACCATGTTGTGAGATTTTCGCCCTTGGTGAGACCCCATTGAATGATCGCTTTGCGTTCGTGTGTGACCCAAACTATAGGAAGTAAACTTCAGCTTTTGTTCTTTAAACGAACCGCGATGAAGCGCAAAGATCAAAAAGGTTTGGAAGAGTACTTACGTCCGTTCAAATCAACGTAAATATTAACATCCACTTGACCCTCCACAATAACCTCCACATAGCTTGCCGGGAGTGCCTGCCTCTCCGTACTCTCAGGAGTAATCGGGCTAGTAAACATCAACGTCACAAGGACATCTCCCGACAATGGGTTTGGAAGCGAGTAAGTCAAGTTCGTAGTTGAAGAGTCGTACTGAAAGCCCGTGTAGGTCGGAAACTGAACTGTGTATCCATCCTTCGGATGTGCTGGGAGTAGTGCGTCTTGCGGACGTCCAATGAGAGGGTAAACAGTGTTTGTGGCGGGTATTTGGGCCATCACCCCGAACCCAATCTGCCGGACACTTCTGTCAGTTCATCTTACAGAGGGTAATTGACTTGGGAACCAAACCTCCTGTCCATGCCAGAATATTGGCCAGCTATCCCACGGATTGTGTCGAGCATTAAGCCACAAGCTAAGGTATGGATTCCGGACGAAGAGAGGCAGTACTGGGGGCTTGGTGTATGAAGCTGCCGATAGGGAGCTTAGAGCTGCTACTGAGAGCAGTAAGAAAAGTGATTTCATCCTTTGGGCCGTATTCAATTTGTTTTGAAGAGTTGAGCAATCGACTGGTGATTGCGACGAAATGGACCGAAGAGAGCAAGATGCGGGGAAGCTAAGAGGTCAGTTTTAAAGTAGTTTTGGAGCTAACCGAATCCTTGGAGAGAAGCTTACACGAAACAGTGTGCGGGACCAAAGCTGATCAGGAGCTTAATTTCCCAATCCTCACCACCTCAGAGCAGTTGGATTTGCTGTGATAGACAAACAAGCGTCAGCTCCGCAGTTTCTCCTCAGTCACGATATCGCGAACGAGGTCCGAAGTAATACCGCAGACGGCATAGGTTGAGGGAGGAGCACATGTTGTACGCCGCAGGGTTTGTTTGTGTTGTGAAGATCGCTACCTCTTCAGGCTACGCCGACACCTAACCCTGACATGCCCCGCCAAAAAATGTGGACCCTGCTCATCTGCGGCTGCACCATTCTCATGCAACATGCAGATTCATATGCACCCGATCACACGGGCAAGGGCTCATCTTCCAATGAGAGTGCGCACCGTAGATCAGGCGTTACTTTGGGTGGCCGGTTAATTTACCCGAGCTCGTGATCGGTTAGCTTCGGAGACTTCCAATTTGCGGGGAAGGGCCCGTCTTGTCCGTGTCCGAGATCATTAGGAGCGGAGTATTTGGACGGCATTGGAGGAAGTTCTTTGGGCCCTCAACGCTCTTCACAATTATCCCAAGAGTTCTTAGAGGCATGCATTTTGTTTCATTACCACGGTCGCAAAACGTCATCTGCTCTTAAGGGCTCATGATCGTAACACTTTCAACTCTTGTACTACATGACGTCTTGCATTATAATATTTACCACACCAACCTCAACACCTACTCAATCGATATCCATTCTCAGCTTTGCCGGAAAATGTTTCATATTTATTTCTTTTCTCCGTTTGGGTCCGGAGGAACTCTGGTCGTTCTAGTCATGAGTTGAATCCTTCCCCCGCACATTCTTGCAAGCTTGGCGATGAATATCGAGTGATAATAGATGACCGGCTGCATGGCTAACGGTGCGCATCTAGTCTCCCGACGTACTGCGTTGGAGATCAAAGAGTTACGGAAGGTACAAGGTCCGAAATATAAACTTCCTTCTTCTTCCTGACAGTTGATTGGTGATATTCTACCCAGGTGCGGAGGAAGAACGGCATTCTCCGATCTAGGACTTATTATTCAAAGAACCAGCTATAATAAGCAAGACTATGATTAAGCCAGGTGTGGGCGTGATGGTGTGGGCATGATAACTGGCAATAATTAACGTACCGATCAAGTGACTTGAGTTTAACTCTGAAAAAGAGAATTAAAGGATAGAACTAACTTATCGACCTCGACCGCCTGAACTTCGAAGCTTCCACGTTAATTAGAGGCTTCTTAGAAGAGAAGACATCATCTAGTAAAACGTATGATTTAAAGTTTTTTACCCAGTATTTCTAACTCCCACTCTGAAAAGTTGGCCTGCTCCCCTGTAGGATTGTCAAACACAACATGTAGATCATAGTTGATATCTGTCATTCGGGGTTCTAATTCTGAGTTGATACCGTCTTGGAGGTAAAACCTGCCTAGATGATTTACAGCCATCCGCGGCCATGTATCCAGCACCTGTTCTATAAAATATCAGCTTTCATCCGAGATAGGACGCATTGCCAGATACACTTTCCTTATAAACAAAAATCCTCACACTTAGGAAACTTTGATGATATCTCCATGAATTCGTCGTACGGTAGACTATTATCGTCAGTCATATTTCTCGATCAGATTGTGCATCGGGCATTCTGGTAGTTTATAATATCAGAGCTTTCCACCACATTTATTCACAACTATTGTCGGGTGAGCGGGTGCTCCGGCCAACAGCCGCACTGATATTAAGATCGGTTTAATTCCCTTTCATCCTCAGTTAGGAATTCTGAATCGGATATGAAGTGGAAGCTTGTTGTCTCCCTGTAATCATGAGATGAAGAAAGGATACAACGGGAGTGACAAATTTCGCTTGAAAATAGCATGACGAAAGACGAAATACACTGTTATCTGTGGAAGAGTAGTATTGAGACCAGTATATAACAAAACATATACCTTACAACTTTAAAAGAAGAGGAGTATATATTCACGTAATACCAAGCCAAGGCAGCCGAGCTGTCCAATCAATATGACGTTATCCTCCCAACAAACAAATTTTATATAAATCCCGAAAAGGATATCATAAGCCGTGTCACGTGAGACGGCACATTCAAGCATGAACAATTTAGCAACCCTTCTTTTCCCCCGACATCCATAATTCAAGAAAAACTCGCTACATTTAATGACCTCTGTTAGTACTCGAATCAACAAAGCATTCAACCAAGCAAAGGGAAAATACCTTCATATCAATGAATTCAACAACCAGCATTTAGAAACAATTATCAGTGGATTTGACAACCAGGTATCGGAGAACAACCACCAGGTTGTGAAAAAAAAAAACACTACTAGGTTTGACAACTAGTATTTGGAACACAATTGTCGGTGTTGCTCATCGTTGCGGAACATTCTGATCGGTTCTTGAATACCAGATGATAGCTATCATCGATTAACAAAAACGCCAGAGGGTTGAGATATAACGAAGATGAGATGATCGACTTGAGGAAGTATAGATGATGGGTTGCTAAAAGATCACCAATTAGCATCGTCTCAGGCGGTATTTCTCACCGAAGGAATATTAACCAGGAGAGTATCGGTAATATTAGCTTCACCATATCGACATTTTTTTTGTAGATTCATAATTTTATCTAACTTTGGTCAGCCACAGTATAATGCCAGATGTTGCGAGAAGGATAAGGACAGACCTGGCAATAAACAGCTCTAGCACAACGAACGAACTAAACCGGGCCTTTCCATTTCCACAATCAAAGAAACAAGAATCAGAAGAAATGGAAGAAGGGTGCGTTATTGACGGTCAATGATGAGTGAGTTTGAACGTCCGGTGCATGTATTCGAAAAATTAAAACGTTGACATATACGCTCAATATAGAAACTGCAACTCCTATGGAGCTCAATGACCGAAAAGTTGAACCATAAGATCGAACCTAAAGAAATATCATGATTTGGAATTTGTTCCATCACGTTTGGAGGGTCCCATTAATCCCATCTGGATGGCCGTCCACCATTTCCACTGGTTGAACAATAACGTCGACCCTAAAAGGGCCGGATGGGCCCCGGACGTTTTTCTCCTTGGAGGTGACCCAACGATCACCTCTTCGTCCTTGGGGACGACTCTCGGGGCTGGGGGTCTCACGATATCAATCGGAGCGGATGGTGTGTCAGAGATCGGTCCCGATGGGGGGCGAATCGGTCGAATATGCCAATAAACACTATGTGGGTTCCAGACACATAGGTTCGTTCTGTCGATGTCAGGAGGATCACTGTCGGTCATATTGTTTATGGGGCACGGCAGTGGATTGGTGTTATTTTGATAGTTGGAATTTCGGTAGAGTCTAATGAACACCGAAGAAATGAGCATTACCTTCAAGTGGTATAAATGAGGAGACAAGATGTGGTGGTGGTGAGGACGAGAAAGATCCGAGATTGAAAGGAGTAGGAGAGAAAATTTCTACCAACCTACAAAGGTTTTGACGTTGATATATCTGATTCTATGCGAGAGGTTCTTGTCAGAGTCATAGGCGATGTGGAAGTTTCTGGCTGAATAATTTGGAGAGATGATGTCCCAGGAGTGAAGAAAAAATCAGGCGATTTTTTATGTCAGTATATGCTGGGAAAGGATAGCATACATGGGACGATGAGGAACGAGGTAGGGGAGAGAGGGAGGGAAAAGGAGGGGGGGGGAGGGAGGGCGTGCCGAAGGGAATGCCATTTCGAAAATAAGGTTTGAGAAACGCAGAAATGGACTCATCAGGTCTATGAAGAGGCAGAGATTGGTACAGAATTCTTTTTCTACTTTTTTACTCCTTCAAGCTACATATAATAGCTAAACTAATCAAAAAACCAACTGCTTAATGTTGCTAACTCTTATTACTCGAGTGATAGTCCGTGATCAATCGCCGAATAATTTCCAAAGACCCTACTCGTTGAAAAAACCTGTACAGTTTATATTAATTTTATTTCGATTTCTTCGACTCATAGCGAGAAGGAATCAACTCTGAGTGGGCCGGCTGGACATGAAAAAACGAAAAGGACAAACATATAAAGCCCCACCCAGCCCCCACTGTACGCTTCCCCGCTGGCAAAAGTCCTTTCGTCTTTAATACCGCTGTTGGGCTATAAGCTTCAAATTGTTGCTGATAAGCGATCCCACGTAATAAGAGAAAGCTCAATTGACTTACGTATCCAGTAGTATACGTACATGTTACTTCCCGGATTTTGTAACGTGGCTGTACAGCAAGTAACTGCTATGCGAGACGGGTGGACCTTCAGGAGTAAGGCTCTGACTCCTCACGTCCAAAAAGCGTAGAACTGCTGGGACTAGGACACGATATGTTTGTACGGGTACCAAAAGTCATAGCTGCTAAATCTAAGCATACATATGCTAGACGAGCAGCATGGTTGATTTTGGTCGCATTTGCATGATCATGAGTTTGCGATGGCCATGTAGTTCCTGGGACCCAGCTGCGTACATATATATGGGCTCTTTGGGATAGTGCTGGTTTCTTTATTAGATGAGCTCGTTTTAGACCTAAGATTTGTTTCGTTTCAATTTAACAGATTTTTTAGCGTTTCACGAGTGATACTTCATGATCAGAGTGAACGGCGTTCCCGCCTAAACGAGCCTAGAGAGCTGATCTGGATACATCTACAAGAGTATAGCAAATCTTTGGTACATACATGAAGGGAAAAAAAAAAAAAGAAAAAAACGTCCATATTTCCTACCCAATCACTGTTTTCGGGTGTCCTCTCCTTCCCCCGTCCCTGCATGAATTAACTACAATACCGCCATAACTAGAAAAATTGGCTAGATCAAATTACTTATATGGGAACTTCTGATGCAGATCGATGACATTCAACCAATCACTTAAGTGGTAATCCCTAAACGAAGATAGCCAATTTTTCGAGTTTTGGCGGTATGTATCCGCCCTCTCGCTGGTGGAAGGGGCAAAACGATCACATGGAAGTGTACCTTATATGCATACAGAAACATAAAGCCTCTCACACGCACTCCGTTATCAGCCCAATTTTCTCGGTAGATTTTTCTGTGTCAGATATAGCAATGCTGCGGCGTCCCCCAAGTGTCGGAGACAGATAATCCTATCGGCAATACCAAGAGCTCTCGCGATCTTACGTCTGTGTTAATGCTGTGGAGACAAATTCTGGCCCTGCCCCTCCGTATGGTCTCAACTCTGGCGAACTTTCAGAGCGTTAATTCCTATATTCTCTTCAGACAAATCATGACCCGTACAATGTATGTACCTGCCAACGAGAAGGCCCTATTCATGGACAGCTGTGGTGAACCTTGGGCTCTAAAGGAAGAGAAAATCCTAATGGGTGAGGGGAAGAATGAAAAGGAAAGATTCCCTTGGTAGGTCTTGGCGGCTCCATCATGTACTAGGTACATATAATGGCTTTGCGAATAATATTGTGACTAGGGACGGATACCACCCAGCCTCTCTCGCCGTTTCGATGCGCGGTATACGGAGGATTAAGAAAATCGATTCGAGATCTAATCTTTCGGTGTTAGCAGCTACGGTACGATTCAGAGGTGTATGCGATCTTCGGAGGTGGAACTGCACCTATGCCCTTCCTCCGCTTCCCGGCCAGTCTTAAGCTACACCGGTTTAGTTGAATGTTGATGCTCGTGTAGAAGGATACAATCTTAGGGCGTGCGGATTGGAGGAAATATCTGGCAATTAATGAGGACTGAGGAACGTAACCTGCCCTCCATGATCCCGATCGATGCAAACAGAGGCGAATTAACAGAGGAAACCTCCTCAAAGTACCCCCGGCTCTCGAACGTATGCATCCCCGGTCCTGCTCGACCGGGGAGAAATGATGCCCCGAAACCCCGCTAACATCCGTACAGGAATCTGTGGTGAGTACATGTACCCACAAACATAGAGCCACAGCCAAAACAACATGTTGGAATTAGGAATGTTCAGCTTTTCAATGATTTATGGCTATCACACGCAGGAAATACGCAAAGGACAACTAAGTACGATATATTATAAACACACTTGGTACGGTAAAAGGTCGTCTAGTTATTTATTTCCCTTGACTACGGAGATTTTAGAAAGAACATAGCACTTAAAAGAAAGCTTGAGTATCACAAGCCATCAGCCGCTCCATCGATATTACATGGCCCGCCGTGATTGTCCCATGAGTAACACCTGTAATATCCGTAGACTCCACTCGTTCGCCTCTCAGCCTCCTCTCTTCAGTCTCTCTCATCAAGGCATGAACTCTCAATCGCTCCGGGATAACCCTCTGTCTTTTTCCGGTAATCTTCCAACCATTCAACCTTTCCACCCCCAGTTCCTTTAAGGTTTTCCTCTCAACCAAGCTATAGTCCGCCGGATCCTCCCTATCGTAGTTGAAGGGCTCTTTCATACACGTTAACGGATTTGTGATGATCCTAGGAACACGTAGACAGTTCTTTGATACTGAATGAAGCATCAAAGGATGCATCAATATCACGTCTCCAGTCTTTCCCGTCATCTCATGGAACTCGCTGCACTCCTCTTGAACCCACTTCTTGAACCGGCTGAAGTCTGGACTTAACTCTTGCTCCCCCACCGGTACCATCCTGGAGTTCACTCCTTCAGGATGCTCCCATAAATGTCTCGCCACAGCTCCAATGCCGTCTGTAGCGATGATCGTCCCCCCTCCATTGACCTCAATATCTGAGAAAATGGGTATAACGAGTAGTCCTTGTTCCGGGGAATCTAAAAAGTGCACGAAGGAATCACCGTCGCAATGCCAATTTTCTAACATCTTTGGCGGAGGTGGCCCATTTTTCTTCCACTCCTCGGTGCCGAGGTTGACAATGAAGCCGTCAGACCAGAGCCCTGACTTTGGGTGAATTCTGTCTTCGCCGCCGAGGAGCTCGCACATGGCACCCCAGGCTTTGGGGGAAAAGGTACGGACGTGTTCTCGGTTGTGTGCGGGCATATTGACGCGCTCTTGGAGCCAGGTGGACTTGTCGGTGGGAGAGTAGCCTAGACGATCCCATAACTGGGCCGACCAAGAGGCAGCCTTTTCGACACTAAAGGCCTCTGGGATACGGAGGTAGCCATATTTCATGAAGTTTTCGACTTGGTCCTCGGTGAGGAACTTGTACTGATTTGGGGTCATATTGAAATATATGAAGAAAAGGGCAGTGGGACTTAGAATATAAATCGAATGGGAAATTGTCTGCGGTGAACAATGAGTGGAAATGGCCAGCTTTATATACATATGAGGTTCTCCCCTTTCTTGCAAATAAACGTAGGTACATGGTAAATTTACTACAGAGAGATCGAATACTAACACCATTGCTTTTCTAGACATTGACGCAAAAATGCAGTTTCTTCAACTCTCGACCAACATCGAAGAGATGGTCTATGCATGAGAAACTCCTGGCGCTTCTGCAGGGAAGCAGCTGCAGCAGGATTTTCAGACAGGATTCCTAACCTCGGCGTCGATTTAAGATTTCCGGTTGGTTGGCCGCCGAATGATCTGCAGATCTACTTGACATGATTGCGATTGAAAGCTGAACAATAGATATCCTACGACGTAAGTGGTAGTACGAGCCGAAATGATAATATGGAAATCGAGTCTTTTTTCTAGAGTAGATACTCTACCGGAAAGTCTAAAGCGTCTAAGACTATTGTGCATTAGGTTGCATATGACAGGTCAGTTTCTAGTCAAGGACGAAATTTTTTGTTCTAGATCTTCAAATGCTGATGCTTAGGAATGCCATCTCAAAGTACGTCCCGTACCATGCGGCCAGGACTCTCTAAAGCATGCACAATGGTCTTGGAACTTTTATTCGAGAACCTTTCTACGGTCGGTAGCTGAAAGCTCCAATACTTTAGATCACCGAGGATGAAAAGGCATCTTAGAAACATGGGAAAACTTTGGGTATATAGGGGGCCGTTTGCCGGAATATTCGGGCCGCTCTCTTATCACCTCAAGCGGTACTGCTACTTGGCCCGTAGCAATGACACCTTATCTTTTGCACTTTGAGTAATACATATTTTTCCATCTTTTGCACGTTTTGCGCAGGGAGCTATGCGCTGTCGATCCTTGTAAATACCTGCAGGAAGCTGACGTGAAGTGCTTTTTAGCACGAAGGTGTGTCACTTAAAACTTCATGTCCGTCATCCGTGGTCGACAGGGGTTCATATACATATATGCGAATAAACCAAAGCGTGATATACGGTGAATCATGGGCGCGGGCGAAGAATGATTCCTTAGGCTGCTACATAAGGTCTGGTTACGACGAGGGACACTTGAATCTAGACCAGTCCGAAGATCTTGTTGCACCTCTGGAGCATTACTTTAAATAAGGTATATATATACATGTATACTAGCAGCTGCACATAGCATATCATTTGCCGACCCGGAACTTGAAGCCTTTGCAATTGGCTGATCTAGATGGAGATGCCACACCAGATCTATGATGCTATCAATTAGTAAACCCGCTAAGTGGATGTTTCATCTCAGGCACAGTCGACTCTCCCTATAACGGTACTCTCCATAAGAATACTCGTCCTATAAGGGTCCCGGCCTGTATCTAGGCCATTTTTTTTTCCAGTACTGTCCCATTCGCGGACGCTACCCATTCACCGGAAGTCCATCGAATGGATATCATATCTGATGGACGCTTTGGATTTTCCGGACTTCTGCTGGACGAGCGCCATATTCATCGGACGTTAGATCTGTGGAATCCTGCAACCTATACATATTTTGCAAGAAGAATGTAAGGCCCCTAGATCAGTTAATCGGAACTCTGTTTAGATATTGTCTTTAGGCATTTTGTGCAAATGAAATAGGAAGCCGAGATGAGAATTTTACAAACTTTAAACTCAGTTTTGAAAACCCCGGGACAACGGAATATGCAATTTCTTCGGCATTCCGAGACTGTTTCGTTCTCGTGCCTTTTCAACATTCTACAAAATCCTTTCTTGCGAAGTCTGCACGCAATTAGGTAGGTTAGCATTCACATACAGACCACCACGGCACAGGAAAGCATTGTATTTATTTTAATGATAAACAGGTGTTAGGAGCGGCGATCCAACACTGGGGAAGAGAACAAAATTGGAAGCCTGAAAGGAAGAAAAAACCGTTTCGAGATCTGTCTAATGTCACTGTACTGTAGCTACGTTATATAACAAAATTTAAAACCTCCGGTGAATGGGCAATGGGATAGAAAATATACTGTTAAGGGCAAATGCTTGTATTTTTTGATATAAAAATACCCTTAGGACATGCAATTTTTAAATTCTTTGGTGTGTTACTGTTATAGGGAAGTTGACTTTTGAGCTCGAGTGGAAGCACCCTTCGCCCCTAAAAAGTGAAACCATTAGAGTGAAGGGACCGCTAGCTTTTTACTCTACCAGATCATTGCACGGTGGAGCTAGCGGCTCAACTCAGGATTTATGGCCAGTTGTCCTGACTCGGGTCAATCTGACAGGTTGAGCCACTGTGTCATAATGTAGAACCGGACCACGGTGTTACGCTAGATCTAGGACTATTCAACTGCATGACTACATGTAGACCTCCTAGACTTCTAATAAGCCATCCTCACCTCTTGAGAACTGAACGCTACACAGCACTCAGATTTAGGGTTCGAGAGGCAGACGCAGCAACAACAACGCAAGACGGCGTGAGAAACGTTTCGAATGGAATTCGCCTTGAACCCTAACCCTGAACCATATGGGTGACTCTTCTATAACGGAACGATATCACGGGATTTCCGTACCCTTCGAGAGAGTCGACTGTGCATATATCAGATACGCAGTTCTGATCGTCATTTATGAACCTTCATATCAACTACATGTAAGGATCAGAGAAATTGTTGAAGCTTCAAGATTGTACCATTGACTTCTGTTATAATCTAGCAGATTATCTCCGCATATTATATTACTGTAATGGCATTGGAAAGTGGGCGACTGTTTTGGGCGGTTTTAGACGTCATATCGTGGTCGTTGAAGTTCAGGTAAGTTAGCTCTCTGGTCCATCGTGAGCGTCATGGGTCATGGATACGCAATCGACTGGTATAATGTTATAGGAGGAGGAGAAACCCCCACCAGTCTTTCTGCATCTCAATTCAACTTTGACCTAACAATACTTTTTTTCTGAACGTCCACCGTTTTACTCATACTTTTCTGAATATTAATCGCACTTCAAAGGCAATATCTTTCTGCACATCGTCCAACATTAACCATCAATATCCCTCCGCACACCACTCCCTCCTCCCCCACGATGTCCCAGCCCCCCGCCCCCACCTCCTCCTGGCCCTCCCCCAGCCCCTCCTTTTCCGTCCGCACAACCAAAGTTACCACCCCCGCCTGGCTCCTCACCCTCCTCTCCCTCCCCGCTGACTCCCGCGTCCTCCATGTCAACACCGCCCTCACCGCGCTCTTCACCCCCCCGACCTCCATCATAACCATCACCTCCCCCATCCCCCTGCCCGCCAGAATCTACGGCCCCGATTCCAAGCTCGACCGCATCACATGCCGTCTCAGCAACCTCAACACCGGCTCCATCCGCAACTCCACTGTCGTCCCCGGCCACATCACGCTCGTCCTCCACGACACCACAAAAGCCACCCTCATGGCCGCGTACGACTTCTTCCTGGGCTCGTTCCCGATGATCCACGTCAAGGCGCCCATGAAGGAGCTTCTCCGAGCTGCCTTCAAGTCCGCTGTCGACAAGCTAGGCTGGAAGGTCGGTATTGAAGCACTCAAAGCTTGCGACTCCGCGGGCTGCGCGAACCTGAAGAACCTGTACAAGCGCTTTATCATGGAGACGGGGTATGTCTCGGAGAATAAGTCGCCGTCCAGACCGCGCGGAAGACCAAGGAAGTATGCGGAGATGTCGAGGGTATTTGGGGAGGACTATCCGAAGGGGCTGCGGGAGCTGGTGACGGGCGCAGTGGAGGAGGTTAAGGCGCTTTTCTCGCCGTCGCTGGTGGGCGGCGGCGGAGGGACGAGCGTTAGGGTTAATATTTGGTGTGTCAAATGGAGGGTGCCGGCGGGGAAGACGAGGGGGGGGAAAGAGGTGGTGGGGGAGGCGAGGACGGGGGAGGAGTACTTGGGTGATTATGCGGCGGGGTACTTTATTGGCGCGGCGAAAGGTGGGTGGATTCTATATCTCCCTGTGAATATGGGGTGGGGAATACTAACGTATATATAGGTTCCGCGATGCCCAGCACTAGCTGCGAAGACTCTAAGACAGCAAATGCTGTGGGCGAGGGGCCCAAGATCGTCGACACCCTGGACCAATACTTCATGATCAATGACATTTGCCAGGATCCCAATTCCAATGCAGTCGCTGTTATCAATTAAGACAATTTTCCATGATCCAATGGCATTTACTCAGTTGCCAGAAACCTATTTTTCATATCTCCATTCTTGGAAGATATCAAGACATCCAACGAACCAGTTGGGGTTGAAGGTGTGAGTTCCCTTCAAACCCAGGAACAAAAGTATTACAAAAAGTTATATTTAGTCCATGCTATAGGTAGCCACCCCCCCCCTCCCCTTCCTTTCTGTTGAGCTGTTTGAGGGTGTTAACAAAGCTCAGTTTTAAGAGTTTAGGGATTGAGAGTTTTGCGGGGATGAAGGTGTTGGAGTAATAACACTAAGTTTGTACTCCTAGTCACACTAGAATGAGAAGAATCATTCGTTGGAAGAGAACATGCGATATCTCTGGTGGTATTAATGAGAATCTGGGGATGTGAATTAGGTGTACTGTAGAAGGTAGTTTTTCAGGTCATTAAAACCGAGAAACAGTTTACCTAGTTTTCTATAAACATGTTTTATGGGCTTCTTCGTAGCTTGATGGGCCATGATTATTAAATTTAAATCGTCAATATATGTGCGCTGGTGACGGGGCCGGGGGTCTAAGCAAATACATGTGTATTCACAAACTTAAGTAATTCAGTGTGTGGAGCTGTGCCGTGCACTTTGGTGCCTGCAGGGGGGTACATGAACACAGAACCTTATGTCTAAGATGCAGCCTTTTATTTTAGAAATAAATAACATGCTATTGAGGTGTTCCGTAAAAGTAAAAAGTTGTGAAACCGAGTCGATGGGATATATACTGCCAAGACCACCCGGAACCCTAACCCTGTCAATGGCAACATACCACTGATGATACCAGTTAAAGGGCTTCATGAGCCAGGGTCCCATCGTGTACATGAATGAAGGGGACGGGGAATCTAATGGTAACAGGGCTTCTGTCTGTATATCATCTGGGAGTAAAGCGAAACCGTAGACCGCTCTGTTGCTTTTTCTCTCTGATAAAGACGTACCCATACCGGCAATGCTAGATGAAAGTAGTACATAGCGTCTGCGCTCCTCAGCTCTCTATAACACGCTGATTGCAATAGGCTGCCACTGAAGTTACATCCAACACTACAGGCTCGTGGGCTTTTAGTATTTAGATATATGTACTTCAATTCGAAGAGGTGGCTATGTATATACACAAAACTACGTGGAGCAAAAGTTGAGTGAAATAGAGAGCTGCAATTCAGCCAACCGCCAAATTCACCTTATTCACTATCCGCCCAATAGTGAGTGCCAGTCGACGTCTGTGACCCTAACTAGTTTTCCTAAACGCAATTCTGGAGTTGGAGGCCGGGGTAAATGACCGAAATAGCAAGTATTGCAGTAGTGCGCAACGGGCTGTGGAAGCTCCTGCCAAGTATGCCCCATGACCGCACTGAACTGCACAGATTGATCTCCATATTATAAAATCCGATCCTGGCAACTAATATAGTGCGGTATGTACAATCGGTGGTTAGTAGTATTTACGCCTGTTGAGTGCTTCGAGCGAGTGTGACCAACGACTTCTGGCATTGTTGCTGTAGGCTGCGGAGGGAGCTATTAAGTTCCCTAGAAGTTAGGAAAAGCTATCATTATCGGCCATGCGTATTTCGGTAAGTCCAACGGGAGATCAGCATGCCAGCAACCCTATAACCGACATGTCTAAGATCCGCGATCTTGTACGACCTCACAATCATCAACCCACCACTATCACAACCATCCCTCTAGCTATCACACCACCCACCACCATCACCACCACCTCCCCCTCTCCATCCACAACCACAATGGCCCCCCTATCCGCGCAATGGCACCCCCTCCCGCACCTTCCCTCCATCCCCCGCTCCTCCCACACCCTCTCAGTCCTCCACTCGACCCTACACCACTTCTCCGGCGAATCCCACGACAACCGCCCCCCCTCCGGCGCCGAACTGCACCTCCTCCCCCTCGACCCCAGCGTCCCCCTCGCCATCACGATCCTCGCCTCGCCGTCCGGCCCCTCGCCGCGCGTCGACGCGGCCGCCGCAACACTCAACGACACGCTGTACGTGTTTGGCGGCCGCGGCGGCGCAGACATGAGTCCGCTCGAGGAGGGCGGGCGGCTGTGGGCGTTCACGGCGGGCGCGCAGGCGTGGGAGGCGGTTGATCCGGCCGACGGCGGGGAGTTCCCGAGCGCGCGGGGGGGGCATGCGCTCGTGGCGACGGGCGGGAGGGTGTATGTGCATGCGGGGGTGGCGGAGAGCGGGATGCTGGGGGATCTGTGGGCGTTTGTGGTGGCGGAGCGGAGGTGGGTAAGGTTGCGGGATGCGCCGGGGGGGGAGAGGAGCGCGGTGGGGATGGCGGTGACGGGCGGGAGGGAGATTTGGAGGTTTGCGGGGTGGGATGGGGAGAGTGCTGTTGGGGGGGAGGTGGGGGTGTGAGTTCTTTCCTTTTTTCATTGCTTTTTTGGTTGGTTGGTTTTGGTGGCTGTGGGGGCTGGACTGACGGGTGCGTTAGATATGATATACAGCACGACACATGGCGCACGATCGAGTACCCGCCCGAGGCCGGCCCAGCACCGCGCTACTCATCGTGTCTCGTCCCGCTGGTGCACCCCGCCACAAAGAAAGAATACCTCCTCACGGCCTTCGGCGAATCCGGCGAGAGCGGTGACGAGGTCGTCAAATACCTGCAAGACATCTGGGCATACGACATCGCCGCGGCGGAGTGGTGCGAGGTCATCACGACCGGCGAGAAGCCTTTGGCGAGGGGCCGGTTCGCCGCAGCTGGGAAGGGCAATCGGTGGCTTGCAATTCAGGGGGGACTGGATGAAGAGGGCGAGCGCTTGGGGGATTGGTGGGTTTTGATGCTGGAATGATGTAGTGTAGCTTTGGTGAAATGAATTTTTGCTTTGAAATCGCGAAATAAGACTCGAGACCTCCGAGTGATTCTCAGTGATCGGCACCACCTATGTGGCATTGCGGGCAAAGCACCCTCAGCAGTGACGGAGAGGAAAAACCTGAGCGTGGTGCGAAGAGGAATGGGGTCTTTTTTTTCCATATTTGCCGTAGATTGCACTGTTCTTGGGACGTCAGCTGTCAATAAAGCTCATTGTTCCCCGTGGTCACGACGTCAGGTCAGCCAAATAGTTGTTAAAAGTCTCGAAGTGGAGAAACACCAGGGGAGCAGGCTTATGGGCTATACCGCTCATCATTGAAACATCTTTCGGCGTTCGAGTGTGTCTCATACGCTCAAGATTACCAATCTGCTCGAAGTTGACCTATCCCTGGAAGTCCAGAAGGAGTGCATATCCTCAGCAGCAGGCACCGGAAGTGATAGTGTTCCGATACGATCTAATCAAGCCCTTCACCCCTCTCCCGAACGTAGAAGTCAGCCATGTGGTGCGTAAAGTGGTAGGTGTCGTTGTGAGCCTGCGAGGCTTCTAATGCAGCCAATACTAGTGCACCGCACTAGCCTCCTCATCTGCCGCCCCGCTCAAGTATACGTTCCCGCGAATGCACAACATCGGCGAGTGGTCAAGTGGGTAATACATGGACTGCTCGCCAGGCTAGACACCGCGTGTTTGATCCCTAGGACCTGGGTTCGAACCGGGGGTGGGAGTAGTGCAGTAAGGGGCACAGTACTTTTTGTTGGCAGTTCGATGGAAATGGACGCCGGAATAGGCTGTTACTCTTTGTTTTTTATCTCATAACGGCAGTCCTGGGGACTCGTAGTTGAGGGCGGCATTTCTCGTAGATGTCGGGACTGCGAAGCCTTTAGTTGTTATTCATATAGTACTCATATCGTGATGCTGCTAGGGATAGCCTTCCCACTAGTTTCAGCACCTCCCCCAGGTATAAGTTCCCGCCCTTGTAAATCATCGGCGAGTGGTCAAGTGGGTAACACACTGAGACTGCTCGCCAGGCTAGACACCGCGTGTTTGATCCCTAGGACCTGGGTTCGAATCGGGGGTGGGAGTAGTGCAGTACGGGGCACAGTACTTTTTGTTAAAAGTCTGTAACCAGAAGTAGAATAGCTTGTTAATCTTTTGATGATAACTCAATTCCTGATGACGACGCTGCTTCCGAGAACGGAGTGGGGAAGGTGGTCTTGAAATAGTACGCTCGGCACGTTTCATAGTACTGGAGGATTCTCATTTGTTATCATGAGTTACGGGTTCTGACTCATTCTTTCACTGGTATTTATTAGTCATGTTTTTCTGCTACTCATACGGCTATGATTCATTATGTTTTGTGTTACCTTTCTTTAGTATAAATATGGAGCATTCCCCCCTCTAGTTAGTTGCAATAACACGCTCAATTACTACACTTCTCCACATACATTTTCTCTAGGTGGGCTTTAGGTAAACCTTGTTTCAAACGTAGGGTGATAATAGGTTTCTCGGTAGATACATGTAGGTTGACTTTGACGCCTTATTTTATGCTTAAATAACGCTTGTTGTATGTAATCCGATGATCTCGATAAAGATTTGGTAATGATGTTACATATAAGCTTTGGATCTTTTATCCGTATCGACAGTAACAGAATCTGTAGGATGTTTTAGGGCACTCGGGCTCTACTACTATCCTTCACCCGATCGCGAAGGGCTTCAATTGATGGTGCTCTCGCAAGCGGATATATACTGAAGGTGTTATCAAGTTGGCAATGCATATATCGATCATCGCCTCGTATTTTCTAGAGGAAGCTCGTGTATACTGAGTACTAAGTACATCGTGGCGTAGATGTGCCCCTACTAGGGAGTAATTTATGTTGTGAGGCACGCTTTACGGCTCCAGCGGGGTACGGAGCTCTACCGATGCCCGATAATGTCTATTTGATCTATACTTATCCACCCCCGGGAAGGCTCCTCATGTGGTAGTGATGTGCAACTATCGGCGAGTGATAATCTATGATTAAATATATAAACCCGCCGGGAGCTTGGCCCAGCCGGAGAGTTCTCCCCGCGTCCGTAAGAGGGCTATTTTTGAGGGCCTTGGAAGAACGGCGAAACGGCTCAAATTTGGGCGAAAGAAGGACAGGGCTTCCAGGTTTCTGGCGAGGTGAAGCGAAGCCCTTGGGATTTTTCCCTGTCGAGGAAGTCAGCCCCCAGACATGTTAAACAACCGGAGAAGTACGATACAACTTTCACTGAAGAGAAGACTTTACTGGCATATACGACGAGCGTCAGCCGTGCCTGTTCATATAAAAGACCTCCCCGAAAGTAAGCCCAAATCTAGATCCTGATCACCATTGAACCAGGTAGCCAGGAATATTCTGTTTTTCTAGCAATTGCAAGGGTAGATCTGAGCAGTGAAAAATGAGGGATACAAGGGCGAGGATACGAACGGTATACAGTGCTCCTAGGCTGAAATTTGATTTTCCAACTTCCAAGATGAGGAGGTGAACTCGGAGGCTGTTTTGCCTAGGCGTGAGATTATGTATCTCTGCCCTATCGTCCTGCCGAGGCTTTCGATAGTCCTACGCACAGCCCCCAAGTATACTCGAGCGGTCATATAAATGAACGTAGCAGTGTCAGCCTCTCACGCACTTGACCTAACCAACTGTCGCTTTGGAATTTCCCTGTAAAGTAAGGTTGGGAAGGTTGTGGTGTCGGATAAGGCTTGCGAAAAGCTATGGTCAATATTCCAAGGTTAGAATATCTTATCAAACGTGCTATATGTCAGCTCTGGAATGTTTTTGGATGATGCGCAACTACTACCTGTTACCAGAACGTCCAGGTAGCATGAATGCTTGCACGTCGGGGAAGAGAACTGAAAGTGCCCACGCACAGCCACTACCTTGCACGGGAGACACTTTCTCTTCTGTCGCAGTAGGGAAGTAGGAGAGAAGAAAATAAAGAGGACGGATGGTGGTTTGTTAGCAAAACCTATAGTCATAGGCAATGAGGCAGTGTAGTCCACAAGAGATTTCTAGGTGAAGAGGGGGGAGAGTATCGATTGGCCTCCACCTCGACAAGAATCCCCGCTGGCTGCCTCAACTCCGTCGATGTTCCTGGAGACCTTGCAATTGGCTTTAACTGACACAGGCTGCGAAATGATTACCAACGACCAGTACGAGAAACAACACTAGAGACAAAAATTGAAATACGTACCTCAATCCCCTATTATGCCTTTCGAGAGAAAGAAGACACACCCACCGGAAAGGATCTGAGCGCCGCAAGATCTTGCGGCGAGGGTGTTGTGGTGTCTTAAGGTACGTTGCTTTCGGCTTAGAGAGGCAGGAAGCACCTCAACCACATAGACTGTGCTGGCTGTATAGGGTTTGAAAGTGGTGCTGTATCTAGACAGGCCAGTAGTCTCGGTGTATTATCCACTAACCACTCGCCGATATTTCTCACTGTCCGGGAGTTATACTTGAAGGTACATAGCTGGCGCCAAGATACGATATAACCCTAACCCTGTCGCTCTAAATGTTCAACACCCTCCAATTATGAGGGTGCACAACCTCCGGCCGGTCAAGATGTAGAACTCCAGAGTTGATACCGATAAACGTTCTCTCCCAATCCCTCCATCCGTATCCAGTAGAAAATCTTTACTAACCGCATGTCAAACAAAGGAGTAAAGGGGTTACCGATTTCCGCCTTCTTTCTCACCAACCACACCAGGAATCACCATGACCAATTTAATTAATCCAGGGCCACGATTGTTGAAAAAGAAGATGGGAGGGCTCACAACTCGATACATTCGTATTTAGTATTTCTCTTTGCTACAACCCTAACCCTATCTATACTGATCTTGATTTTACTCTTATAAATGACGTTCAGCTCGCAGCAATGAGAGACCTTTAGCGTGATATACCAAAGAAGACTTCTATTACTTGTCAATTCATCTCTGGATCGTTGCGGGTTCCCTAACTCACTATCAAAAAGAGTAAGGAGCTGGTAAAAGAACTCACCATATGTGTACGAAAAAAAAGAAAAAACGAAAAATGACCGAAAAGAAAAGGAAAGAAAGAGGTTTAAGCTCGCGAGTCGAGAGAGAGAGCAATGAAAAAATCGTATAAAATTATTGCTCAAATAACCCTAACCCTGGTTTAGGGGTTTGGGCGAGACCAAAATAATAACTGCTTCTGAAAAGAAACAAACTTCTAGTGAGTAGCCCAAAGGTGAAGACGGCAAAACAACGAGGGAAGAAGTATTCTTTATGTGCTGGTGGGACTGGAGAATGCTACATAAGGATACAAGTATATTTTGACGATCTTTCGTTTTGGGTGAATTCGAAGCTGAAAAACCTCGTGTACTAAGAGACCGGCTTAGACCTTAGTGTATAATCCGGTATGGTTTTGAGAACTTTCCGGGTAATAGTGTCCTGTCCCATTCGCAAACCCTGCCTATATATCGGGCCGTCGCCGGTCAATGGGGTGTGTCCAGCCTTTGGGTTGCCTACTCATATGTCATGCCAATGGGACAGTTAAAATAATTAGTCGGACATGTTTTTGATGGATGGGTCGACCGAAAGACCTGACTCAATTGGGCATTATAACCTGGACACTTGTCAGCTTCGTGAAAGATCTCTATAGAAAGAGGTTTCCTTCGTTCACCACAACAGACACATCTCTTCTGCCACTTAGACGAGACTTGACGTTTCGTCTAGCACGCACGCACCTGGGAATTGTGAGTCGAGCCGATTGTCTTTGAGTTGAGCCCATTGTGAGGGAAACTTCAACGAACCGGTTTCAAGTTGGGTTATATGATCATGAGCTTAGGCTGCTTCTAGGGTGATCCCGATACAGTGTCCATTATTTGGGGCCTGTGAGGTTTTTACGCCTTTTACGGGATTGCTGACACCCCGTAGTATCGTGGACTGGCCAGCGGGATCGCGAAAGGCACCTTAGTAGCATATAGAGTCAAGGTACTGTGGTATAGACGCCCTACAATGCTACATATTGTAGGGTCACAAAATTAACCGATCACTGGCACCCTCGTGAGACTCATAGCAACCAAAACCGTCCTACGAAGAAATCTCACATCGAGACCTTAAAGGTCAGAAAGATAAGCCTATTCCTGGCAAGCATCTAACTCTATTCATGAGAGCAAAAATTACTCAATTGCCATCCTAGTTGTTGAGTTATTCTCACTTGAAGTTGGGTTTGACGTTAACGTTGTCGTTAGTGATTGGTTAATTTTGTAACCCGACGGTACAGCTCCCAAGCAACTTATATCCGAACCAAATAGACCGATTTACGAGGAGTAAGGGACCTACCTCCAATTATAATGGTTACTCTAGCTGCCGTACCGTACACACGCACACAGGTGATGGCTGTGAGACAGCGATTATATTTGCCTAAAGGGGTCGATCTTACGACACTTGGAGCCCTTGCGCAGTATAGATATCGTGGAATAGTAGGAGATCACGCTCCAACATTGGTTCCCAGCTGCCCGATGTAGTTTTCTATGACTGTTTGGTATAGAGGTACTCTGATTATGCTCTCCAATGAAAAAATGCGAATTATCATTGCACAAGAGATTATAGGATGAGACCAAGTAGAACGATAGAAGTGATAGTTGCGATTCTGGTATATAAAAGGCTATGCTGAGATGTATCATAGGTAGTATTGTAACCTTGGATCATCAAAAATGACACGCTTGACAGAAAGGACGGGCGAAATCAATACTCCAACACGAAGAACCTTTAAAGGACTCACACAGAGAGGTAGCCCCAAATTGATACTCTTGATAGCCGTTCCATCACAACTTTTCTTCCTCTTTCTCTTTAGAAACGCGCTTGAACTTCGCCAGGTACTTCAATATCACAGTTAGTAATTATATCCCAGGCTTATATATAGATACGAAAATAGATAGGAAACTTACATCATTAGTGACCATGTTCCACAACCCTTCGTGTTGAGAGTAACGTCTTGTATCTACCAGGCCCATTCCAGGTTCAAGAGGGGTGGCGCGAAGCGGTGTAACAATACGAGGCCCTGAGAAACGGCTTGGCCCAGCATCCAAATCTCTCCAGCGAGACCTGTCGACAGTGGATAAACCGGGGCTCCCAGTCTGCTCCTTGATCCATAGGTTTCGTCTTGTGTTGTCGCTATCCATAGACCCGTCTGAAGACACTGAACTTTCATCTCTAGGTGTTCTATTCCACGGAGTGGGGTCCGGACTCAGCGCAACTCCATTGGGATGGATTGGTGCTATTGGAAGTTCATACCGCGGAAACGCGATATCAGGAAGGTAAATATCTGCGTCGGGGTCCAATGATTCGTCCGGGCTTTGTTGGACATCCTTGTTTTGTTGGACTTTGAGAGTGGCTTGGGCTGATTCTTCCCTCGTAACCTCCACCAAATTCTTTTGTGCCATATCCTTCAAGGCCTTCTCCTCAGAAACACCTGCTTTTTCCAGTGGTGAATCATTCGTGTTACCAAGATGAGGAACATGCTCGACATCAACCTCGCCATCAATAACACCATCTGATGTAATGATAGATTGAAGGCCCGGCTCCTCAGAAGAGGAACCTTCTGGGTTACCAGCAACGCATTGTTCTTCTTCCTGATGCTCAATGCCTTGTTCGTTGAGACCAGTAACTACAGGAACCTTCTGTGGATCATTACCCTTAGCAGAGAATATGCCGTCCGCCGCACCATTAATCACCAATACAGGTTCGTTTCTGTTCAGCGGTTTACAACTATGCGGTGCGTTTTCGACACCTTGCGTCGTCCCTGGCTGGTGCAGTTCAATCTCTACAGGTACGTTTACCTCTTCCTCAAGATTTTTACCGTTTGATAAAGCGCCCGCATCTTTCGGTTCAGATTCATGCAACTTGCTTTCCACTTCCTGGAGTATTCCCGAATCCGCTTTTCCAGATTTCATGGATTTGTCTGGCTCTTCCTCCAGAGCCTGGACGGATAGTGAATTATGTTTTTCAACCTCTACGGGATTGCCAACTTCTGGCTTTTCTAGACTACCCTCTATGGAGGCAGGAGCCGATGGACTCATCAATGACAACGCCCCCATGCCCCCTTTCATCCTCAGGTCGTGTTCAGAGTCTTCGGTTATTGAAGGAAACGGGTTATCATCATCATCAATCACCACAATTGATGTTGTCGCCCTTGAAGACCCGCTTTTTGAAGCACTGGCATCCAAACTGGCTTTGGAGGGCCTCAAGCGCTCTTCCTTCTCTGATTCGCCAGTTGACGCGCTTTGTACAGAGCTATTAGAGGAGTCCTCCGGGTCACGGGTGTTGGCGAATAAAGGTTTGAGGTTCTTTCGACAGTACTTAAGACCGGATCTCTTGGAGCCCATGGGGCTCCGGAAATCAGGCATAGTTTTTAGTTTCTCGGTCATCCACGCCGGGACCGATACATTCATTTCTGCTTCGAATGTGTCTGTTGGGCTACCATCCAACTTCTGCTTTTTGGTGAGCTTTGCCGGTGGAGACTCCCTAGAGAGGCGTTTTTTACGTGGTATAACCACTGGCTTTGTGTTGCAGGTTTCTAGCAAGTCCGGAGTGTTGTCTCTAGCCCCAAGGTTATTGTTGCTGATCGTCGCCAACGCATCAAGACCCTCCTGGTTTTCAAACACCGGAATATTGCCAAGATTAACCGTTAATGGTTTCTCCATAGCATGACGCGTCTTCCTAGGCGTCAAGGTTGCTTTGGGGATCACGACCGGCGCGGGGCTAGGGATCTGTTGTATATTATGAATGCACCTTATCTTTTTCGATAATGATTTCACGGGTCAGGGGAAGTGCGCGGAGTAGCAGTGGAGAGGTTCACGTACTTTTTTGGTCCTGCAAGGCTGGCACGGATCTTTATTTCTGAACACCATTTCTCCTTTATTCCCAACTACAATTATCCTTCCGTTCTTTGTTGATCAGGTGACGTCACGTTGGGTTGAGAGATCAGTTTGGAGGTTCCGTTGGTGTCGAGAGTCCTTCGCGCGACAACAAACAACAAGACTCGCTGCGGAAGGGGAAGAAATTGTGATGGAAGAGAGAGCGTCGTGGGTGGATATCAAATGGGATGTGAGTAAGGTGTGGTGTTGGTTGGAAAATCACCGAGGACGATCTTCGTGTCGCCGCAACCTTAATTGGGGCTTAGGGTAATTAATTTTTTGTGCGCCACAGTACCTACATGTTTACAATAGAACCTACTAAGTACATGTAGCCCTACGGAGAAAAAAAACACTTTTAGGGCTCTAAAACTACATGTACACACCATCTCCTATTTCAGAATTTTTCCATCTTTCCTTTCCTGCTTGTGGCTCCGATACAGAAAACATCACCGCCAAGTTCTTCTCAAGTGGTGGACACAACGTGCGCCACTTACAACCGGCTGACTCCTCGCTCCGAATATCTGGACCCGCGGCCAATCTGATGAGATCTGATCGGGGAACATATTTTGCTGACTGGCCTATTTCTGCAGGGGGCACATGTGCCACATTCCCCGGACTGTTAGGGCTTAGGGTTTCAACGATCCCTTAACATACCTATCTGTTCATAGCTGGAAATCACAATTTGCACTTCCATCTCAAATTGGTACCCCGACCTGTCAGAGGCGCTCTCCTAGGCTTCAAAAGTAATCAGGGTGCTCCGTAGCTCGGACCGAGCTATCATCGCATGTACCGGTGGAATTAAGGGCACGGAAGTTCCATAGCTCGATGAGCAGACACAAATAGAGCTTCAAATTCGCTCGAAAGTTTCTCCTAGAGCCTTCAAACTATTATTTTTGCTACTACGTAAGCTCCGGTAAACTTATCATACTGTAAGTGCCTCATCCTTTGTATTCATTCCCCTGGAACTCTGTCATATCATCTTGTTCTACCTTCAAATCTTATGAACCCTTCAGTGCCGTGCGTTTTATGGAAATCAACGTCATTTATCAGCGATCTAAACTTATAATACCTTTACAGAGTATCCGACGCTAACTCAGACGGTCCAAACAGGTTCTTTTCAACCCTTCGAAAAACGTTCATCCACAGGGTGCCCGATGCATATATCGTTGCATGTTACTCAGGTGCGGTTCATTCAGAAATCCTCCTAAACGAGCCGTCGACACAGGAACGTGTTTGTTATATCGGCTGTACTTGCGTCATGACTCGAGTTGACCCGGCGAAAGAAATATAATACCCAACGGCTGGAAGAAGAATCGCTTAAGATGTGACATATTAGGCTCCTATACATTCAGTAGAATGTATATGGCTGGGAGTGGGTGTTTGGTCAGGCTACCAAGATAGACATTTGTACTCTCTTGACAAATCATTCCTCAGTAAACCCCAGGGTTCTCAATGATACATATCGGTGTAATTTTCGTGCCATATTGCACCAACTGCGATGTGTTCAGATCATTATCGAACTGCATGATATTTTGCGAATGTCTTATTGTACTAACTGTGATATATCATAGTGGAAGCGAGTGATGTCTCATGTTGCGAAAAGTATGTCTGAAGGATAGATCCAGCTTAGAGAAAGCAAAAAAAAGGCGGATAGACTGTTGATCCGCGCGCCAAGACTCTGTCATGATATTATCGATACAGATATGTAGGATACCATTCATACTCACTATTACCTAAACATATCGTACTTTACCCACTGTACCACCAGAGAATTTTATCGATACATATCCCCATATCGGATTATCGTTGAGAACCTTGGTAGACCCGCTCACTCAGGAATTTTCCCGAATCAACCATGTCCTTATGTGAACTGGGGTCGAGTTCCAAGCTATAGGGCCCGTATTCATGCTACGATGAACAGTCCGAAAATCTATTTTCTCTCAGGCCCCACCCAATCTTGAGAATGTTGGCTACAGTCTCAATATCTATCAATTTCGAGTGTCAAACTGATGAGCCCTGTCAAAGAACAACCAACGGACGGGGAACCAGAGAAAGCACCATACAGACTAGAAACGTCGCAAGGGGCTACTGATGAGTGGATTTCCGTTGAGGGGTTCTCCACATGGCTCTTTTAACAATTTATTTTGAGCCGACCGAGTAGATGCCTTTAATTAAGCTAGGCGAGCTTAGTCTTAGGGCGCACGATAGAGAGAGCAATCATAGTATAAAATATCTGTTTACGAGAGAGACTTCGTCTCCAATTTTGAACTGCCATTGTAGGGCTCATTGAAACAGCAATATGGGGCAGCCTTTCACACTAATACTGCAGGATAGATTTTAAGCTCAATCACCCCGTTTGCACTTGATTGTTAGATGCGATAGCCATATTTAGTAAATAGAGACTGAGCTCCCGCTATGTTCAAGGAATTCGCTTCCAGGACCGCTCCGTTAATGGTTGTCTCCTGAATGGGTAGTGTTTGAATGAGAAATGTTATTTTTGCATGGCGACAAGCACCAAGGACCTGCTCATGGGAGTGTGGTGCTTGGTGTGCTTCCAAGGAATCCTTATATACATCGTGGAAGCACTACTTGAAGATTTATATATTTATAGCTTCCTCTAGGAACAAGGAATAAAGCGAACACCCTCGATCATATTAGCTGATTACAAGAGTGCCTCGAAGCCTAAACACACGTAGACCCTCATTTTCCTCAGACCTAACTTTATCTGAACCGTGATCGCGTCCTTGTTGAGCGTTTTTGGGGGTATTGGTTCACAAGATGTCACTCGCCTGTCTTAGGATGGACAAGCGAAGCCGATTGCCTGATTGGTTGATTTCAGAAAGCGGGATATTACTGGACTTTACTCTCGTCTTGAGAGGTGTCGTGGAGAATACTGAGTCTGTATGTAGCTGTGGAAAGTGTAGTGTGGTCGTGTTTAAATAGGTGGGGTAAGGAATGAGAATTATTAGCTAGTATGCCGGCTGCATCTGATGATTTTACAAAGAATCTCCGATTATCGAGTAGAATGTGTGAACAGAGACGCTCCGCGGCGCGTAGAGTGCTCACACGCACCGAACGCCGGAGAAAGAAGGGGTCGCGGGTGGAACTGTACAAAGTTGCCCACCCAAGCGCCCCAGCTCACCACGAAACCAATGATTATTCAGCCAAATCCACCACAGCCCGGGAGAATTTTCCGGCGTAGTCTCTGACAGTCATTCCTTGGCACATATAAATCTCGAAGTCGGTCCCTTTTACTAGGTCAACTTAGAGGGGAGAGCGAAGGGGATCCCGGAAGGCGGGAGGAGGAGGGGGTGCCGAAGGCACCCCAATATCGAGTACCCCATTATTATTGATGAAAAGGTTAATATATATTTATAATCCATAATTATAATCCATGTAGTCGCAAGGTAGGCTTCAAAGAAGAGCAGAAACATTGGGGGCCTAGCTAGCCTGCTGGCAACCAGTGCACTAATATCCCTATACTAGCGGTAAATGAAGTATCTGTCCGACCAATCACAATAGCGGGAAGGTTCCCGATAAAGTTTCCCGCTTGTACGCTTGTTTTTGATTGCTCGCCCGTCGACCCATTGATTCTCAAATGGCATAAACCGATTTGGAACGTTTCAAGCACGGCAATATTGATTTGTAAATGAATGAATGTCTCATTAGGATGTCGAGCAAGACATGGAAATGATAAGGTGAGTAAAATACATGTAGTGATATCGCGCGAGGTTTTAACTTAAGCGGGTGGGAGATTATACGACATGCACATGTATACGTATCCTATCTTGCTGTCCTGTTTCTTTCGTTAAATTCGCACAGTTTCTTCTCCTTCTTCCTTTCTTGTACTTATACAATACCCTGAATTTCATTCTGCTTCATCTCGAGAGGACAACAACCATGGCTTAGGAAGAAACAATCATTCTATCAAAGACCGTAAGTGGCAGACAGTGGAATTGGAATCTAACTATGTTACACCCTTGCTGCTCATCAAGCCTCGCAGTATGCAAAAAGAGCCGCTACTCCCTTCTGTTTTCCTCAAACCCGAAAGTTAATCTTCACCGGCTCCATCACGCCATTCAACTCCTCCGTAAACTCCTCAATCTTCCTATCCAGCTCATTCCCCATCCACACGAATCCCACGCCCCTCATCTCCACCCTCGCCGCCAGCCTATCCCTCGCGCTAATCGCCTTCCCCACATCATCAAACTCGAGCGCAAAATCCTTGTCCACCGGGCCCTCCCTGATGCGGATCACATGGCAGAAACGTGGATGGCCGGTCTCGGCAATCCGCCACGCACGCCCATAACCAACGTTAATCGGCACCTTATTCAGCCTTAGGATGCGTGTAGCGCCATTGACGATTATAGCCTCAGCGATCTCAGCACGCATGGGGCGCACGCTGTTGTTCATGAGCGTGTCCTTTACCTCCCAGTTGTACGGGTGGGTCGGGTGGTAGCGCATATACTCACGATACGCGTTCGCCATGCCCTCGTCGAGGAAGTTGATAAACGCATACTTTCCCAGCTCGTTCCAATAAACAGACTCGACCTTTGCGGGGGTGACGCTGCTGATGAACTCGTCGATATTTGCGAGGTCGCGCTTGAGGCGGAGGAAGACGGTGCGCGGGCCGGCGGACGAGGAGGTGACGAGGTGGAGGACGGCGGCGGATTGGATGTGGAAGCAGCCGGTGGGGAGGACGACGCCGGAGGTAGGTGGTGGGGGCGTGCGTGGGCGATAGGCGAGCTCTTCGAGTTGGGCGATGCTGCTCTTGGTGACCAGTTCCAGGTCGTCGATGGTGTTGTCGAGTAGGAAGGGTTCCCAGATTATCATGTCGCGGAGCTTGTTCATGAATTTACTCATCTGTAGGGGGTGTTAGTCGGGTACGAACAACGTGGGGGGGGGGGGGGGGGTTACGGCTTCTTCCTGACGTATGCTTTCGGCCTGTTCAGCTTGGAGAAGAGCATCATGGTCAATGGCGGACTCGAAGGCCCTGCCGGTATTACGCTCGTTGGGGACAGCTGAGGCGCCGTCGTCCTCGTACATATAGTCGTCCATGTCTGTGTTGCGTGGTATGACAATGGAGAACAATTGTTGTGGGGTATCAGGAGTTGGTAGTAGGAAGACGTAGGGTTGGTGTTGGGAGTGGAGGTGGTAAACAGTGGGCTTCTAGAATCATGGAGTGTCACTCGGAAACCTTGGGTGTTCGAGGGTTGGGTGATTGGTTGCTTCATGAGGGTTGGGTAGAGGTTGTGGAGGGAAGCCTTGTGGTGGCTTGGGTTTTGAAGGGGGATACTACATATGTCAGTTTCGTCTCCTCTCCTTCTCTACTAGTATCCGGAATTACAGGATGCCGATTGTGAGGATGATGTTCTACCGTGGGTCTTGAGGGCAGGGCTCAACACATCCTCTCTGTCTCCCCAACAACCACACACGGAGCCCACACCCAACATCGCCAAAAGTACCTGCGAGGATAAATATATTAAGACGAAGACTTTATCGGCTTTATTAATGAATCAATTGATGCGTTTCTCGGGGACGTTAAATAAACATAATTTTTGAGTGATTTACGCTGAATCCTTGATGCTCAACGAGGGTACAACCCTACAACCCTACAACCCTGACCCTGACACTTCCCCCTTTGTATTCGCGCGAGTGATATCCGTGCTCCCATTTTACGGTCCTTGAATCCATCCTTTTTTTGAGTACATTCCCCGCAAGTACAGAGTGATGTACATACATTAACTAGCCATTGCTCCTTAATTCTGCGAACCTACTCGCCCTCTGATTAGTCAAGAGTGAAAACCCTGACCCTGCATAGCAACCAGCTCAACCCCAAAATGCCACCCCCAAATTTAAACTGTATATCAAATTTGTGTAGGTCTTTCTTTTCTTTACCTCCGGAGACTGAATAAACATTTACAGAGTATTGAGATATCCTCAATGGGAATATATAAAGAGAGCTATCATCATCAACGGGATATCAAAAGCTATTTATTCACGGGGTAGGGAGGTGTTCTATCTGGGTATGTGTATTCATCAACTGGGAACAGGTTCGAAAAAAATCAAGAGGTCTCTTCACTGGCGCGGGAGGGGGGCGGGGGGCGATCTTGGACTGCACATGCGCAACTGCGGTCCTTCAGGAAGACAGAAAGCCTCATGAAGAGGTTGTACAATTAATTGGAGTAAAGGGATCAAACTAGCAACTCGCGGTACTCGCGAGTCCCCTCCACTGCTAGTGTTATGTACTACATGTATTCGAGGGTCACGGTGGAGGATGGAAGTATGCTACCGACTCACTAGCGTTCATGGATTTATAAGGGAATTAGAAAATTACCTACCATCAACCACTTCCTGTGGCCTAGCAAGCTGAAGTGTCGCCCAGAGGGGCCGAGTTCGATAGTTCGAACCTCCCAGACTTGGTGGGAAAACATACACTGTGTGACTGGGTAAAGGAGCAGAGCGGGATGCCTCTCCTTTTTACTGCTTTGGACATTGGAACACGGAATTTCCTTTTTTTTTTTTTTTTTTTTTTTTTTGCTCCGTTTTTTGAAACTTTGAACGGCACCCACGAACTCCTCGAGGGTCGTACTGACTCGTCCTTTAAGTACAATCCGTGGTTTTGGCAAGGGCGCGCGCCCAATGCCGTCATTCCCAATTTTTGACACTATGTCGCAGGCCCGCAACCTAATTTAGACGGGTGTTTTAATTATATAGTCCTAATATTTCGAAGTGAATAAAGAAAATGTAAGTTATATAAAGTCTTTCCATTTCCTGTAGAAAGAGTTATAGCTTAGTGCACAACCTCTACTTTTGTAATGTGTAGTAATTTTAGCGAAAGTCTTTTAATTATAAAGTCTTAATATTTCAAAGTAAATAAAGAATATGTGACTAATATAAAGCCATTCTATGCATGTAGAAAGAGTTAGAGGTTGATGCGCAAGCTCAAGATTTGAGGCCGTGTGGTGAGCTGCGCTGCACTTTTTGCCCGCGCAACCAAGCAACGCCGTGAATCCCAACTTTTGACATGATATCGCAGGATAGGAATTTAATTTAGACGGGTGTTTTGATTATTTTTTCTTAATATTTGGAATCTAATAAACCTATACATGTATGTATTTTAAGGCTCTGTAGGAGACTTGGTTGCGTGGCTATGTAGCTGCACTCGTTACTACATGTAGCTGTACCTGAGCTGTTCCTAGCTGCAAGCTGTCTCGCTACCTTTACCACCACCACCACCGGTACTGTTCATCCCATTCGCTACCACCATAACTGAGTCTCATCTCTGCTATCTGGGTATCTATATGAGCTGTCTACTATTACAACTGATAGTTACTAGCCTGTCTGTAATTGGGTGTTGCAGTGCCGATCCCAGCCAACCAGCCAAGATGCCCGAAGCCTACACATATTATGATATGTGGAGAATGATTTGTGCCCAAATAGGCCCTGGCACCTATCATTTGGAATTGCATTCTATGTAGTATAGAAAAGATGGCAAAACAATCCAGGATTCGCACCTGCTGGAGGGACTTCCTCGGGACTTTTCATTCAGTGGGAAGGATGTCCAGTACTGGGGGAAGGCTTTGGGAGTACCTTTGGGGGGAGATATTTGGTTTAGGATCCAATTTGCTCTTCATGGTCATGGCCTTCCTATTACTTTATCAGAGTACAAGAGCATCATTATCTCCTGAGAAGGGTCCGGTCCTCATACCTCAATTGCAGCAGCAATTGTTGGAGAGGAAATGTGCATCATTTTTGTGGACAGAAACAAATTAATGACTCTTACTGCTGTCAAGATTACTGATAAAACTCCCTGGTATGACTCGGGACTTGCACCTTGCCCTATTCAAGCTCCCGAGGCTTTTGAGAATAATCTTAGAAATTCCAAAGATTTGAGATCCCCTGCTAGAAATGGTTCCATCTATAAAGAAATGACTAATGCAACAAATAACAAATTCTGGAATGGGATCGGGACTTCCCATAGCACTCTAATATGCCCAGATGAGGAAGAGAACATGATTATGTGTAAGCAATGGCGGAACTGGGAGAGTAAGCTAAAACGTAGCTTTTAGGAGGGTGGTAGATATTAGGTTTCATAATGGGGCAACCTTTATTTAGCTTGGTTTTCCTCATGTTGTTGTCTCTTCTTCCTCTCCATCATCACAATAAGACACGATAGAGACTCTTCTAGGGCACCGTCGATACTAGCTAGAGTCATGAGCTTCCAAAGTAGGTCATTGTCTTTATTTAATGTTTTGCCCTTTTATTTATGTCGTGACTTCGTGATTGATAAAATTGCTATCTTTCTTCAAGGGATCGCTCGCGAACTTACAGGCCCGATAGCTATAGTTATCTGTGCTAGCCTTATTTGCACCTAGAATATTATTCTTCGGGGGGAATCAAAAAGGGAGATAGCCCAGCTAAACCGGATAACCCAAAGGCCAGAGGCAACCCTCAGAACGAAAATTGACGAAGTAAACGCAAACCACACAACGGAAGTTGATAGAGTACAGGCAACCACCGTTGGCTGTGCCATGGCTGCTCTGGCCTCTCCATCAACCGTCCTTATCCGTCGACCGTTTGATATATCGAAGGTCCACTGAAAAAGCACCGTCTGTCACCTCGTTCCAATTTTGAGAGTATTGAGCTGCAATCCAGAGTGGGTGAACGTACATTTCTGTAGGATATCGGGGTACATATACATATACAACCAATTCATTGGGGTGTATCTAGGACAGAGAATTGGTTTCGAATCTCCTAGGTTTGCATAAGATCCTTAAGGGAATTAATTTGTGGAGGATCGCTGACCCGACCTAGTCATTATTGTCAGTGTTTTGCTATTACACTCACCGAGGACCTAAGTTGGCCAGTGGTGTACCCTCTGTCAACTTCCGATACAACGATTGGTCAACAGATAGAGCAAGTAATTGATAGATAGTTCGTACCCTTCGTCAACGTTGATGTTCTGTGCTATTCGTAAACCCTGCCTATTGGGCCGTCGTACGTACAGTGTGAAACTAGTTGTGTAGAGTGAAAGAGAGTTCTGTGGCGATGGATAACGTCGGATTATGTGCATATATATTGAAAAAGGTGGGCTGTGTGTGAGTAAAATAAAATCTAAAGCTGCGGTGGAAGGAAATTATTTACATTACCAACCACCTGTCACGTACCCACCACCTCACCACTACACAATCGAGTTAACACACCTTCATCTCAACCGAACGATTTGACAACCGCAGTTTTGTAGTCGCTCAATTGCTTCTGAACGTCTAAGGATAGCTATTCCACTGGCTAGACAGTGCCTAGCTTAACCATAGCCCGGGTAGTAATCAAACTGATTCTGCTGGGCCTCAACTTGTCGTTTTTCTAACCCTGGAGCTAGAGATGAGGCTGCACGTTCTAAGGACTACCGGAAGTGTCAAGAATTGGTCTACTACCACAAACTGGTCTCTTTACGAGCGATAATAGAAGATGTTCCCTGTCATTCGAACGAGCAATGACATATCTCAGGGTCCGTATATCTAGACGAATTCTGTTATCGGTAAGTAGTCATTGTGTGTGTGACCGGCCGGCATAAACATGAGTTAAGCCGATGATAACCCTCTCAAGGACGGAGAGCCCAGCCTAGCGGTTATTGCCGTCTTTAATTATGGGTGACGATTTCGTTTCCCAGCAGATTGAATATGAGAATGTAATCAGTGTAAAACAGTGAAGTAGGACACTGTATACCTGAACAAATCTTATGATGAGGAAGAAGCTGGATCCTTTCGTGTTTTCCAACTGTGTCACCAGCAGTCTAGCTACTCTCTACCACGCCTTTTGTAAGCTACTGATCCAGTTCCTAGATACGGTGGGTGGTTGCTGCTGTGCTGTCCAAGTACAAGTGATTAGAAGCGGTGGACAAACTGAAGGGTGATGAATTGAGGGGTGTAGAGAAGTACATGCATATATATAATACCCAAGCAAGCGATATTCTCCCTGAGGCAAAGCTCCAATTCCAAGCTGTCACTTATCAAATGTTACCAACCTAGCTCACTATAGCACCGAGCTTATAGAGCTTACAAGTATGTAGTCAAAACTTCCGAAATTTCGGCCCATTTTCCCTTTAAACACATACCTCACACTGTCCTTAGATGCCAGTTTGGACGCAAGGTCATGTTGTCAAAAGATAGCATAACTAACCGAACTTTAATCTTTCTTTCATTCATTGTTCCTAGTTTAATTTTACACGCAAATTTACTTATCCGGTGGTGTTGTTATGTCTTTAGAATCATAGAATATCACTCGTTTAATCCTTCCCCTAATTATATTCCCCTCTTTCATTATGCGAGATACCAAGTAGCTTTCCGTATTTAATTCTAGTTTATTCAAAATATTCTACTATATAAAAGATAAGGGACTCGGCTGTTCAATTAATAGAACACGTTCGCAGCAAACGCCTCTTTCTCCACCTGTCATTCTGTGTTTGGAATTTCCACCACCTACATATATACCACTTCGATGCCGCATTCGTAGCCTTAAGTCCCAACTGCATTAAGTGTAACTGATCACATACCCCACAGTCTTCCAACACTACGTTTCGCCATTCAGTACCATTATTACCGTATACCATCAAATTATTGCCATTTATCAACGATGAAAAGAAGCGAGATAACCAGCTTGAGAGAGGCTTTAGCTGAGTCGCATAGTAACCTACTCTTCATCGAGACAGTAAGTACACCTGCGGATATATTCGAAGAACTAGAACTGACCACCACTCCCTCACAGCCAGAAACCTCACCTGATAAGAAACCATCAGCAGTGACTGGCACCACCGATAGTAACCCACCGGGGTCCACATTAACAGCACCTCCCACACCTACATTATATGGCTACTCTAGGCTTGAATCATCCGAATCAGACGATAGTAGCCCAGATGAAGTACCTCCTACCGATGGTCATACGTCCCCCGCGGAAAACCCCCATGAGATTGTTACTCCACCTAGGCGACGCGACCTCACAATTGGTGTTGAGCTGGAAGCTATCATCGATAATCTCACACTCGAAGATGGTTTGGAGGTATATAGGATTGTTGCAGATGCCTTGCATCCGCTGGCCAAGGAATTAGGAACAAGTGTCGCATATCAGCGCGGCCTAGAGGCACCAGACGTTCCATTTCTCAACACCCTCTTTCAGGTTATTGATGACCTGAGCATCGAGACAAATATAAAACAAGACTCTGATGTTGAGACTTCTGTTTCTATTTGGGAAGCATCAAACTCTGCAGGGGTCGAAGTCATCACTCCAATAATGAGAAATGACGAGTGGACCTTTATCGTCCCGGACATGATGGGACATCTTAGAAAGTCTCTCGACATATCTTTTAATCGTACTACAGCTCTACATGTTCATGTTGGTATCGGACGGCCCTACACTTTGAGAGATCTGAAACGCGTCGCAAAGGCTGTTATACTTTTCGAGGATGCCATGAATACATTGCATCCACTATACAGAAACTTGCGTTACACGCTACTTGGTTCTCATATTCTTCCCTGCCGCAAAGGTGGACATCTGAACGGACTTAGTGATTACGATATGATGATGGCACTTGAAAAGACAACATCGATCGCCGAGCTTATCTATACGATCAACCCGGTTCCATATTTCATGAACAACGCCAACCATACACCTTTTTCACACTGGAAGGGCTATCGTTACAGTTTTACGAGTATTCCTACCTTGGGCACAATTGAGTTTCGGCAGGCAGCGGGGACTCTCAACGGTGAGATGGCGGTTAACTGGATCAAGAGGATAGCAAAGTTTGTGATCAGTGCTGTATCAACATCGGATGATACGCTGGAAAATTGGGCAAAAGCAGGCATTGGTAGGACTACTGATGCTTATATTCTTGAAGCATTCGGAGCCCCGGCACCAGTGGATATGTTTTCGACAGAGCTGGAGGAGGCGGAGAAGACTGTGGTGAACCTCCACATCTAGATTATTGTAGGGATAGTTTCAACTTAGTGCTTTGTTAGAGTTTTTCTTTCTTTCTATTCTCTTTCCGGTTATGATTGTGCTTCATCTATAGGAGCGAGGGGGCCTCCAACCTGCAATCCCGCTTGTCGATGTACGGCTGGGGATATGAGGGGTGTGGCAAGCAATCATCTAGTTCAATAACTTAGAGAATAGCAACACAATCAATTTATGATTAGAAGATGTGGTCGTAGATGTCAATCGTTTGAAGAATACATCTCCCAATTTAATTGTGTGACCGGATAGCATACAACTGCAATGAGCAGCTGCAGAACGGGGAATTTAAGTGGGTGAGATTACGTTAACGTAGCTAAATCATAAACCAGTGAATACTATATACACATCCACACCGACCACTCGATTTTGTAGGTGATTGCAGATTCTTAAACTAGCGCCTAAGGCCACATATACAATATCTTCGCTCTGAAAGAAAACCATACTCCAAGCTTCTTGGTCGTGATGTATTGATGCACCACTCCAAAGAGGTCTGTCTCTTCCATGAATATTCTCTCAATTAAGTCCGCACTTCCACCCCCGACCCGAAGACATAAGCTGCAACTCGGAAGCGTTCAAAAAGATGATACAGCACTCCTGTTTCTAGCTCCCTCGCCATCCTGCGTCATCAAAGCCAGCAGATATATAATATATTTTGGCCTTTGTCATGGTAAAGTATGGTGGGTTCCCCGCGAGAGTGCCTTCAGAGCAGCGGAAGTGGGGCCGGCGGGTATGTTGACTCCGGGCTCACCCAGCCTCTGGCACATTCTTCTGGGAGGATAGTGCGCTGCTGGTGATTGCGGCTTTGACTGTCTCTTGTTTGCGATGCTACTTGTCGTTGTGATTACAAAGACCGTGACTCCACAAATAGATAGAGATTCTCCATCAATTTTTAAGATAGCTTAGGGTATTGAGAATGGAGTGGTGATAATGAGATTTTAAAGTTGTGGCGGGATCTTAATTCGTGGGGTTACAGTTAATACTACATAATATTCCGTTTTTGCGGGCGGGATCATGAAATGTCACTCGATTTAAACACCGACGAGATTTTTGCGCCTACGATACTTGATTGATTGGTTTGTAGAGCTAAAAAGTGGAAAGAGGATAAACGGGAATATTCCGAACCAATATACAGCGTGGGCGATTGGGGTTGGGCAGGCGATGTCTTACAATATATATAACAATAATCTTTTCAACTCACTCTACAGTTTGCATAGCACCGGGCGAATTTATGACTTTAAAATGACTTGTATTCTTTATTGACAAGACAGAAGAACGGAACCTCGTTAAAAACCCTGTGGGAAAAGAGCGAACCGACTTCTAGAGATACAGGCCACAACAAGTACATTTCAGGAACCCCATCTATCATAGATGGGTGATCCATAAGACGTGATAATGGTATGAGGGGGGAAATAAAAGATATAAAAGAGATGTAAAACAAAGGAAAAAAGGAACCCCATCTATCATAGATGGGCGATCCACAAAACATGATAATGGTATGAGGGGGGAAATAAAAATATGAGAAATATAAAAGGAACCCCATCTATCATAGATGGGAGATCCACAGGACGTGATAATGGTATGAGGGGGGAAATAGAAATATAGTAGAAATGTCGAGTAAGGAAAAATAAGAAACAAAGGAAATAGGAAAGAAAATGAGAAGACATGAGACAACAACAGGAACCTCGTTAAAAAACCCAGTGGGAAAAAGAGTGTTCCTTACAAAATAAAAAAGAAAATGATTGAAAGATAAACGAAAATAAGAGAGAAATGAAAAACATATAGAAAGAAATCTTTCTGTGGGGGCCCTCACCACCGCCGCCCCCAAGGAAAGAAGGGAAGGAAAGGAAGAGAGGGCGCGAAAACGGTTTTGATCGTTCGGAACGAGAGGAGGGTAACGTTATGACACGCTGGCGAACTCTGAAAGGCCACATTGTTTATTTATGTACGTGTTCAAACATCTATTTTTGGATCCCTTGAGCCGGACACACTTCATGTGGACCCGAGTTCAACTTTACATGTCTTTCGCGAGCTGCAGCGTCATAAGAAAACAGCCCGAGTGCGGGCCTGATATCAATTAACTCTTTTCTTCATTCCTGTATTTATAATGTGTAAAATAAAGGCTACTATAATTTATATTGTTGCTGATATGCCTCGGGTGGCAATCGATCTATCCCAAAGAACCGCCTGCGTGTTGGCTTTGCTGTATAAAAAGCGGATATAGTCATCTTAGTTACTTGGTGAAGATGGATTAGTACAACGGTGAGTGATATAGATAATTAGTATAAAAGTGGACCGGAATTGGTTCAGATCCTTTTGTTGAGAGGGCTGATTTGCATTCGCCGTTAAACGTATGTACTAGGGTTAGGTTTCCATCATTGGCATCATGACACGTCACTCGGAATGCTTGTTTTCTTACCACTCTCAACTCATCGCACCCCTTCTCCTCAGTATTGGCCCAAGAGCCTTTCTGGATGACAACGTCCCCAAACAGGAGATTCGCGAGACGGTGAAGACGTGTCTCATTTCCTGCATGAATTAAACGCGGCAACTAATAAATACCCTCTCTATATATATGTTAGTCGGTCGACACACCATATCGCATCTCATGGGTCGAGAACCAGCTCCCCACCTCACCAGGAAGAGGCTGCACCCGCGTTCCTGAGGGTTACAGGTCTCTGCTCTTCGGTATCTTTAGAAGTGGAAATATGTTTGGGAAAGGATATCGAATCCGGAAACCCCCAAGAACTTTACGTATATGGGCTCTCGATTGATTCCTGTCGAAGAGGATCTATAGTAGTTTTTTTCCGGCCGAACCTGTAGCTCTATGAATTGGATGGATGGATGAGGTTACGTTGAGGCCCGCAATCATGGTAGAAGGTTGGTCTAGATCTTTGAAACGGTCAAGTCGCCCGGCAAGGAACTGCGGTTTCAGTTTCGCGGCAACGGTAGATTATACAGTGGGGCTTTCAAACGGATTACAGTCTGCGGACCGGAGCTTTCCTTGATATAAATGGTTCGGAATCCCATAGTACACAATCACCCGCACAACTCCTGCCTGCTCCATTTCGGTGGCTTGTCTTGCTTGTCTGAACGTCAGCACCTGTAGATATTACAAACAAAACCGACCAGGTGTTTCAACAAACACCAAGAGTTCAAACAAAAAGATTGCCTGTATACATACATGTATACACTCTACACTTTTACTCCCCACATGTCACTTGATACAAGAAGCGACGTCGACCATGAAAACGCCCCCCCACCGAACAGAATATACACTACAGTTTTCATGGGGTCCATATATACGGCCTTGACACAAGAAAAGAAGCACCCCAACTGCTATCCCTAGGGATATATTTATTCAAGTCCCCACCCACCCACACTCTTGATACCACCAGCTATATAACCCCCCCACCCTACACACCTCAACCACCCCTACACACACATACACAAACACCCCAAAACCACCAACAATCCAAACCATGCCCAAAGCACTCTACAAATGCCCCCTCGCCGACTCCTCCTCCCCTTCCCCTACCCCACCGCCAAGCCGTACCCGCCGACTACACCGCCGACCCCCACGCCCACACCCGACCATCAACTGGGCCGCCGCACGCGCACAGACATACTCCTTCCTCGCCCAGACGCTGGCAGGGCTTGCGCTCGGGTATATACTATTCATACTACCGTACGCGTGGGAGCGTGTGCCGGACTGGCAGGGGCTTGTGTGTCCGGCGCCGGGGGTGCGGAGGGTGGTGTGTATTGAGCCGGGGCGGGCGTGGGCAGGGCCGGAGAAGGTGAAGTGGGAGGATAGTGAGGAGGGTGCTGTTTGGTGATGTGGAAGGCTAGCTGGAAGAAGTGAGAGCGGTCGGTTTGGGTCTGGGTTAGCTGGAGAGGAGAGGTAGAAGTCAACATGTCCCGAAATAGTTATAAAAATGGTTTAAATTACTGCATACAAGACTCGCGAACCGTACAAACAAGGTGCAAACAAAAGTTCAGATGAAACAAAAAAGGGGGGGCGAGGAGGGGGCCTTCAGATAAAAATTATAGCTCTCAATTTTTTTTGATCATTGCCAACCACAGAGACCCAATACACAGACTGGCCGAAAAACCAATCCGCGCAAGAGGGCCCCGGGCTAACAGTCAGATTTGGCTTTTGATTTTTTGTCATCACCAGGCAAGGTTTGTGCGTCGGGCCGCAACCCACGCCATCTCCATCCCCGCGAAACCCCATACCCGGCGTATCGCCTATAGTACTCGGGCACGTCGAGACGTGACAGAGAGAGAGAGACGCTCTGTGTACCAGACAATGTCCAAGTCAGCGGCGGAGCCAGCCAAGAAAGAGACAGCAGGAAGGACGAGAGAGGGGGTGGGCATACCAGCATCAGATTGAAAACTACATACAACACCCCATCACCAACCCACCAGCGGCCGCACCACCGTATCCGCCGCCAGGTCGCGGCCCGATCTGCTCTCGCAGACCAAACCCGACCCTAGGCAGGCAGACGCTGGCTGCGGCTACTCAGGTACAGGTCTCCGCAGGTCTATCTATGGGTCATCATCACATGCCCTCGCGCCCTCTCTTCTGCCGCCGCCGTCTCGCGCGCCCTGTGAAGAATCGGGGGGACGGAGCGGCGGGGCTGCGGCTCGAGGCGGACACCGCGACGGCGGGGATGCTCTCCGATTTCTGTTCGTGGTCACCCATGTGCGTCGGCTCCGCTGGGGAGCGACTGCGGTAGTGTGCTCTCTTTGTGTCGTCACCGAGATCCCCGTGTCTGTGTGGTGGGTTTTGTTAGATATGGAACTGGAGGGGTGGAAGGGGGGGGGGGGTTCTGTGGGGGACGTACCGTGATGCCCGGGGAGGGAAGAAGAGTAAGGGAGAGAGAGACGCGTTGATGTTATATCTACCGCTGCCAAGACCGCAGCATCGCGGCAACCCGGGCTGTCACGCTGGGTTTGCTGTACCTTGCACTCAAACTCCGGCCCACACCATACTGGCATATTCTACAACGTCTCTCTGCTCCCAATGGATTTATTCATTTCGCAAACTGCGGGTATAGCATAGCTATATGTTTGTACACAATTAATTCTGGCGTTCCCACCGCTGCCAGATCACAAACTCAACATCGCGGCATGAAGCGGATGCAGGAGCTACATGATGAGCTCAACCAAGGGCCGGTCCGGTAAGGGCCCAGACCGGGCTTCTGGGATTTGAGCTTTATGCAAACCACCAGAGGAGTAGAGTAGAGCACGCTAGTGTCGAGATATGCACGTCTTGTGGTAGGGCCGAGATGCAAACTTGGGCTTCTAGGGAAGTGGCATCTAACCACTCGGGTCCCTTCAACATGGCTGTGATGAGGAATTGAGTTTTATAGACAGCTTTTAAACTTTGGGAGGTAAGACATACTTACTCTACTCGTGTACCTACTAGAGTTTCTGGATGGGGGGTTTGCGATTGGCTGACATCGCTCCCGTACCGTGTAGAGTAGACAGGTCCAGTGCAATTCCACGGCTGATATTTTGAGCCATGTCGGACACATTCTTTGAATTCAGACCTGGAGAGACCAATGCTTCCCCGGGCGAACCAATCCCACGCCAAAAACACTCTCACGACATCTGAGCATTTCACAGCAACACAGACACCCTTTCCTCTTCGCCCACACAACATTATGTACTGGATATTCCATTTCAAACCCCTATATAATTCTAAGCTAAACATTAAGTGACCACCAGGGCCTAAATATTTAAAATCCACAGCCGTTCCGTCACACCCTCCTACGCAACCCACCTCTTCCCCGCCGCCCCAACCGTCAGCTTCTGCGCCCCCGCCGGGAACGTGCTCTTATACATGGGCCTCTCCCCGCCGCCCTCATACCCGCTCACACCAAAGTAGTTCGGCTGTTTCCCGCCCGTGATCTTGCCCTTCGTCGTCCCGCCCACCGCGCAGTTGAACGTGTTCATATACTACCACCAATCAGCAATCATTCACCTCCGCATCCACCTGAAGCCAAAAACTTACCGACTCGTCCGCGGCAAAGTCCGGATCCGGGACCCAGTGCCACGCACACACGCAGCTCTCGCACGCCGGCAGATTCGCGGGCACGGCAAAGTTGTGGTTGAACTTGTTGAACGTTGGGCAGTCGTGGGTGACGGAGAAGACCACAAAGTCCTCCGGCTTGGGCGCTCCTCCAGAGCTATAAGCAATCGACAGTGCGCAGCCGCCGCCGCCGTGGAAATCTAGCACACACACACACACAACATCAGCCTACTTCCTTCCTTCCTTCAGACTACTCTAGGGGGGGCATGAACATACCAGCCTCAGTCTTACACACGCCCGACGCCTTCCCCGGCTCGCCCGCGGCCTCGCCGCACGTGATGGGGAACGACGGGTTGCTGCCGGGCGTGAAGGTGACGACCTCTTCGGTGTCCTTTGTGGCGCCGTGGTGCGGCCAGCTGGGGCCGAAGGCTGCGTTGAGGGGTTTCTCGAGGTCGCCGCCTTGTGTGGCGAGACCCCAGGTCGAGGGCGTGTTGAAGATCATGTGGGCGCTGGCGGCGGGAGCGAGAAGGGAGAGCAGGAGGGCTGCTGGGAATATGGGTGAATGCATGGTGTGGATGGTGGTGGGTGTACCGAATGAGTGGGTGGAAATGATTGGAAAGACAGAAAGTGGATGAATGAACGTAAGTAGCAATCAATGAATGAGTGTATGGGTATCCTATCAAAGGGCCTCAGAAAGAAAGAAAGAGAGAAAAAGAGAGAAAATAGAGAATGAACTAAACACAGAACTACTGATACTACCCAGAATGAGAATGAAGAAAAGTAACTCCAGCAGTGGCCTGATAGTCTGGTACTTATACACCCCACCGATACCCGAGTTGCAGGTAGCTATCATTAACCTTCAATGTTACTGATCCGCCCACCCGCCCACCCCTAGCCGGTAGGAAATCGAAGCGTGCCACCGTTTTTGCGGTACCGGCCGGCTAGCTACCGAGTATACACTCTGCTCTACTCTATTCTACATCCACCCACTGACCTCCTCCTCCTCCTCTTCCTCCTCCTGCTCCTGCAATCATTTACCGCCCCTCCTACTACCTGTCCCTACCAATGATTACTCCACACCCCACCCACCCGCCCGGCACCGTACCGCTCAGTCCCCTCCAAAGCCCTACCTTCTCTACCGGTTTTCTTTTTCCCACTGCAGCGGTATCCCAGAATCGTTCTTTTTTTTTGCTGTGTAGCGCTCAAAAGTGTTTCTTTCCTTCCGGCCTTGCTTGCTTAGCCGCCTCTGCTGCTGTCTCACCGTGATACGGTGGCATATGTACTCTACTGCGTAACACGAGATTGTGGGTTATCATTGGCGGGGCTGCATGGCTTGGGGTCTTGGTATCTTGGCGGGCGGGCGGCAGCGAGTTCTATTCTTGCTCTACATACATTACTTGTTTACCTACATGTAGTATGGCGATTACATAGATACATAGATAGATGTAGGTGTATCTATTTACTCAACATGGATATCTCGATCTACTGATCCACTCCACGGATCCCTCTGTAGGTGGCGATATGTACATAAGCCTATTCTCCCCATACGTTTTTTCCTTTTTGTTTTCTAGAAACGGGGAAAGTTTTAGCGCCAGGGGGTGGAAGTATCTAGAACTGGCGGGTTTCGAACTGTCTGAGTGTCCGAATAGTGGGCCCGAGCGGATCCGGAGCGGGGTTGTGTTTTTTCTCGGAGGTTGTGTTTTTTCAGCTCCAGTCGACAGATTGAGGTTATAGAGTGGGTGAGGTAACTAACCCTAAACCTGGCACACTTGGTGCTGGTATGTAGGTACTTGGGTTATCACTCGGTGGTATCCCTGCTATTGTGACACGGCAGCCATTTCTCGGCGGGTGCGCTCTTTGCTAATGCTTATTAGTGACATGAGAGGGTTTGCGGGAGCGGGAAACAAAAGGGGAAGGGTAGGTCAAATCCCAACTGCGCATGAGAAAAACAAAGAAAGAAGGGAATTTGTAAAGTGGTGATCTACTTATCATTGCCATCTGTACTTCTTGGCCAGCCCTCTACCAGGGTTATGGGCTGCAAGAGCGGGATCAGTTGGTTCTATGGTGGCGAACGTCAGCGAAGAATAATAAGAAGCGGCTATCAATATCAAGAGAGCTACAGGTATTTCTTAGCAGAGGTGTTATCTGTAGGGAGGGGAGCCGGAGCGCATATGTTGAGTACCGAGCACCAGCTGTGGTGTGCAGTGGAGAGGACTAACTACATGCATAACCCGTTTATAGACTCCACATCAAGAGCGGTCACCAGGAAACAGTTCTGAAAAGATGTTTTTTCAGTGGCTCAACCTCGACAGGTCCTTACGGCTGTGGTTGCACTTGTCGTTGAAGTATATATTGCATATTGAGGTGGGTTTACCAACTCTTCGTGACCGGAGATGGAGTTTTCAAATATAGTGCAAATCTGGCAGCAGTAAGTGGGCTAGCCCGTAGTGCCTGCCACCTACCAGATTTCTCAAGTCCGATATTCCGCCCGGCCCACATGAACACCGAACTTCATCTATATACATCAAACGTTAAACCAGTATGCACCGGGTGATTCGGTAAACAGACAGCCATGAATTTCAACCTACTTTTTCCCCACCCTTTTCCTCTCTTTCCTCCAGTAGGTATCGCCGCCCCGAGTGTCGAAAGTCCGTTCACATTTCGCATGCCCTTCCATCCCTCCGTTGCGAATTAATCCGAGGCCGATGGCGTATAGTGTCGATCGGCGTTCATCCCCACAGGAGAGAAAGAGAGGATGGATGCTTTGTGGGCCATACCATTCTTAGCGGGGTGAACGGGTGGTGGGATGATATAAGAGAAGAGAGAATATGGGGCGGTGAAGAGGAAGTAGTTGTTGTACTCTTCCCAGCCGATGGCCCGTCGCATCATAAGTAATCACTCGGGATCAACAAAGGACAGACCAAGCCCACCCAACAACACACCCTCAACAAACCTCGCGTTTGACCTACTAAGTACGTATGCCGCTTTCCGCAGCAGCCTCAATGGTGGTGTTTGCCATATATTACAATGTGAAGTACATAATAGTAACGGTAGGCCTAGCTAGGACTATGTATGTTATAGTGGTGGGAAAAGGGCGATTTAAAAACCCTGCCTCTGACGGAGTTAGTGACGTGCTGTTTTTCTAGACTCCCGCTAAATTGCATGTGTACATATCTGCGTACTATTCAAAATCGTTTTCTCGAACTAGAGTTTTTACCCAGGATGGGGTTTTGATCAGCTCCCATAACTCCATTTTAGGCCTCTTCCAAACGAGACCTTAAAGATGGTTTGAACAATTGAAAATAGAGCTACAAGTTAATAGTATTTATCTGCTATCATCATTAATGTTGCTCTTACTTTTGACTTGTAATGAACCAAGCCGTAGTAAATCCTACAAACAAGCTCCGCCTTGCAATATTTCCATCCTCGAACAACATTCGAACCACCACCACAAAACCCAATCCGGTACAAAAAAAGCCGATTCATAAAAACCATAGCAAAAAGCACAAACCTTGGATCTATCCCGTAAGGAATATTACCCTTATGCCTATAATGAATCAGCCGGGAATCGAACCCGGGTCGGGCGCATATCATCGCAAGGATGGCAAGCGCCCGTGATACCACTACACCACTGAATCGTGAAGTCTCGGCGCTGGCAATTTTTCAGGAGGGAATGGCAAAGAGGAGGCGTGCCAAGCCGGGGATGTTGCAACGGCACCCTCGAGAGATTCCGGGATTGGGACACAACGCAAGAAACGACGTCGGGTTGTGGCAACTACTTGTAACTGTACGTTCGGACATGGCGGAGTGTGGGCGGTTAAAATAATCTCCGAGAATGAGGTTTGGTATGTCGCCTTTGGTCATGATCGCAACTAGAAGCTAACCACGTACCCGCTAGATCCAAGAGTTCGATATGTAGTAACAGCGACGCCCGAATGATCGCTGTCTCCAGATATCACTAATGGCGAAATAAGTTTTGCGCTTGCGATATCATCGGTGCGCATTTCAAGAGACGACCAGTTGAGTGCTTGGCCGAGGATACTGCTCCGAACATGTAAGGCCTAGCTAGAGTGCCATCGGAAGTGGGAAGTCGACGTTCCCCCCAATTGCTAGAGATCGATGGCATTGGGAATCAAACAGAGTTGCAGGCCGTACGTGCAACTAAACTGGTGGATTACGATCTCGGTTTTCAAGACGACATAGTCTCTTCAGCATGTCCGCATTCAACAGCACCTTGAAGACCTTCTTTCAGAACCATCAAAACTTTATCTTGATAATTTCCATCCTATAACTATAACTAGAACCCGCCTGTCTCTATCTACGAGCACTTCCCAATTACTACAACAACTACAACAATATCCACAACCACAACTTTACCACAATCACAACCTTAACCACACACAACAATGCCAGAAAACTCATCTACACCACAATCAATCCCTATCCCTACCCCTATCTCCACCGCCCCCATGGCCTACAAATTAACCCTCCAGTTCTCCCCCTGGTCTTTATCCTTCCCCCGCCTCTTCCTCTCCGCGCTGGCGTCACCACCCATCACTCGCCACCCACCGCCGCCATACCTCGCGCCCCCGGGAAGCCCGGAAAGTGGTGACACCACCAGACCCTCCCAACATATCCCCGGAACCCCCGAAAGCTTCGACACTGCAAGACCCTTCCAGCGGGACGAGTACGACCCGTTCTTGGACAGGGCTGATGCGTACTCAGATTACGGGAGCAGCGGATATGCAGAGTCTTGTTATAGCTATGCAGATAGAAGTGACGAGGTGCTGTCTTTGCTCTACGTACGGAGTAGGTGTGACGTTACCCCGCTACCGCCGTGTGGGGAGTACGGTGATTTGTTGGATTTTGAGACACCACTGCCTGTCCCTCGTGTCTCTGCAAGCCCCAGTGCAAGTGAAAATGGCGAGCATGAGGAGAATCTATCTGAGTTGTTGGATCTCGTGACGCCGCTGCCGGTTCCTCGTCCCAGCGCAACCCCTCCTGCGAGCCAGAAGAGTTGGCATGAGTATAAGCCCTTTGAGTATCTGTATCAAACCCCTACCCCTGGTCAAGATTCCTGGAGCTACGAGAACATCTACTCCCCATTGCAAGAGTACCACCTCGAGCTGCCATCTCCAGCCTCTCTCTGGGAGTGGCGGTGGACTTTGATATCTATTGTTTTGTTTTTGGTGGGATGGTGTGCGCTGGCGGTGGTTGAGCTTGAGTGGGATAGGCGTTATGTGGTTTCGGGGATGGCGTTGATGTTGGTGTTCGCAGCGAGTGGGAGGTTGCGGGTCTGGTGGAAAGTGGTGATGCGGGGATGGGAGCTGTGGCGTATACTAGTAGGGTAGAGACGGAGTTGCAGCTATGTGGCTGTTTTTTCGCTGGTTTATTTTTGTTTTGTTCCTTTGTTGGCCCTTCTAGCTAGCTAGTCGAGCGGTGGTTTAGTAGGCATGCTACATAGCTGCCGATAAAAGTTTGTTGACAGTGTTTAATCGGTAGGATCTAGATCCGTAATCAAAGATATCCAAAGGTAGTTCAGACCGTAGAAACCTTCGGAGTTGGTGTATGTGCAAGCGTGCATCAGACACAAGATGTCACCAGAGGTGTCAATGATATGGTGCGCCCACTCTTAAAGGTAACCAAAAGTGACGGAAAGTCAATCGCTTATAACTTCACCACCAAAGAAGCCATCAAAAAAGTGGCAAGATAGAATAGTAATAATGATGAACTTTAGTTCTATCATGCTAGATTTTTGATATCTATCATGGTCATGAAGTTATAAGCGATTAATTGAAAATGGCTGTTTTTGTATGTAAAAAGCGCCAAGGCTGAACGAAGTGGAACCGTATTATACCCATTTATACCCCATGAAAAGCAAACCTGATCGAGTTGTGGCAGTGATGCAGCAAAATTGCTAGAGATAAGCCCTCTGGTCGGCTCATGAGCCCATACTACAGCCACAATTGTTCCACATCCATATGCCGCCGTGTCACCTTTAAGAGTGTGCGCACTATACCTGGGCTACGCTGATGAACCTTTAGCACGTACATAACTCTAGCACTGAAAGAACTGGTAGGCGCCCCAAGCAATGTGTTAAGCTCCCGGAGTTGTCAAGCTCTATCTCTATATTTTCACATCGTCACGCGAGGCTAAGTAATCAGCTAGAACTACATGTACCTGCGGCCCCACCGATACTCCCGGCGAATTGATCCTGGCCCCCGAGATTCCAGTGCACAACAGGAGGTGGATAATACCGCACATCTAGACGACAGAGCTTTGTTGAGCTCGGGGCCGTCTCCCTAACTACCTCATTATGTAACCCCAACAACTCAGACTGGGTGTATTTGGATGAAGGGTAGGTGGGAAGAATAGTGAAAGATACCGGTATGTACTTGCCGGCCCATGGTGTTGTGTGGAAGTTATACCGAGAAGATGGGCCGACTGATGTTTTCGTGAGCTGTGGTAGCTTTTCTTGCGCATACACGTTTTAGATAGCATCCCAGTAACCAGGTGAAGTCTCCCTAAAAGTCCGAGATAAGCCCTGGGCTATCTACAACGGCGGGCCAGCTACTAGGAACACATTTCAATATCTACTGGACGCGGGATTTGATTTTTTTTTTGAACATCGAGTGACATTTCATGATGCATATTCGTTTTGGAGGGTTTCCTTGGATTCAATTAGATAAGAGTATAGGTCTAAAATGGAAGTGATTGTTTTATATGTGTTGGAAATAAATAGTAAAGAATAATAAATGCGGAAGACTTTGACTTTCTCAATTGACTTGCTTAACTATAATACAGGGGGCATATCAAGCCCTTATTTATACAACAATATTGTGCCTAGAACAGTCTATATATGACTACATATTGACATATACTGACATTCATATGACTATTAGGACTTTGCTCCTAGGCTCGGAACACAATTCCAACAATATGCCCAAAATGATTCGCTCAGTGTTAGGTCCCGGTCTCGATTCATTATTTTCTTCCTGGCTTGCTCCGGGTCGAGTGATGTATTATGACCAATATAGTATCGCACCGTCGATCACGGCAAATAATAGGTATATCGAAACTTTAGGATGAATAATAACAAGTACTATAAGTGTCTGTGGCAGCTTTTCTAATTTTCTTGATCGAAAGGGTATATAGGTCTAGTTGTACATGTAAGACATGTATTATTATAATTATAGGCTTAATAAAAAATACCTACTATCAAATAACCACTTAACTTACTTATATATAAGCAGATAATCCTTCAGATAAATTCTTACTATCTCTTCTCCCCCCCCCCCTCCTCTCATCTCGTGACTCCAAACTTCTATTTTGCGGGTTTTTTCTTGTATATACTATTTTTATTAGTTTTTTGTACGGAAAAGGTCTAAAATGACAGTTTTTTCGGTATACGTGCTCTGTAATAACATATGATGCAAAATGAGCTATATAATCAAAATGAAAAAATGCGATCGAGCTATTGAATATTATGGATGGCTGAGTATATATTGATATCTAAGGGTTAGGGGTTTTGCCTTATCTTGGTATATTGCTAAGCTTAAGTATTACCTCCTGCGCAGTATCCACCATGGGCGAGTGGTCTAATCGTTAGACTGTTCGTCAGGTTAGACACCGAGTTAGGGGGTGAGTGGTAGGGCTGTAAATTGGCCCTTATTACTGGCTTTGCCCGATGTCGCCGGAGCTACTCGACCTCTGCAAATTATTATTCCAGAGCGCTACTCGCGCGTTAATTAAATGGTCGGATATCGTTGCAACTAAAATTTCCGACCTTTTAATTAACGACTGAGTACAAGCTCTCCAAATTAATGCTTCACCCTGGCGTATAGTATCCGGCTATGTTTCGGCACCGTTAATGATAAGACGGTCGGCTCTTTAAGTTTGAACCGGTAATATCCAAACAAGAAATAAATCATTGTTCTTTCCCTCCTATTAGATTACCCCATGGCCCGTTAAAGCTGGCCCCCTATAATAGAGGAATTAAATTTGTATGGGAGGTCTCTAGTTTGATAAGAGAGATAATAATATCGGTTAGTAATGCCACACAAAATTTGGGGGGTCAGCGTTTTACAGACGGACGATGGGATAAGGGTTGATGAAGTACAGAGAAGTTGATGGCTAAAATTGCAGCTAGATGAAGACTCGATCGAGTGCTAGACGATTCTTTAAGGTATCGTGGCGTGACACGATTCTTGGGGACACGGTCACATAAGAACAGGAAAACACGCGTCAAATGGAGGGTCACCTCCAAATAACCATTCTTCACTTCACTACATTTAGTTTTTCAACAATATAATTTTATTGCTCTACATCTTTAGTTGTGACCTCAAATATATCATATCATCAGCCTACAATATCAAAACCTGGTTGCATTTGTTGAATATACACCTAACCCTGGCCCGTGGTATGTACTGCACTTGCACAACTGTTGTCACGTCATCCGAGACGTCTTCACACAATCCTCTTGTCCAAAAAACCCAGACCTCGTCGTATTCACAAGGCTAATTGTACATGCGTGAGGCTGACAATTTCTGCCTTCGAAACCCCACTGATCTCGGCCTGCATAAGTTGATTATCGGTGCCTTGCATCGTACCGCTGTATGTAAACACGAGCTTACTCACCCACACTGTTATTTCGTGCTATTACCTCAGCCGTCGAAATCTGGACCTGACAGATTATGTGATAGATCCACTCCCCAGTTGAGTCATGGCAGGGTTCCACCGAAAATCACCATCTCCCCCGGGATGTTACCTGTATCTCCTCGGCGAGGCGTTTGGAGTCCGCGGTTGAGAACACCGTTGCTGCATGCAGTCAGCCCTGAAGTAGCGTCATCGACGCCCAGCTTTAACTTCATCATCTACGTCTTGTAAGTCTCCTCCCGGCTGTTTCGGCGATACACGAGTGGACACATGCCTTTATCTTCTTTATCACAGGCATCCTTCTCCAATTCTCCGGCCGACCTCCCGGCTCTCGGACCAGCACTAGGGTATACCTTGCTCCTCTACAAGAAATATGCAGATAATAGATCTACAGCATGGCATATCTCCAGAACTATTGACAGCATCCTCGTGACACGCAACATCTCCGGGCACATTGCTGGAGCTGGAACCTAGACAACAGACAGCTGATCTCTCCGCTACGGCGACTGGAGCCACCATATTCGAGCTATGTTCCACACGCATCTACGAAATATGGATTATTTCATTACCGCCTGAGTAACAAGGCCACTGACTGGATAGTTGCCATCCTAGACCTCTGCGTTGTTTGGATCTCTGCGTTGTTTGATGGTGTCTATGGAGACCCTGACTGGGGGGTACGACAACGTAGTCGTTGAATTAATCTTTCTGTTGGGCAACCAGTTTGCCTGAGTTACGAAAGTGAGTCACCATATATCACTCGGCGTCCTCGCAAGAGACCTGGTTGATGGATTCCTCCATCTGCTTACCCAATCGCTGGTGGTTTGCACTCAGTAAAACTGCTAGTATGTTATGCATTGTGCAGAAGGCTGACAGAGTCATCGATAGCGAGTGATCTCTTATGTCGGACCTCACCAATCATAGCCCATACCAAGTTTGCTTCTGCTTAAACTCGATTGGTAGAAGAATATAATTCTTCTCGTCTTGCATTCCGCCTTGAGGCTCTAGTGCATACTACGGCCTACTACAGATGGATTAAATAATGGTACCTACCGAGAAAGAAAAGGAAAAAGAAAAAATACTAATGTAAAGGTGCCCTACAGATATTAGTGTACAGACTAGAGAGCCCCCGGCCAGACATAATTCCGCAAGGAAATCGCTGCATAGGGTAGACTATGTAGCGGTACCGTTACACGCAGTTGCTAGAAACAGCGTGTGCATATCTTCTAGTCTTAAACAAGCTGCACCGTTTTCTACTCTACAGATCTTGGGACGTAAGTGTTACAAGGGTTGTTTATGCACTCGACCCTAGTTACTTTAGAGTACCTACTACTAATCTACATACAGATACATGTAGTCAATTGGGTGCGTATACATGTACCAGACGTCTACTTTATTATGATTTTTACGCACTTCTCTGCTCTACATGTAGGAAGTAAGTAGATACTTGTGAAAACGCATAGAAAGCGTGAGCACATTCACTCGCTCAGGTACCAAAGGAAAAGGAATAATAAAAAACTCAGCCCAAGTGGGCGGCTTGAGAACCAAACCAAGCCCAACCACTCAACAAAAATATTTCCCTCCCCTTCCTCAGAAAAACCAAAGAAAAAACATCGTTCCCAGCGGGCGGGGCGGGCCTGAGTTACATAAGACGCAACCAACTGCCTGCTTGCCCGCCGGACGCCGTTAACTTCCCGAAAACCGGAACCGGGGACCACGTCGGGCGTTTTCTCGATCCGAGGAAAGAATCAACGCCTAAACTAAAATATAAAAAGAAAAAAACACGTTTGTAACCTGTCGACTCTCGGGACAAACAAACCAAACCTGCAAAATACCTAGTGTATGTGGACAGTGACAAGGGTTTTCTTCCCCGGAATTCAATAATTTGCGCCGCCGATCGACGATGAACCCCTACCTGTCCTACGAATCTATGTACATACATGTACCTACTCTGCTTAGCTTCAGTTGGTATGTGTGTAGGGGCACGGTGGAGGACGCTGAGCTAAAACAGAGGGAGCAAAAAAAAACTATCTACCCTCATCTTTTCACCGAGAAAAGAAAAAAAAAGGGGTGTGTGAGTGAAAATTCAACTTATTCATTGGGCTGCGCTGGAAATTCTCAACCGGACCACACGCGCATGAGTTCCACACTGCTCTATGGAGTGTCGGCGGGGGAATCAAATACAATTTCGACTCTGAAATTGTGATGTATGGTTGGCAAACAGGAATCAAGACGAAGACCATCCCAATCCCATCCATCCAATTCCGATGCGCCATGTCAACTAGTGTGGCGGCTGTCAAATAGAAAAAAAAATCAACTGCCACGCATGCACCAAAAAAAACATCATCCCCTCCCTTTAAACGGAAAACAGACCAGCTGGTTCGTTCGCCTGGGATAAAGATACACCCAAGGCGTATGTGCACAATTAAGCGATTAATTGGTTTTCTGCATAGGAGATAATCTTTTGGCCCGACTGGACGGAGCTGCAGGAGCAAGGAGGAAGCGAGAAAGAGAAGGCTGGCGTGTCATGGTTATATCACCCACCTGCAGATGAGGAGGTGTTTGTTTCGACCATCTTGCGTTTTCACTGTCCTCCCTCGATCGCCAGCCAAACGAAACGGGAGGTCTGGCGAACCTGATGTTGTCGTTGGTTACACATGCTGACTGGAATGGGAACCATTGGTAAGGAAATGCCAAGTAAAACACCTGCCAAGAAACCCGGCAACTAAGGCACATACAGACGTCGACGTTTGAGAATATGTACCTCCACCATAATCAATAGGGACGAGGCATAATATACTCTACCACAATTCTCTGAAACAGCAGCAGATGCTCCGGCCCAGCTTAGATACGGTACCAAGTCATCATCTATCTCTGCCTGTAGTGAAATCTTCGAGAAGATTTCTAGAGATAATATGATGTCACTCGCTCACGGGTTCTAAAAAAAAAGAAGCCTGCATAAAATACATTTCGATGGCCAACTGAACTGAGGGAGATATGTAGATCTCGAATCCTTCTCCAATCATTTCCAACAGCAACAGAAAGATCCTTCGCCATCTCATCAAGTGCACGAGGTGTGTATGTAGGGACGCGGCGTTCTTTAGTAATAATTCTTTGGTATGTTCCCTTTTCGTTTGTTACAATATGTGTTACTATTAGGTCCAAGAGAAGGGTTCAACCTCATCGGTCCTCAACTAAGTTGGACCCCGGGAAACGAACCCCTAACTCCAAACCCCACCCCTGTCTTCAATATCATCACATCAGAAGGAAAAAAAACAATTTAGTAAGTCTCAATAACCTCCCAAATGTCGCAGAGCAGAGCAGACCCAAAGTAAAACAGCTCGTCTCGTCAGAGCCTAACTCGAAGATCATCATCATTACCGTCATCGTATCGTGTCAAGAAAAAGGAAAACATGGGATGCATAAAATGGGGTAGGAAAATCAAAAAAGGGAACGCAGGAAAATATGCAACAGAAACAAACAAACAGTAAACACCATCGGGGGGGGTACATAGTACACTTTGATACCAAACGGAAAATCACAAACGGGAAAAAAAACATAAAGCAAGTACAAAGTTATGGTACGGTATTGATATGTATCCCTCTAACTCCGCTCCCTCTCCGAAAACAGACATGCAGCAACCCTCCCCGCAATTGAAAAAAACCCCACGCAGAGAAGAATGGTCGGTCCGCGGCCGGGAACGAAACGCCAGGGTATGCACGCAGCAGCTGAAACGCCGAAGTCCATTGTGTGCTGTGTGTTGTGTAGCTACCCTTCGCTCATCCCTCCTCCAACCGTACGTGCAAACTGGTAGAGTACCGTGGTTGAGCCAACCCCCGTTTCCGGACCAGCAGTTACGAACGAACGGGCCCCACAGGGCTGACTCGTGCGATCCGATCCGACTCGATTCGATGGGCGGGTAAACCGGGTATGGGTTTATCTAGCTAGTCTGCAATGTCGAGTTTGTCTACCTGCTGCCTGGTGTCTGCTATATCGCGCCTTTCTTTCTTTCTTTGTTTCTTCTCGCCAATCGGCCGGTGAGCCCATGAGGTCGGTGGGTCGGTGCGGTGGGTGGGTTGTTTGACATGTTATGCTTGTTGCTATCTTTCTTTGCTAAAAACAGAAATGGTCTGGTAGTGTATATCCTCTTTTTTTTTCCTTCCTTCCTTCCTCCTTCTCCTTCTTTCTTTGGTATATAGTTATTCATGAGACGTAAAGACATCAAAAGTCATGCATGCATATAGAGCACGAGGGGGCAAGACTCCAAGGAGGTGGTCAACCAAAAAAAATTACCCCCCCCCGGTCCGCTCCATCCCCGCAAAAAATGAAAAATCTGAAATGCAAAATGCACATACCCGCCCCGCTGCCATAGACAAGAAACAAAAAAAGCAAAAAAGGCAAAAGTAAATAAAAAAGCGGAGGATTTGATATACCACATAATAAGGGGGATGTATGTATGTAGCTTCTGTAGCTACATGTACGTAGCTTAGGAGCAAGAGAACAATTGTAAAGTGCAAAAAGCAGTCACCATAAGAACCCGGTAATCCCAAAAAAGAAAACCCCACAATTGATCATTGGCAGTTTGGAAAGAAAAAAAAAAAGGGAATGGCACCCCAAAAAATAAAAACAGCGAAATAAACACACACACAATGAGGGAGAGGAAAGGGGAGAGAGATCGAGGAGGAGGAGGAGAGGAGGAGAAAAAGATTGTAGGTAAGCTATAGAAGTAGCATTTGGCATCCGATAAAACAAGAACCGCAACCGCAACCGCAACCAAAAAACGAGCAATAAACACCCCACAGAAAGAGAAAAAAAATAATAATCCGAAAGCAAAAACAGCTAGAAGCAGGAGAAAAAAATAACAAGCAACCCCATGAGAAGGAGCCAAAAAAATAGATAAAAAATCACAAAAAAAGGCTTATCACACCCCTCCCCCCCACCCTTACTGCCCCCCAAACCAAAGCAACCCACCGACCAAAAACAACCGAAAACAGGGTTCCAATTCCGTTTCATCAAAACATCCCACATAACCGCAAAACAAAAGGGTGCGCGCGCGTAATTCACCACTACTACAAGTAACAAAAAGACACAGACACCTGCCTTCATCTAGACTAACATAAAACACATGATGATAACAAGAAACTAACTAACTAGAGAAAGTGGAATTGCGGCTCAGTGACGGCGCATACGTCCCATACCCGCCGTGATCCCCTCGTTCCCGGGACGACCGCGATGAGTGTGATGCGTAAGCTGTGTGCGTCGGCATCGTATTCGACCTCGACAGCCCTGGTGACACAAACACTGGCTCCGACACCAGCCTAGGCGAGAGCGTGGGCGAGTGGTGGTGCCTTGAACTTGAATGTCTTGGCGGCGAAGCGTGGGGCGAGTGAGGCGAATGGGGGTGGTGACTACTTGGCGGCGAGTGGGGGTGGATGCTGCTGCTCGGTGGTGGAGGATAGCGGGGCTCCATGCTAGGGTACACGGAGGCTACGGGCACGGCAAATGGTATGCCATAGCAATCCGTTGCTCTTCGGAAATGCTCGGCGGGGAGAGGTGGTGCGGGGCCGCATGCGGGGTCGGCGGGGTGTATTGAGGGTGAAGATGAGCCAGGTTGGCGGTAGCTGTGGGGCCCTGACGGTACGCCGCCCTTGGCTTGTGCGGCGGCTTCCATGCCTTCATGGATGTAAACCTCGAAAGTGTACCTCTTCCATGCTCCACTTGATGTATCGATGCTTGGGGGGAAAATCAGCAAAAGTTAAAACCTATCATTGACATTACAGTGCTTACCCCTCTGCAGCAGTGCGCATTTCAGGCGTAGGCACTTTCTTGTCGGCAACTGGCGTATCGGTTGACGGGCTTGAGTACCCAGAGTCGCACGGTGCCAATCCCTCGCGAGTGTGCTGGCGGGACGTCTGTTTCTCGACACTTGGGCTGCTGTGTCTTCGCGGTCTTGACGCGTAGTTGGTTGCTCCTCCGCTAGACGAGTATGGGGAGGTATTATGGGTCGGGGCCGATGCTCCGTAGACCGCGGGGCGCATCATCGGGGTCGAAGGTTCGTCGCATCTTGAAGTGACAGAGGATCCTCTGCGCAATATTGGTGGGGTTTTTGAAGACCTTCGTTCGCGGTGTTGCGGGACCTCGGATCCACGATCTCGATCCCGATCTCTACCACCTCTTTCTCGACGCTCTCTGTCCTGTCTCTCCAGCCTTTCCCGCTCTTTTTCTGATGCTCCAAGACCTCCTCGCTCCTCTGAAACAGGCGGCCTGATTGGTTCATCCGCCATGCTCATCTTCGCCTTGACCTTAGCAAGTCTCTCCTCTTCAGCCTTCTTCGCCTCGAGATATCCCGGTCGGACGTCGGGTGCCACCGGCGGTATCGGTGCTGCTGGCGGAATCTTCGTACTCGGGATCGGGATTTCGTATTGTCGGGCGTCGTATGATGATTTTCGCGGGGAACCGTCGGGGTTATATCTATTGTATCCCTTCTTTGGCGGCTGTTCATCGGGATGGCGCGAATGTGACTGTGGTGGGGCCTGTGGTTGTGGCTGCGAATACCTTTGTGCCTCCTCATATCTTAACCGCTCCCGCTCCCGCTCTGCCTCAAACTTCCTCGCCTCCTCTTTCCACGCATAATGCTCTTCCTGCGTCTCCTTCCTCATATTCCGCTCCTCCTGACTCCACGAGGACTCTTCCCTCGACTTTCTATCCCCCCGTCCTTCTGCTCGCTTCCTTGCATGCCTCTCCCGGTCCTTCTCCTTCTGCCTGTCGTCTGGCGACGGGTTAGTACTACTCCTCTCCCTCCTCGGCCTATCCGTCCTTTCCGATGATCGCTCCGCACTGCCTGGAGACGGTCCGGGTCCGCTGGTGCTCCGATGTGATGAGTGAGGGTGCGCATGGGCCATGTGGGGTGTCTGCATTGGCTGTGGCTGTGGTTGCGGGGGTGGTGGTGGTTTAGCTGCTGCTTCTTCTGCTGCTTTGGCCTGCTTCACCAGTTCTTCGTCGTATTTCCGCCTGCGGCGACTGTCGATCAGGAGCTCGTAGGCCTCCTGGACCTTCTGGAACTGAATGGCCTTCTCCTCGCGTAGTGACTCGTCCTTCACCTTGTCGGGATGGCATTGCAGGATTAGCTTCTTGTATGAACTCCTGATGGCGGCTGTGGCGGCATCGTTAGGTATTCCGAGGACTGCATAGGGGTCGGTAGTCATTTTCGGAAGCGCCATAGGGGGTGTGTGGATGGGGGGGCTGTAACAGACGAGCAGAGACTACGGTTAAAGTCGTCTGCTCGAGAGGTGTGCAGCTGGCTGGTGGTAGTATTGATTAAGATTAACGATCTGGTTGATGATGTTGTTGAAGGGGGTGAAGGGGGGGGTGAGGGAGAGGGAGGTGGGGAGATCTAATATGCGCTAGTAGTAGTGGCCACTTTTGAGTATTACTACAGGGAACGACGTGTACTCGGTAATGGTTCTTGTAATAGTAGATGCCAAGTATGGAGTAGCGTGGGAATAGTAGATGCCAAGACTGAGTGGTTTAGATCAGGACCGGAATGGAAGAACTGTCGATGGAACGAAAGACGATCTCGCCGGATTGAGATGAATAATATGCAAGTAGTCGATTGAGTTATTGTGAATAGCCAGGCAACGATTCCAGATGGTAGCGTGAGTGAGTTATGGAAATAAAAGAACGATTATAGCATTCAGAGGGAGGGGGGTTGGTTATATTGACGGTCTACGGTCAATATTGTTGGCTGGGCCTGCTCCTGATTTCCTTTTTCCTGTGGAAGGATGAAGAAAGAGAGAGAGAGGACGGCTCTGAAGAAAAGGGGGGGCTTAGTAGAAGCAGTGGTGGTGGCTCGCAGAACCTGCAGTGTGCTGTATACGCAGATGGCAATTCGATGACGACTACCAGCTAGCGGGTAATGAAAAGGAACGAAAGAGAAATAAGTACGTTAAGCGTAGGAAGCAGTAAAAGTAGAAATAGAAGAAGTAAGTAGAAGAAGTAGAAGTAGAAGTAGTAAATAGTAGTAAGGAGGAAAGGCAAGCCTAAGCCTATAAGACGAGGAGTCTATTTGCAAAAGAGGCCCCTTCTTGTTTCTAACACAGCGCGGTGGCTGGACAATAGGGACGAACAACTGTCTTGACAGGTTCGTTTCCCGGAGATACGATTTCAAAGCAGCCGAGTTGATCTTTCGAGTAACAAAAGAGTAGTCAAATCAGATGGGCGACGTTTCGATTGTTTCGGAGGAGAGAGAGAGAAAGAGTCGTGGCTGTTTCGATTGCAAGTTAATGCAACCGGGGGAGGGGGGGGGGTAGGACGGATGAATGTCTATGCCGGACAAGCAACGTGGGACTGGACTGGAACTGGACTGGTGATAGAACAGTAGCAGACAGAGATTGAAGAAAGTAAAAAAAAAAAAGGTCAAAGATTCAGTGATGGAGAAAGCACGGAGTTTGTTTTTCGTTCCGAGCGGACGATTGAAGAGAGAGCAATGGGGATGATGGCCCGACCGATAGATAGAAGCGGGGATGGTAGTAGTAAGAGGGGGGGGTTAATTCGGGGAAGAGAGGGGGAGGGGGGGGTGTAGGTCAACTGAGATGCAAGATGGGGGTAGGGGGAGAGTGGGTGTGGGGAGAAATAAAAGGTTGTTAGAAAGAGAAATGGGGGGGGGGGATTTCGAGGTGAGGTTCAAGAGAAGAGAATAGAGAATAAGGTAGGGTAGAGAGAAGTAGGGGGAAGAGGTTACGGAGCGTGATGGGAATATTGACGAAACGACCAATTCACTTTCGCGAGCGAAGTTGCCTGTTGTCCGAGTTACTGACTGGTTGGAGTATTTGGGGGGGGGATGTGCAGGACAGACAGACAGCTGCGTACAGTGTGGTGGGTGAGAACGACACTGACTGACTGAGCGTGGATATGGGTATGGGAATGGGTGCGGTGCATATGGGGTGTGGGTGTGTGGCCCGAATGGAGAGTGAGGGCGCGATGATGATGGGAGAGGGAAAGAACAGAACAGGCAAGCAGGGCTATTGGGTATCATCACTTGTCCAATTCGTGATGGTGGGGAGAGCGGGATGTCCCAAGACCTGCTTGTGCTAGCTGCTAAGAAAGGTGCCTTTTGCTGCTGCTCCTGCTCCTGCTATGGCTACTCCTGCTGCTCTCTCGTCCAACTGAACTCTTCTGGCCAGCAACACCGGCCAGCACTATGAAAAGGAAAGGGCGGGGGACATCGCGGATTGGCTTACACGCCCTGCGGGGAGCGACCAGCCAGGGCAACGCCAAAGCAGGGAAGGGAAGCTCTCAGGCAAGCACAACTTGCACTGAGCAGCAGCAGCAGAGCAGACAGAACAGACAGACAAGCAAGGGCTCAAAAGTAACTGGCAAGTCGCCCAAACTCCCACTGGTTCATGGCCGCCACCACCCCCGGCAAAGCCAAGAAGTCACTCCCAGATTTTGGCTCTTACTACTTTCAATACCTACCCGTTCTTGTTGCCCTCTCTCTCTTCCAAACCACCAGAAAAAAATGATCTCGATTCCATACACTTTGATGAGTTGTTCAAAAACATTCAAGAAGGCCCCCGTATCCACCCTTCCCCCTTCCCCCAAGCAAAAAAAAAACTCACCACTATTAAACCCTCCCCCGAGAGCAAACCTTGCGGCTTCCGTAAAGTCGCTGCACCCGCACTGGGTACTCGTAGGGTCCCAAACTCCCTGCGTAGGGTACAAACTGGTACATACCATCTACTACATCTACCCCGTGATTTATTATTAAATCGCCGCGTAAAATAGGTTCATCTCTACAAATAAATAAAATATCTCTCTCGAGCAGGAAGGGGTGGTGGTGGGGCGCCAAATCCAGTCCTTGTCCTTTTCCCCTTCTTCCCGACCGAACTACTTGATAGGGAAACAATCCCACAACAGGTTTCCCTTTCTCCACCACCACAACCACCCAGCTCAGCCAATCAGGAAAAATCCCCACGTTCCCGGCGCGTATGTCGAGAGGGTATCTGCGCATGGGGTGGTGGGAGCGAAAACCAGGAAGGGAGGCTCCTCTCCAGGTAAAAGCTAAAATAAAAAATAGACATCGAAAAATAAAACAAAACAAAAAAACGGGTCCTGCAGACACTGATCTGGAAGGGGTACAACGCCTTCACCGCATATACATACATACATACATACAGTAAACATAAATAAAATCTCCTCTGCCACTCCCTCAGGGCGTTTATGGTTTGTGGGATTTGTCGAATTGCTGCTCTGTGGGTGGCTGCTGCTACATAACTGTAGTTTCGCTAGCCACCACCACCACAGTGACAGTGACAGTAACCACCGCAACCACAATAGTAACCACAACCCATAACCCACAACCATTCACATATCCACAAACCACAAACCAACCATCATGGACTGTCAAGCGGGGGCAGCAAGCTCAGCCAACAAAAGAAAACACCAATCCCCAATGGGGTTCATTCCCCCATGATTCCAAATCGGGCACTATTTACTGTTGCGCCCCTCGTCGCGCCCCCAAAAACAGAACGGGGTTTTCCCCTAACCCATTCCTGGAAACGCAAATGACACAAATAGAACCCCTCCTGGTCCCTGCACGATACACCAGCAGCATCGCGCCTTAGCACGGAACCACCCAGAAGCCAAAAGAAAGAAACTCTCCTCTCTCCCTGGCCCTTGCGAGCCGGGCACGCTTCCGTTCCCCGGACGGTCATCACCACATCTGACTGTCTCTGTCGTCCCATCTCGCGCGAGGGGGAGGGAGGGGCCCGCGAAAACACTCCCTCAACGTTAGGACGTGCGTGCGGCGGCGGCGGTCGTGGTCGTGGGAGTAATGGAAACTGCTGTGCGACCGACTGAGCGGCAGGGCTGGTTGGCTGCCCGCTTCTACTTTACTTACCGATTCTACAGCTACATGCCCTTTTTTTTGACATACATATGATGATGATGCTTCCTGCTTCCCTTCAACTGCCCTGCCCTGCCCTGCCTACATAAAAGCACCTCCCTGTCCGCATCAAGATGCCGCACCCAGAGAAGCCCTGCCGATTCGCGCCCACCACCGTCAAAACGAAACATTTCCAGGGCAGGGTACAGGGTGGGTGGGGGTGGGGGGAGGCGAACAGATACAAAATAGAGTAAACGTCGAGCCAAACAAAAGTTACCCCGAAATTCCCCCCTTCCACATCCGCCGCCAGATGTGCACGTTACATGACATGGGGGAGAGGGCGAACGAGGCCAAGTTTCTGGTGGTATGCACTTTGATGCTGGGTGCCGTCTTGCGCGAGGATGCTGGCTGGGGATATAAAAGACTGCCCTACCTACCTGCTCAACACATGTATGTAGGACAGCACCTGGAGAGTACAACAGCGGTATGTATATACCTGGTAGATGATGTACTCGGAGTAGCACTGCAGTTGTAGATTTCGACTCAGGCTGGCTGGTTGGGTAGCGGATATGTACTCTTGAGATGTGTACAGCATGTAGATAGACGGTCAATATGTAGATAGTAGAACGATTATAATCAACACGACTTCAAACACAGCGAATTAACACACATGGACTCAACAGAAAGTGTACTACGCGTACAGTGCTCTATGTAGATATGTACAACTTACTCACTCCTCCATGCAGGTGCAAAAACGAAATATACGTATCCAAAAGATGTTTATCAATTATGACATTTGTCTCACCTGGCCTGTGTGTTTGCCGCCTCACCTCAGTCAGTGCGAGCCTAGCTACTCTAGCTGCCTATCAGTACGAATATCCTATTCGGGGAGCGGATAAGATAATCAATGTCAATGCGGGGCCTACCTAACTACATATTACATACCCGCCTGCCAATTCAATTCACTTATCTCTGCCCTTCAGAATGCTTCTCGAAGACGTAGGGGCTCGTGATGTGCTTCTACGTGCAGGGTTAGGTATTGTCCAACATGCGCACACCCGGACTGGCTAGGGTTAGTAGAGAGGGGAAACAGGTGTATGGGAAAAAGAGGTGAGATATGATATGATGCGGGGGATGAATCAAGTTTAAGTTTCTCGGTAAAGCTTTTTGGGGTGTTGGTGGTGTTGGTTCATCGCATATGAGGCAGACAAGACAGGACATGGGGGGCAGGCAGCGTGGTGATGATGATGCTATGATACTACCGACTTGGACTGTGCTATCACTTCATGTGACTGATCCATCGTGTTACCTCCGAGTGCTTGGAGAGGGAGGACATCTCTCTGCGGAGTATCTACATGTAGATGTAGTTGTAGCAGAAAGGCACTAGCTATTAGCTAACCATGTAATCTTCCCAAAAACCCCCCCAAAACCAGCCTTATCGCGCCCTTTCCCCACCCCAACTTGCGCGTGATGCCCCTATCGTCCGGTTCCTGCTTTGAGGGGTGGACGATGGAGGGGTAGCGATGCCGGTACGGGTACGGATGGGCATCTCGCCCTGATGTCGTGATATGTGAGGCTTAGATTAACTATTACGACTTAGAGGGGGATAGTTTGCGCAGTGGAGTTCGCACTGGCACGCAGTTTGTACCTCCGGAGGAGGGAAGCAGAGTGCTATTTTCATCTTGTGTGCTACATACAGACGTTACTGTACTCTACGTACTCCTCGTGGACTTCCACATGTAGATTATGGATTACATGTCTGTAGAGCAGGCAGGTACATCCCAGCCAGGTACATATATACAACGATTAATTGCACCAGCAGCGGCGGCGGCGAGCGAGCGAGCGCCTCGTGGCCCTTCAATGGAGGGATGTAAACAATCACCCGTTCCCCTCGCAACCACTCACTTCACTTATCGAACACAAACTGCTGCAGGAAGCACCTCATCAATCACACCGCAGGCGCAGGCAAGCAGGCACTTGACACTTCACAGCTAGAGCAGAGGCAGGGCAGAGTAAACAGATGTGCGCGCTAGATTCGAATGAAGCTATTTGTATGTGTTTTTGGATTCACCGGATGTCTGGACTTGTCGGGTGTCGCGATGGAACAAGTCTAGCTACATAGTGGTCCCTGCTTGCTATATGATACCTACCCCGCCGCCGATAGAGTGATAGAGGATCATATCAGAGGAGGTAGGTGCACCGTACTCTCAGGCTGGCTTGTGATGCGCAAAACAAAACAAACAAGCCAACCCCGCGTCTCCGCAACAACGAGGGTCAGGGTTGAAGCCAGGGCGGTGATCCCGCTAATCATTGCGGTAGAGGGAGGGAGGATGATGACTGAATCTCCCGGGGTGAGTGCTGGCGTCATTGACATGATCGGTCGGTCGGGGCCGGAGGACGGATGATGATGATTCTCTATCTACACACATATTGGTACTTTGGTGATTGGTATTTTTGTTTTTACTTCATGGGTAAGACTAAAATTTATGATGGTGATATTCTCCGGAACAGGCGGTGGATGGATGGGTGGTGGGAAACAACAGCGTGAATGTAAGTAAGCATCAGCCTGATGTGTGATGGACGGATGGATTTGTTTGCGCATGAGATTTGGATTGCGTCTACATAGAGTACAGACATGGCTGTATGTAGAAGACTATTTTCGCCGCCTCCACCATCAATCATCAGCTTCGCTTGTTCAGCTTCCGGACGCGCCGAACGGAAAGAGCGAAAAGGCGAAAAGGCGAAAAGTGAGAATTGCCTTCCGACTTTCCTCATCCATTACATTACGTCTTTCATTACTCTGCAGAAAACGTTCGGATGCACATCAAATCGAGTTTCATGCTCAGTAGGGCATTCAATATGTAGTCATAGCCACCGCCATATGTGCACCATGCCAGTGCAGTTAGCAGTAGAGTACTATGAGGCAAAAGTTATCTCCGTGTCGAACAATTAGAAATCCCCTCCCCATGCATCTCTTTTCGTATTCGAAACAATTCAAAGTGATTCGGTCTCCTTCCGAGCATCACGCACGATATGTCATGTCCTTTTAGAATTTAAAAAATAAAAAAAGGTTTCCTTACTCCTCTGGGGAAACATTCCACAATACTCGCCATCATCGTTTAGAGTAGCTGTCAGCCGTGAGTGCTCGAATAGATCCCTGGGATATCAATCAGTCAATCAAGATGGACAGATCCATGGAGACTTCGATGTGCGTGACCGTCGTGTCCTGTGGTCGGGGCCCTGAAGTGTCTAGCGTTACGCTAGTCGCGGCAAGGGCGGACGAACCCAAGGAAAGGAGCAGTAAATGGCATTGTTAATGTGAGTACTGTAATGTAATGGTTTGATTGCCCACAGCCAAACAAAGTGAATTGCATTGTTTGGAGGGGTTCAATCCCACCGGTGAAAGCCTCAGTCAGGAGCAGCGCAGTAGCAGCAGAACGTGGCTGGGATCGGGCAGGGCGACATACGTGCAGCAACACTTCACTTGGCACACAAGTTGGCAGGTGGTGGACACTGGTGGTGGTGCACTGGGCCGTGGCTCGTTTGGAATGGAATGTTATGGTTGGCTAGAGCTATGACAGGTGGCTTGTTTGGAACAAATCGTTTATTAGCAGCCGAGGTTGAGGCTCCTGTTCCTTGACCAATCACATTCTCACCCACTCTCTCCTCTCCGTCGTTTTCTTAAGCACTCCATCGATCTGGGTATCACGAGAACAGTAGTTACACTCCCTCCCCAGCTAAGCTACGTGCTTCTCCACAGACGGTACCGGTGAGGAGGGGGTAAAAGAAAAAAAGAGACAGACAGAGGGGAAACAATGGCCTGACTCAGACTCCACTGAACGAACCCCGCACAAACCATCGATCATCTGGCTGCTGCGTCGGGATTTCGCTCACGAGAGTGGCTGGAATTAACGAAATGGGCATCGCACCCGGTTATGGTAAACTTTAGGTTAACTAACATTCTGATGCGATGTTGGGTTAGCCCCGTATCGCTCGCCTTTATCGTGGAGATTGGTAATGATCGGCTTTACCGTAAAACAACGGCACTTGAGACTGATCTTACAACCAATTCCAAACTACTTTACATACATCGTGAGATGTGCTTTCTTTCTCTGGCCCTTTTCTTTATTTCTTTTCACTCGCACAAACCTCCCTCCTTCCTTCTCCGCTTGCAAGTACCTGACAAAGCATAAGAGAAAAAGAACTTAACCAATTGCAACCTCTTCGGAGAATTACGCCCCATGCCCAGCCCCCTGACCAGCGCATCGTTCCAATAGCTTGATGAGCCAGCCTACCGGGTCCTATTTTGGAGATGCAATAACCCTGGGCCTACCTATGGTGCCTGGTAGGAAAATACAGGTTTCTTAAGCTTCCTAATCATCCGGGCTTCTTCTGTGCTGTTCGAATGGGTCGGCAACTTTTTGACGTCTGTCACCTTTGAACACCGTCATGACTCCTGAATATCCGTTCAGGAGGATTCTAGTAATGTTCGGGGGAGTGAGTCGAATTGGTACTACGGTCGAATTGGAACGACATATCTCTAACCCATATGCTGCTTACAGCTTCAGGGTAGGAAGGGGGAAGAAGGAGGAGGGAGAGGAGGGGGGTATGTGGGGATAGAGATGAAATATCTGTTGCAGGCACGAATCTACAAAACCCCATCCCCTTGTTTCAGTGCAATCCAAGATCCCCATCTTCCCTTCCGAGAGTGCTTACAGCACATCTGAAACCCACCGGAACGTGATTTATGCTCTGATAGGCAATTCATAGAATGATCTCCCGTACGGACACGTTGATTGACGTCGCCCCCAACAACACATCGAGCCAGAGGAGAGGTACCTAGCCCTGTCGCGTGTTCAGACCTGTTCTTGATAGAGGACGAAAGAGCCCATCCCGATCGTGAAGCTCTATTCATATCAATTCATATCGGGAATCCAGAGCTTGGGTAGTTCCAGTTCGTGAAGGATGGGGGGAGTGGCAAAATCCCTGGGATGGTAGTAGTAACAGCAGTGGTAATTGTTACTTATTGGGGGGACCCAGTTATAGTCTCGAGTTGGCAGCTTACCCGTCTCCGTTCTGCTCGAGCTCTTCAACTATCATACCTCAGTTTTTTTTTGTCCCCCCGTGCCCAAGCACCAAGGGGTCACGACAACAGGTAAATCTCTGCTGCTGCCATCGATTGCGAACCCGATACGGGACGAGAACTACAATACATCGTCGTCGTTGTCGTCGTCGTTACGTTGTCGGTCATCCGCCGTTCGAAACGTGGCAGCTACCAACCATCCATCTCGTGTAGATGAAGTTCCGCTTCTTCTTACCCTCGATCTGATCTCCCGCCATGATTAAAATCCGGGGATAGTCAATTTGCGGGGATTGCGGGGGGGGGGGGGGGAAGTAAGGAAAGGTTTGGGGGGGGGGGGGCTGTTGGTAAGGATGGGAATTTAGAGTACGTACGGGAGCTGCGCGCGAGGAATGGCAAGAGAAATAAGAACGTTCCTATATATCACGATAGCCATAGTAAACCACGATGTTCATCGGCGTCCTCCAAGTGTGCACGTGCCGGAATATTTTCGCACGAAATATCGATCATTGGCTCGCGAAGGAGGCCATTCAGAGGGCTACCCTAACTTTTCACTTACCTGTAGGAGCACGGCTTCTTTGAGAAGCTACATGACCCTACCTACAGCCTACAGGATCATGAGACACGCAGGGGAAAGAAAAAAAAACTGAACTGACGTAGTAGGGTAACAGAAAGCACTTTCTGTTGGCTAGCCCTTTTTTCTTGCTCGACCCCCCGAACTGGAAGTGGAATCAAAATGCGGCCCCGCGAAAGAAGGTTTGAAATCTACCTGCCTCTGCTGCTTCTTTACCAGCTAACTAGCTCTCGATGCGTATTGGCTCATCTTCCCGAGCCAGCGGGTGTGCGGGCCTGTGCGTTGAAGAGGAAAAAATAAATATTTTTTTTTTTTCCTTTTCCTTTCTTTTCTCGTTTTTTTCTTCCTTCCCTGGCTATCTGGCTATCTAGGTACCTGCCGAACTTCAGATAAGAGATTGCTGCTGCTGCTTGCTGCTGGGTGCTGCGTCATGATTCATCACTCTATGTATCTTCCGAGCTCGAGCACGAGCACGGAAGGTCAAGAAAAAAAGTCTAACGGTCCCAGGAATGCACATCCCCTGCCATGCCATCAAAGCAATTTTTTTTGCCTGTCTTCCGGGATGCTGTCTCACCGAGCGGAAGGGCCAATACACTATCGATAGGGATGACTTTGGCGACTCTGATTGGGGTCCCTGCAGGGCAGGCAGGCAGAAAGGTAGAGTGCTCTATGGAGGTGAGGCCGGTACATTGCTGGAATTTAAGCTTCAACCCCACGCTGCTGGGAATGTGCAGATGTCACACACACACGAGAGAGTGCCTCTACTCTATCTATCGTGTTGCCCGTTCGTTGTCTTGTCTCTTTCTTCAGCTGCCGGGGAAAGAAGAAAATATAGACATCCTGACAGTGAGAAACCTACCACCCCCACTTATAATAAGCTTATGAAAAGGTACGGGGAAGAAGCAAGTATACAGAGGAGAGTAAGATATAGATACAAAAATGGCACAAAAGTAGGCAGATAGCGCCTGAGACAAACCCACGACCCTTCTTCTTCTTTTGCTGGATGCTACTGCTGCTGCTTCTTCTTCTCTGGCAATCCCGGAAGAAGAAAAGATACATTGCAGATCTTGGACAACACGTAGATTAGCTCGTATCTGAGTATCGAGAGTAGCTATCGCCGGTACCTACCTAAGTAGCTTAGTTAGACTCGTAAGTGAATATATCACCACAAATAATAATGAAAATAAAGGCCCGGCCAATATAATTCCTCACCGCAACACGGCACTCCCTCCCTCCCGACACGACACCAACGAAAAAAAAAAAAAAATACACCACACACCAGGACACTGGAAATACAACCACGCACTCTGCCTGCACTGTAGAGTACGCCCCGACCCGCTCCCGCTCCCTCCCTCTCTTCTCTTCTCTGCCTGCCTGCCTGCCTGCTTTCTTTTGATAGCGCACCATCACGTCATCCTCCCCGCCCTCTCTCCATGTGGAAAGCCCATCCCAGTGCACTCCCAGATCTTAGCGCCCCGCACCTGATTCGCTGGATAAACGCCCGCCGCCCATGCAACAAGCCTCTATATTACCCGCGCGAATCATCTCGCAAGAAGAGACAGAGAATTATGTGTGGAAGGTAGAGAGACGCCGACGTTGGGACGTGCGTGGGTATGCGCCGGGTAAAATGGGGGGGTGGCATGGACAACTCATACAACGTCGCTCTGGCATCTGTGAAGAATTTTTTTTTTGCGTAGGTAAGGTAGGGCGGAGGCATGGGTAGGCAGGGGTATGGCGTATGTATGTATGTAGAGCTGGAGAGATATTTCTACGCTACATCTACATAGGTACTCGCGACAGGCATGAAGTACCCGAATATGCAGCTGCAAGTTTTTGGTGTATTTTTGACTTCTACTCCAATGGAAATTGCAGATTAGGACGTGCATTTTCGGGTACTTGTTACCTGCTGCGAGTACATGTATTCTACATCTAGAGTGTTTGGGTGCATACCTAGGTGGATTTGTAAAAAGGTTTGATTGGGTGGGAGCGGAGGATGGAGATATGGAATGTCTACCGGGGGCGGATGGGCGGATGGGCTGGCGGGTTGATATATGGGAAGGTGGGTGGGATGCGGTAAGGAAAGTACTCTAATCAGGTACATGTATGTAGACTGTACATGTATGTACCCTACTTTGGAGTGCTGAGATGGCTGCTGGTGTTATTGTTTGAAGCATATCTGGTCAGTGTGTGTTTAGTATTTCAGATTTGAACTCGATAGAGATTAGATAGAGATACAGATGTAGTGGGTTGGTTCGGAATATTTAATCTACACAAAACAGCATAGCGTACATACCCATCCGGCCCGTGTGGGAAGATCTCCGGGTCCGGGCGTGCTACTCTACTTCACTCTAGATCTACGCCATATACGTAGAGTAGGGAGAGAGTTGAGGTTACTATTCACACTTCGTCATGGCCACCTCTACCATGGACTATCAAACCCAAAAAACCTCCCATCTCTCTACATCTGTACGTCCACCACACCCACACACCCAAAAATCCAGAAGCTTCGACACCACCACGTGGGCCCACGCCAAAACCCAAATCTGAAAACTGATACCCGTCCTCGCTGCCCTGCCCTTCCCTTCCCGGGCTAGCTAGTGTGTGCGGTGTGTGTGGGTGCAGATCAGATCTCCGGTAGCTTATCTGGTACTGGACGATACACGAGCACAGTCTAGTCCCAGCTAGGGGCTGGGAGAGTAAAAGATTGAATAGGAGGTATAGAAGATGGGTTAGTATTACTCCCTTATCGGAACAAGTGCGAGAGACATCGGAGGATGGATAGAATTGTATGGATGTGCGCTGGGCTAGCTAAGTAGCTGTCCGTGGTTGTCCGCGCGTTAGCGAGCATAGAAAGGGAGTGGGAGTTCCATGGATGCATGAACGTACCGGGCAAGATGCGTGTAGGCTGCTGGGCGGTAGATACGCGTTAAAGAATGTTTTTTTCCTCTATAATACTGCTTAAGTGGCTGTGGCGGGTGTGCTCGTTGTCAGTGTCAATGACCAGAATGATCTTATGATTCCCCTTTGTCAGAGTTCCTGTGGCCATTACTTTCCTTTATGACAGTTTTTCCTTTGAGCACGATCTTTTATGTCTGCTCAATTCTTTCTTTCTTTCCTTTCCTTATAAAGTTCGTCCGCCGCTCCTGTCATGAAAAATAAAAGATATCAAATAATCAGTCAATAAATCATGGATTATCACTCGGATGATTGGGAGAGGGCAAGGGTATCATATGGTTTCTATATTGTTCTTCTTGTTAATTTATACATTATATGTAACGCGGTCTCTTTTCCATACGTGCGTGTGTTGTGTCTTTCTAATGTTCTTTTCCGCCTGGTGGACATCATCTCTTATCCATTCTACATGGTTTATAGATGCTATTCAAGGCCCAATTTAGCTCTCTCCAGCTGCCTAGGCTCTTCCACGTCCGTCATAGAATGTCATGTTAGCGATCAATATGATCGAGATAGGAAGCCAATTCTATAAAGAGTAGTTCTCCACAGAGTTCCTTTTATCCTCACGCTGATTGCTGTGATCACGATACTGGTTATCCATAAGCTCTAATATTAATAATACCCTCAAGTCACAAACCTGAATATTAAGCCATGGACAACAATAACCAAGCCGCTATGGACTTTTACGCACCTATCGCTCTGGAGTATACTAGAGATCAGTACTCAAAAGCTAAAATCAACCTCGAGCAGCAACACCTCCAGCTCGCTGATCTGCAGGAGCAGCTTATCAATCAGCAAGCCGAGAAGATTGAAAGCCAGTTACTACTTATCAGAGAGAAAGACGCCACCATCATCGAGTTGCAGGGACAAGCTGAGCAGGTTGAAAGCCAACTGCTGCTAATCAGAGAGAAGGACGCTACTATCGTAGAGTTGCGGGACGAGCTGGAAAAAGTGCGGAACGTGCTTTCGAGTATTGCTGATATCACCACACCTATACGGTCAAGACTGCCACCAGAAGGTCGCCCCCGTGAAGAATGTGGTGATAGTAAAGGTGGTGATATAGCCCAGCAGAATGTGACTGCGAAGGTCATCTCTAGGCCCACTACAATACTGCGAGTGGATAAAGAGCTACCGGCGATGCCCCCCATGGGGAATCATTCGGCAGCGAATAGTCTCGACTCAAGGCTTAGGGAACAGCCAGTGCCTCACAAGGTTGCCAGGTCGACAATCGGGGAGCCCCCGTCATCTCCAACGCGCAGCCAATACGGCCCAAGTAACTCAAACGCCTACACTTCCCCGAGGGCTTTATCGACAATATCATTACCTTCCAAGGTATTACAATCTCCCATTCAGTCAGACCAATCAACACCAATGTCTCCGACGGCTCGGCACCCACGATATGCATCTCCTCTGAGCATTGTTCGAGAGATTTCTCCTCCCCTATCACCGCCAATTCTGAGCGCTCGTCAAGGAAACTTACCGTCTCTGGGGAATATAGGAAGATCGTCGCGGGAGGGCCTTCGTACTTCGATGTTGAGTCCTTCACTATCAAAGCCGAAGAACGAACCCCTTGCAGTAAAGGCTATATCGTTAGATAAGGCTGAGAAGTTTAGGGGGCCAAAAGAGATAACTGATAATGAGGATGAAGAGGAGATGAGACAGAAGATTCGTTCGGAGGCGGAGAAAAGGAAGGAGGCCGCATTTAGTCCAAGGGATAAGATAGAAAGGGACTCCACGATTCTTACCTACATCACAACCGCTCAGGAGGACCCAACAGCGTCGAATAAGTCGTCAACAATGATCAATCGGCTTGGAAGCGCGAGTGAGAGGTTCGGCAAAAAGCTAACCGATTCCAAGAAAAAGAAGCCTGGGATTCAGAAATCCAGCATTACTCACCCATCTTTGAACTTGCCATCAGAGATGCCGCGGGAAGTGAGGAGTAAATTTTCCGAATCTCCCGACACCGAGACTGAAAACGATGCAGACTTTGGGCGAATAACTGGACTGGTAAACCTACAAGTATCTGCAGAGAACCTACCGCTGAATGGTGATGCATATGGTGGAAACCGGAGATATCGTGAAGGCAAGACCAGTAAAGTTATGGATAAAATCCGAGGCTGGAAGGAGAAGGATAAGAGATAAGAATAAGGTCCCTGGACTGACTGTTTGAAATTGCGAGATGAGATGTTGTCTGGACTTGATTGCCTCCAATCCTTTGTAGATTTTTTAACCTTTTATGGTGTCATTATTTTTGTAGGCGGCAAACTCGTTTGCGGTTTTATCTTGTTATCCGTTATTATTGAACTTTTCCGGGCACATAGAATGGCTAGAATTCTCACTCTTTTTCTTCCCCGTTGTTTATCCTCTCCTCGTTGACCGAACCTTTGGGTGCCGCCGTTATCGATCAATAAAAGTTGGTGGATCAAGTACTGTTTGCCGATTTTTCGATCTTGAAGTTTATTTTTGGAGAAAAAGCAAACCATCTTTGAATTCCGTATTCCGAGGTGCTTACTCATGTATTTTCTGACGATGTATTTGGGTATGTTCGCTCATGGCGAAGTACCCGCGAGCACCTATGGATATGGCCTGGCCTGGCTTGGTAGGAACACTCCGTACAGTATTCACAGTTCCAAATAGATAGCCCAAGGACTAAAACAGTTATCTATTATGTTAGTTCCCTCGGTCCTACAGATCTAGAGCTTCATCCAGTCCTTTGTACGGCCAGCCAGCGAGCTTCGCACGCTATCACCGTGTCACAGTGGCGAGCCCACTAATATTGCTGTCGTGATGGCTTTCTCTGCTGCAGATGATGGACTCGCCCTGGGGATGCGTTAAATTTATAAAACAAGGATTTATGTGTGGGGTATGGAGCAGAACACACCTTTGTTCTTCTCATGTGTCCAGTCATCACGCTTACACGTGCTCAAGTCCGAGCTCTTGTTCAAAGGGAACCTTAAATTATGTAACGTGGTATAATACATACATGTTCTTCCTTCTTTGCAGATTTGTGATTACATCTTATTTCCCCCCATCATTCGCGCTATGTTCACACCGCAAACGATGGTTTAAGAGCCCACATTATTCTCCGCGGGCTTCTAATATATTTACCAACCGCTCAAGTGCATGCGTTTAAAGTGCTGATTATTCACTACATGTATTGGATGGGATATACGTATATTACGTATCTGGAATTCAATATTTGCCAATCGAGCCTTGCAGTACTGTGCTTGGAATTGTATGTAGTCTAAGAACACCGGAGATATTTTTAACCCCCCCCCCGCAATTCTAGCCCAACACCACAAAGTTCTTGCGCACCACAGTAATTAAGCGAGGTTTGACTCGGAGCGTGAGGCAAAAACCTGAGTCACTGGTTATCCGACCCGGAATTAAGAGCACCGTGTATGCTTTTTCGCTCTTCAACTCAAATACCTTCTGAGCTAGCTTGGCACCACCGCACACCCGCTGGGGTGACGCGGTAGAATACATCAACCACTCGAGGAACGATCTTATCGTGCGACGTGAGTAAGGTCATCTGTCAGGTAGGCGTAGGATACTCTAGCCTCTGTCAGATTGATGAATCGCGATCTATCTGCCGAACTGACCCAGTCACCAGCTAAGGATATCCCTAATGGTAGACCTTTGGTTAGGCTCGTACCCAGCCCTCTTACAGTGAGCAACAAACTGTTCGTCGGGGGATGAGTACATGACTAGCTTTTGGTATGTATATACCATGGCCACTCGGGATGGAGACAAAACCTCAACCAGGGGCGGATTACCAGCACACTCAACCTACGACTACAAAATCACTTCAAACTGACCTGTCCACTATATCTCCATCAAGGTATATCCCTCTCTCTATCACTCACAGAAAAGTGTTAATCTTAGGACTGTTCCTCGGCGTCTCTTATTATAGGAAGAATTTCTTATCTAGGATTCACTCTTCAATATAGCTGGATCAGTTTAACCATCCTTCTAAATCAAGTGAACAGGGTTATGTCCCTTGGAAAATACAAGCTTTGAGAATTAATCAAGTTCGAGATCTACCGGAGGAGTCCCTGCGGTGCTGCCGACCAAAACCTGTGGCTTTCTACGCCATCCTTGCCTGGCCTACAATGTCAGGGTATCTATAAGGTTTCGCAGGCTTGACTGGGCTTTTCTTGTGCGATGGATGTTGCAGTATAACTGCGATTAGATGCCCGGCAAGGACTTAAACAGGCCTGCCATTCAGGGACGTCCCCGCGATACGGGTTTCCGACTGGAAGCAAGCTTTACATCTACTGCGATTCACCTCGGAAAATTCTAGATTGCCCTGGGAATATATTTCAAACATAAAAACCATACCACAAGAGCTATCTGAAGACCGACCTGTGTATTGGGAAGGAATAAGCTGAAAAGAAAAACGGAACGGGCTTTGAGGTTTAGTGATCATGGGTCGTCACTCGTTACTCACTTCCGAGAACTCCCGACTACATTCGTTGCTATAAAATTTTATCAGCAACACAGTGGCAATTCTACAGGCTACAGGCTCGCATGCTATCAACCTCGTAAGTCGTCCAATCATTTAAACTGATAATTAGCCACGGAAGGCAAGAGGTCTGTTTTAGACAATTGATTTCTTGAGAAGGAAATTTGAATGGATTTGGTGTCCTATGTACATGTCTTACTTATAACTACCGAGGACTATTAAATAACGATACTGTTAATAACTCCACCTTTCTGTAGGTTTTCAATCAACATCCCCGGGAGGGAGCCCCGCAGTCTTGGGGCGGCGTCTGGGGGAAAAACACACGATTCGAAATCCTTTTTGGAATAACGGGCCAGCAGCCCGAATTCCCTTCTTATCATACGTCCCCGCTTTGCTGTTAACTTTCATCTTCCCGAATCGAGAAACAAATTCGCGCAAAAAGGCCACAGGCCCCAGGCCACTGCGGTTAGCGCGACTCTGGGGGGGGTTCGAGTCCGCAGCGGTGGCTATCTCTTTTGTGTGCACAGATAAGCCAATGTTCCCAAAAAGATCAATTTATTAGACACCGTTAATGCAGGGCGAAAGCATACACTGATCCTCATCTGTCGCTTCTGGCACAGCTCCCGCATCCAACAGGATCCTCTCGATCTCCAGGAACCCGCGGGTGGAAGCCATCTGATACAGAGTTGTCATTGCGCAATCCGTCGTATTGACGTCGGCCCCCCTGTCCACTAGAAACTTGACCACCTCCTCATGCCCACCCTTGACAGAAAAAAATAGCGCTGTTGCACCCGATCGGTCCTTGAGCTCCAGCTCCGCACCGCCGTCCACGAGCGCCTCAGCCACCGCCACATCCCCGCGCTTCGCCGCGAGGTGCAGCGCTGTCGACGCGTACTGCTGTGGTTTGTGCTGTGCGTTGTTCACGTCGGCGCCCTCGGTAATCAGCAGCTTTACAAGCTCTACGTGCCCGCACTCGGAGGCGAGGTGGAGGACGGTGCGCTGCTGGTAAAGCTCTTTGCGTGGCCAATCGTGCCGGTTACCGACGTAGGCGAGGGAGGCGCCGTTGGCGAGAAGGCGCCGGAGAAGTGGTGCGCGGCCTTTGTGCGCGGCCCAGAGAAGGAGGGGGTCTTTCCGAGCGAGCATGAGGCGGGTTAAGGCGGGTGTGAGGAGGGAGTGTAGACGGTGGTTGACCTGGAAGTTTATTAGGTCGCGAGTGGAGAGGTTGGAGGCGATAATGAGAAGAATCTCATTGGCGAGGGCGAGGAGAGACATTGTGTGGTTTTCCGGTTGTTGAGGAGCTTCGAGCTCTGATGGTAGGGATCTTTCAGGTGAGTGGAATGGATATACTGTACTAATGTGGATTGAGTACAGACTTGGAGATATGCCGAGGAAGAAAAGGATGTGTTGGGGGGGACAGAATAAGGAGGGGGAGGAGGAGGAGTAGGAGGAGGAGGAGAGGTTTGCGAAATGAGGAGGCTGACTATCTTGGGCGATAACAGGCGCAATGGGATGGGGGGGTTGTTACCTTGGCGGAAATTGTGTCACACGACACGTTCATGAATCGTCACTCGGGTTCCGAGTAGAGGGTTACGTAAACCTTCATTTCCCCGAAATTCTGCAGGTGGCTTGTGGTTGGTGCATTATTGGTGGGGAGTTTGGGTTCGGAGATGGTGGTTGGTATTAATGGATCAGGAGATACTGATAAGTGTGGTTCACTAAGAAAGCGCAGGATGGGTAATTTTGATTGGGAGCAGTCTAGAAGACCTTATTGCGGTCCAGAGGGTTATTATCGCGCGATTCTTATTTGCATGAAACGCACTCCCGAAAAAAAATAAATGGAGGCAATTGTTTATGAGGTTGTTTATATTGCGTGTAAATATGTTACTAAAAATAGATTACATGGGTCGGATGTGGATTTTGTCACGAGACGTTGGCTATATATGCTTATTTATGTCACGACAGATCATTAACTAGTTCTGGGATCATTGACATCTATTTAACCATCTCCCGGATCATTGACCTATTTAACTACTTCGCTAGTGTTACTCCATGTAACGTCTGATATATACTTGCCTTTCGAGCGGGCAACGTGATTGATCTTTGAATATTGCCTTTCTCTCTGCACACATATTTCAGGATTGTAGTTTGAAGATCAGGTCTGTATATGTAGCTTTGAATTTCTGATTCTGTGTATGTGGAGGACCACTGCGTCGGTTGAAAAAAGAGGGAAGTCGATCATTGGTATCTTCTCTTTCAACATGAAATTAAGAAGTAGATATATATAAAGACTTGAGGGGATTCTCAGAAAATAGTTTGCTCTAGATAGCCCTTTCTTGATAGAGCCCTCTTTGCGGGGATATTTTGCTGGGTAGGCGTAAACTGTGGAGAAACGGACAAGAAAGAGGGTGATTTTTCATCAATGGAGTTGGGAACGAGTGAGCCAAGTGGTTGGGGTAAAGATGATATGATGACGGTGGTCAACGGAGGACGGTTATGTGGTCTATAGGACCCTTTGCACCCTTTGCACCCTTTGCACCCCTCTCCTCTGTCCCTTAGGTTATCTATCCTGTATATGCTGCATCATGCATGGGGAGCGGATGTACAGTAGCCATGAGAATAATGGATCAGGGTACATGTAGTCGTTCTCTGTCGAGAATGATGAGCGTGAGACTGGTTGAACGACAGATGAAATATTCACAAGTATGAAGATGAATATCAAAACTTAGTTTCTAATACTCCGGCGTCATTTTTATCGATTTTACGTCCTGTCAGAGACAGTTCTATTCTCTTTCTACAGGGGCTTTCTACAAGCAAATAAGCGCAGTCGAGCAAGCCCACATCACTGCCAGTTTTTCACACGCTAGGAAACCTTAGCTCTCCAGTCATCGTTGATAAAAATATACCCACTGCCTCCCTCTCTTTCTCTTAAAAACTCCATCAATACCAAAGAATTCCATCCTGAAGAAAGAATTTCATCCTCAAGAAATAATTCCATCCTCAAGAAATAATTCCATCCTCAAGAAATAATTCCATCCTCAAGAAAGAATTCCATCCTCAAGAAAGAATTCCATCCTCAAGAAAGAATTTCATCAGCAAAAATGCCTCTCATCTATCTTCCTAATGAGATCCTCCTTGAAATTGCCAAAGATCTTCTCCCATCTTCAACAGGCTCTCTGAATTCACTTCAAACCACCTGCCGCGGTCTCCACCGCCTCTTTGCCCCCCTCCTCACTGCCTATTTCCACAGAAATAAGGACACCATCCTTCTCTGGGCTGCCAGTCGTGGCCTCACCCACCTTGTAGCCCGCCTCATTGAGGCCGGGGCTAACATTAACTACCGCTACCCAGCCTTCTTGGACTGCCCCACAGTCCTCGATCTCGCTGTCGACAGCGGATGCCTTGAAACCGTCGAACTCCTCGTCTTCAACGGCGTCGACCTTACTCCGAAGCTTGGTGTCTGTTTTCATGGAGACTCTGTGGTCAGAAAGGCTGTGGAAATTAAGCATTATGAGATGGTCCAACTGTTGTTGGAGCATGGTGCCTCGCCCAATGAGAAGTCTGAACTAGGCTGTATGTGGGAAGAGAACGAGGAGGATTGGTGTTTGTGGGATGAGCCGACGTTGCATACCGCTATAAGGACCAATAATCCCGCCATGGTGAAGCTTCTCTTAATGTATGGAGCGGACTCTATTGCGAAGGATGAAGCGTGTAGGACCCCTCTTGAAGCGGCGTATGATATGATCTGGGAGAGGAAGATGATGGGGGATCCGGATTCAGAATTATGGGACGAAGCCATTAGGCTATTGATTGAGGCGGGGGGAGATGTTGATCACGTGATGGATCTTGAAATTGGGAGTGAGGCGAGGCTAGTGACAGAGGTCGAGGACGAGGACGAGGAGGGGGAAGGCCTTGAAGATGGCGATAATGTTGATGGCGAAGCTTCTGAAGGGGGAGAATTCGAAGGTTAGTAATGCCCTTTCTACATGGGTGATTGATGATTGCTAATGTGTGGTTTATACATAGGCGAGCTTTAGGTATGATATGCGGGCTGCTGACTCGTATGTCAGTTGAGTCCTCTCGAAAAGCTTCTCAGGACTTAGTTGACGTGGAGTATAATGGCCGGCTTCTACGGGGGTACATATATAGCTTCCGTCGGGAATATGGACAAATAGGTTCGAACCTAGCTCGATAATGTACCCATACCTAAAGGCAAATATAAAAGTGGATTTAAATCGTAACTTCAAGTAGATAAACGGGCTGTTGAAACCAAGTGAAATCATGGTAAAGGATTTGTTTCTTAGACAGACGCTGGCTATATGACCACATATATACAGATATGGAAAGGTGGGGAAGTTGACGTCAAATATCCAGCAATGAGGACAGGAAGTAACTGTTAGAAATATACACGGAGGTGAGTGGTAGAAACCTGTCATGAGTTGTATGCTTGACTACAGTAGGAATTTTGTCCTTATATACTAATAACAGCTATTGCATACTAGACTATTCCCTTGTTTGTACCATGTAATATTGTATGGGGCGGTAAATGTGTCAAAAGTAATTTTACCAACGGTAGTAAATTATTTTACCACCGGTGGTGAAAATAATACCAGTATTTATACCCTATAATGCTAATTTTTATGATAAAAGCACAGACCTTTTGGCCAACAGGGGCCATATAATGCCAATATATATGAAAATTGTCCACCAGTGGGGAATCTCACCATCGGTGGCGGTATTTCACCACCGGTGGGAAATTTTCATAAGTTTTGGCATTAATGATTGAACATTTACTTATTTAGTATAGCGCAGCATAAAGACCGAAACTCAGTGTTTATACCGGTGGAAATGTACTAATGTAGGATAGCGTGCAGATACAATGACTGAAATTCAGTGCTTATACCACCGGTGGTAAATAATTTACTACCGTTGGCAAAATTACTTTTGACACATTTACCGCTCCATAATATTGACACTATTGTGACCTATGGTGATTCATAGTGACATATAGTGATTTATAGTGATTCATACTGAAAACCTCATATTTTATCCTAGGCTCGGAAGCCATATTTAAAAAAGTACGGAGCGAGAGGACATCGAGTGATAGTTTACGACGTTACTAGCAATCCACCATTCATTCAAACAGAGCGACAGCACTATTACAAAGATGGCGACTATGGTCACAGATAGCGTGGGAGCCCGTCAGGAAGGCTAATTAAACGTCCACATTCTCGCTGTACATACTATCTTTCGTTTTCGCCATAGCCCTAACTACACCCGTGGCCCGATCATACATGTGGAAATGTCCAATATTACCAATACAATATGAGTACCTGAGCGCAGCCCTCGTTGGATCTAGGCATGTGCGGGGACAGGCACATAGGAGTCAGTGTTTTCGAGCTCGCAAACTCGCGAGAATATTGCTCTAGCTCTCAACATGACTATTCCAGACATTCAACAGGAAGCCGTATTAATATCCTACCGTCTTAGTTGGACCACCTCCTAACGCATGGTGTACGAAACAGAACCCCTTAATTATAACGGAAACTGTAAGGATCTGAAGTTGGTTTAATGGGTTATAATTTAGTAGATCGATTGTGGTGATTAACTTAGGAGGCTACTCGAGACAAAATATGGTGTACTTGTACTTTTGAATTTTCCCGAATATACTTCTCGCGCAATAAAACAAGATAAAACTCCCTTTAGAAATTGAAATCTACCTTACGTCCATTTCAAATATCTGTTGCCAAGGTTGGGCGGTCGTCACTAGCAGGGCGTGCCGAGCTATCCCATGCCTACGTTCAGGTTATCACAGCCCTCTCTTTTTGTCTCCCATCGAATTCCATTCCCCCTCTTGGGGTATGGACGGTTATCCCAGCTGGACTCGCAAGAGTCTAGCCCGCTTCCGGCCCTCCCTTAAAGGGGAGGATAATCCATTGGCCTCTTTGGCTTTTGGTCTCCTGGGTGGGGCTGAGAGGGGGGCTAATGCCGTCCCCTTCCCCTCCCCTTCCGTGGGGAGGGTTACTGCAGTTTCTCCTGCCCCCTTCTCGTTTGCTCTCCCCCAGGTGGGGAGAGGAAATTCCCCTTTGGGCCCCCTTGTCTCTCCCCGTTTCCTCTCTCTCTGTGGGAAGAGGGACGTCTCGGCCTTGCCGCCCCCCCCCCCCCCCAACTTCCTCCCCCAGGGGTGGGGAGAGAAAGGTTTTCTTCTCTCCCCCACTGTTGGGGAGAGAAAACTCTCCTTTACCCCTGGTGGGAGAGGGAACCTCACTCCCGGTCCCGTCTCCCCGGTCGCCCGTGGTTTCCCCTCCCCAGGTTGGGAGGGAAAACTCTTCTTCTCTTCCCTCCCCTTTCGGGAGGGAAATCTCTCTACCGCTTCTGCGCCTCCGTGGGGTTCAGAAGCGGTAGAGTTTTCTCTATCAAAGCCCCCTCCCCTTTGTGGGAGGGGACTTTTTGCGTTCAGTTGTTTTGGCCCTCTCCTCTTCTTTTGAAGAGGAGGGGGCTTTTTTTACGTTAGGTCGGCTTGCTGCTCTCTCCCTGCGGGGAGAGAGCTTTTTGCGTTGGGTGTTTCTGCCCTCTCCTCTTCGAAAGAAGGGGAGGGGGGCTTTTTTGCGTTGGGTCGTTCTGGGTTCTGTGGGTTTGCCCTCTCCTCTTCGTATGAAGAGGAGAGGGCCTTTTTACGTTAATTCGTTCCGTTCTTTTTGTGGGCTCTGGGTGATACCGAGGGTTCAAAAAGAGTGGAGGGGTTATCGTGACTTTCTGGTGTTCCGCCGTTGCCAAGGTTTTGCGTCGAGTGAGCGGTTGTGATGCGGTTTGTATGGTGGGTGCGCTCGAGTTTAAGCAGGGCGAGAATGATCTAGACGGAAGATTAGGTGGTGTTAGTGATGTATCGAGTTGACTTTAGCTGGGCTTGATGAGAAGGCATCGTTATGTTTTTGTAGTCGTCTCCGAGGCTTAGATAAAGTAGAGAAAGTGTAGGTTATGACAAAGATCAAATGTTTGTAGTAAAAGTCAACGTGGCTATTAATTTGAGTTATCTGATAATTGAGAGTTAATATCATCAACGACACGGGGACAACCATTGGATTCTAGGTTATCCTTCGTTAGCCAGGCCAATGATCGGAGTTCATGTAAATGCCAAAGCTTGCAATTGAGTGCCTATGTAGAATAATTTAATAAATGATCTCTATAATAAGAAGTTATAGCCACTACCCCTCAACGATAGTTCTACTATCACACTCAATCTCGTTGGAATCGACCCTAACAAGATAACACATCTAGCACAACAGCCCCACGACCACAACGAACCAACCACTCAAATATAGTCCCAAGAATAAAGTCTTCAAACAACAACATCCATCGGCAACTCATACTCCTGCTCCCGTCCCTGAACACTCAACGCCTCAAAATCACATGTCAACGCCTCCTCATCAACCTTCGAAATCGCCATCCGTCTCCTCTTCACAGGCCTGCCACCAAGCACCCTCTTCCTCTTCCCACCCGTACTCGGGATATCACACAACCTCTTTGGCTTCACCGACACAGGACTGCCCGAATAACTAACCCTCGTAGACCGCCTCTCCACCATATTACGGCTAAGCTTCTGATAGCCACCCCTCCTCGGCGTCATATAGCCACCCGTTAATCCGCGCCTGGCCCGCGCCTGGTGCTTCTCGCGCGAAAGAGCACCCACGGAGCATTGGAGCTCGAGCTGGATAGATTCCACGAAGCTGAGAGTTGGGTCTATGATCAGGAGCTCGTCGAACAGAGAGGGGCCGCCGGTGGGGCTGAGATTCATGGGAATGCTGAAGGACGGGATTGACGGAGGGAGTGCGGGACCCGGGGGGGTGGTCTTGGGGGCTTTGGGAGCATCGCAGTGGAAGGGGTCGCTCTCGACTGTGTAGAAGCAGCTGGGCGAGCTGCAGCTGGTGTCGGGCAGAGTGGTGGTCCGGTAGATGAAGGAGCTAGGGACGAAGTGGGTGGTGTTTGGGAGTAGAGAACAGTTAGCTTGGCCGGTGAGACCGCTGGCTTGCATGTGGCTGGCCATGGGACAAGCGGCGTGGAGGGTGTAGGTGATGTGCCCGCAGACGTGGATTTCTTGGTTGAATTTGCACATTTTGAGCTTGTTGGATTGTTGAGTATCGAAAGTTGAGTGTTGAATGTAGAGTGTTGGATGTATTGATGTATGAAGATGTAGTGAGTGCTCTATAACCTGGTGAGAGAAAGTAGGCAATAGTATAACACCATATTTATGTATTCCATGGAGCAGTGCATAGTATGCTCATAGAGGCTTTCAAGTTATGCAGACGCAGAAACTATGTGGGCGCTTTGTCGGCTTTGAAAGAGATTTTACGGAGTCGTATTGAAAAATATGTTGCCGCACAGCGCATATTTGCATGTAGTAACAACTAGTAAGATACATGTATTAGGAAACGATCTTGAAAGCATCAGGGTTAGGGTCAGTTGAATGGGCCTTGGCAACTCGAATACTCTGAACAAAACTCTAAACGAGGTCAAAGAGATATGAACTTGATTTACGCACTCTTGTAATATTCAACAGAAGGTTGATGATGCTTTTGAAAAATTCCTTTCGATTCAGATTGTTAGGTTTAGAGGAGGAGCTGTACTAATGGCAGATCAGGTTAGACAGCTGCCAAGAGATAGTTATCACTACTGATAAGATAAGATGAAATTAATAGACCAACAAACTAATTAAACACTTCGCTAAATTAAGTCTGGCAGGTGTCAATCCCCCGGGAACACGATTCGGTAGCGCTACAAGAAGCTAGTCCGTCATGACGTAGATCACAGAGAGGCCCGCGCGGGACACCTACATATCTGTTTCTTCCCCCTCAGGGGGCTGGGAATACGAGCCTACATTTTCTCCCAACATCCTCCCCCCTGATCTTCTCTCCCATCTACATCACCGTCAGTCATCAAGTCAACTCTCTATCATCGAAATATTAGATACACTCGAAAAAATTATAGTAAAATGGCCAACTACTCCACTACAACCATTGGGCTCATGCCCCGTCTTCTCCTTACCCGTGAGTTTTTCCTCTGGCCCCGAAACCCACCCGTCTCAGCACTTATTCTAAAACTTCACAGCCGCAACCGCTGCGTGGACCGTTCCCTTCGGAGCGTACCTCATCCTCCTCTCTGGCCGTGTCGTATACCTCCGTCTCACCACCAAGACGTTCCTCGGTGACCACATCGAGGCCGCATCCCCCCCAGCCGGCAAGACCGAGCTGGGTGGCGGTGCAAACAAGACAGAGCTCGGAAAGACCGAGTTTAGTGCTGGGATGGGAAAGAAGAAGAGCATTGCAGAGAATCCGGATCGGCTGTTCTTGGAAACCAGGTGCTATGCTAACTACATGGAGACCGTGCCGACGGCTGTAAGTGTAACCGCCGCGTTTGAGGGAAGCTAGAAATCGTGGCTGATCGTGATAGATGATTTTCTCCTTGATCGCGGAGCTTAACGGGGCAGACCATAAGACGTTGAGCTATGCCCTTGGAGCGTATTTCATGCTCAAGATTGCTCATATGTGAGTACTTCTATTCTCCCACGTATTTGATTTAGGCACTGACGTGGATGGATAGTGAATTTGGACTTCGCAGTCCTGGAACTATGGGTGTCGGGAGACCGATTGGATACTATGGTGCCCAGACCTGGCTCGCATGCATGGCCGGCTACTGCGCGTACCTCACCAAGGACTACTGGATGGCTTAAATTAGAATAGTAACGTAGAGCGTACTGTAAAAAGAGGAGAAAGGGGGGGGGGGGGGGTTTACTGGGTGGTGGGAGGACCGAATTTTTGTTATTCTGAGAGATTCTTCTGGCATCCTGTGGTGTCAGGGCTGCCGTAGCAGCCGCTTAATAAAGTGTAGTTAATATGATCAATTGGTCGCAATCAAAAAGAAGTATCAATATGGACCGTAGCACTCTCCAGATATTGGTGAGAAGTGCTACTTGTTGAGAATGTTTAATGGCTCCAGGGTGAAGTCGAGTGTAGCAACTGTGGCCGCTCTATTAGCTTTCAAGCCTGTACCTCATGAAATATGTCATGAACTTGCGCCAACTAACATTGATTAGGAGCCAGCCGTGGACCCGGCCTAAGCCACAAAGAACGGCAGCCAGATCGAGGTTATTTAAGAAAGAGACCTTTTGAATATTGTGACAAAAATAACCCATGGGCATATGACATTACAAGGCGACAAGCCTCGTTCTGGAATCGGTATCAATGGATGGGCGACAACGGGATTGCCGTGTTCTTTAGGAATACCAGAACTATTACTACGGCGCAGGAAGCAAGCCACAAGCTACACATGCCCCCCGCAGATCGAAAACTCAGCCCACCACGATAAACGCAGCCCCAGCAAAGGTAACCTGGGCGCTGTTCCACGTAGTAAGATACCAGCTCAGCCCCGGCCCGCCTTATCCACCTTTCGCACACGACACCCCCTCAGGCTCACCTCAGACCCCATATATACTCGCCGCAAGCCGATTAAATCGCCAAAAACACCCATCACCGGCCTCCTCCTCCTCCGTGAAACTGGCCGCTCCCAAAGCCCCACAAACCCCCCCCCCCCGTCTCCCTCCTCGGGAAACGGCACGGGCGTCTGGAACGTTGCCCATCCGCGTATCCGCCCTGTCGGCCGAGAGCACGCGCCGCCCACGAACATGCGCTCCGCCGAGAACAGCATCGGCTCCTCCGCCGAGCTCTCACATACAGATCGGAACCCGGCCGCCGCCCGCCGACACGCCCCTCCGCCCCGCATGTTTCGCGCGCCGCCCGAACGGGAAAGCCCGACGGCCACGTGACCACCGCCTGCGGCGGCTGCGCGTACGGCCGCTCAAGCACGATGCGCCGCACCGTCTCGCGCTTCCTCTGCATCGACGGGTGGTCCTGCGTGGTGCTGAAGGCGCCGTGCTGGAAGTCGGCGTCGGCGTCGGCGGGCTATATAGGAGCGGCGGCAGTGAGGGGTCCGGATGGGCCATATCTAGCGGCGGGTGGGCCGAGCTGGGTGGGCGAATAACTTAGCGGTATAGGAGCAACGGTGGCATTGATAGTGGATGGAGCTGCGGACGGGGATGGGGTGGGTGTTCGCGTTAAGCGCGTTGACGGCCTAGAAGTTTAGAGTAGGCTGTCATCGGTCATGCATCGGTTGTTCGAGATCAAGATCAAGAGAGCACGTAAACACAAGTGGGGGGAGCAGTCGCGATGTACTCCGGGCTGTGCGGGAAATCTGGCAGCCAGCAATCAATCAATCAATCAATCAATCAGTCAGTCAGTCAATCAGCCAGTTAGGCAGCCAGGCAGCCAGGCAGCCAGCCAGGTAGCCAGGTAGTTAAACAGTTAAACGTACTATATATAGCAATTACATAGTCATACCTACCTAGAAAGCACCGCTTCAGCTGCTCCTCGCTCAGCGCCGAGGCCTCGACCAGGGAGGGCGCGGGTTTGTAGTCCGGGCGGGCGTCCATGGTTGGTGCTGGGTGGGCAGCCCGGGTGCGGGGATGCAGCAGCCGCTTTGGGGTTGCAGGGGATGGTCGGTGTGCATGGGTCACGGTGGTGGGTGGGTGGGTGGGCTGGCTTGGATCATGGCGTGTCACTCGGGGCGCGTAGGGGGTTGTGGGAGGGTTTGGAGTTTGTTCATCGTCTATTGGGATCAAGCAACTACCGGCGAGTATTGGCACTGCTAGTAAGTCTCTAGTTATCGGTATCTAGATCACGGGCGTGTCACAATCAACGGCTGGCTGGCATCCTGGTCATCAGCCATCACTCGGCAACAATTCCTTCCCCCCCCCAACAAAACACTCTTACCGCCTCCTACTCACCCCCCCCCTCTCCAGCAGTAGCTCCAACTCCATGCCCGGCTCCTCCGGCTCCAAGTACTCACACGGCCACCGCCTTCTCACATAGTCCAGCTCCACCACGGCAGCGCCATACAGCATCAGCGCCGCATCGATCCCCTCCTCGACGCCCACCAGCACCTCCGGCGCCGCCACGCCCGCCCGCAGCTCGGCCACGCTGAACTCGGCGTCGACGAGCGCGCTCATGAACGCCCGCAGGAGCGCGCGCGTGTGCTCGATGCTGCGCTGCGCAAAGTTGTAGGCGGCGGCGGGGCGGGTTTGGAGGAGGTGCGGTAGGGTGCGGGTGTGCAGGGCCGAGAGGACGGCGAGGCGGGATTGTTGGGTGAAGAGGGGGGAGCGGCGGGTAGGCGTGGGGGGGCAGAGTGTTGGGGGGAGCGGGATGCAGGTGAGGAAGGCGCGGAGGAGGGGGAGGTCGGTGGTGGTGGTGAAGGTGAGGTGGGTGTGGAGGTGGGAGAGGGTGGCGAGGAGGGTGGTGAGGGTGGGTGGGAGTGTGGGGGTGGACATTTTGTGAGGTTTTTTTTTTTAATTTTTGGTTTAGTTGGAACTCTGATTAGTTTGTTAGTTTGTTAGTTTGTATGGCTGTAAGCTCTGTGCGGCTTTGATGAGAGGCTACAGTCTACATTAGAGCGCAGCTTTATAGCGCCCACTGTCCCCAGCATCACTGTTTCCATGTTGAAAACACCAACGCTTTCAAAACGCGCACTTTTGTTCTCCATCATTTCCGCCAAGCCCTCTCACGTGCCTGCACCCCCTAATCCCTGCATGCCGCGCCCGATAAGGGCTCTCGCGTTACACACGCGCTCCTTATCGCAGCTGACAGCTCGATCCGCAGCTATCACAAGGCCAGAGCGCTACCTCAGCTACAGCCAGCTAAGCTACCGCAGCAGCATAAGTAGCAGCCGCGATCCTCACTCTCTGGCTAGCTCTAGAGATACCAACAGACAGACTCACCCGCACACAAAACATACCCGCACAAACAAACAAACAAACAAACAAACAAACAAACAACCAACCACCAGCTCTAGATCTACCATGCCGCCGAAAGTCTCCTTCGTCGAGCCCGAGTGCACCTGCCCCAGCGACCCCACCTGCACACCCACACCCACACCCACACCCAGCTGCCACCGCCACCACCCGCCCAGCCTCGACGAGATCCTGCCCAACCTCTTCCTCGGAAAGTAACATCCCCTCCCCATTCCCCCATCCCCCTTGCCGCCTCACCCACGCCACCCACTGACCTAGCTTCCCCCCCCCTTTACAGCCTCACAGCAGCCGAGTCCCCATCGCACCTCGCCAAGCACGCCATCACCCACGTCCTCTCCGTCACCTCGGCGCGCCCCAGGGTGCCGCAGGGCTACATCCACAAGTACCACAACCTCCACGACGACCATAGCGCGGACCTCCTGGCGGTGCTGCCGGATTGCGTGAACAGGCTTGAATACCTGCTTGCGGACGAGAAGAAGGAGGAGGAGCAGAAGCGCGTGCTGGTCCACTGCTGCATGGGGCGGTCGCGCAGCGGCGCGGTGGTGGTCGCGTATGGTTCGTTATCCACCCCCCCGCAGCTTGCCCTTTTTTTGGTTTTTGGTGCGTGCTGAATTTTGCGTGTGGTGGGCGGGCGGGCAGTGATGAAGGCGCGGCGGTGCGGCGTCGACGAGGCGCTCGCGTACGTTGTGGGCAGGCGGGGCGGGGTGCGGCCGAACAGCAGCTTTGTAAGGCAGCTGCGGGCGTGGGAGGGGCTTGCGTGCTCGCCGTGGGTGCGGGAGGAGCGGGCGGCGGTGGTGCGGCCGAGGGTGGTGGGGAGGGCGGGGAGCCGGCGGCGGAGGAGCGTGTTTGAGGAGGAGTGGGTGGTGGTGGGGGAGGTGGGGGAGGAGTGTGTTGGTGTGAATGGGGGGTGGGGGTGGGGGGTGGGCGGGCTTATTCCGGGGGTGTTGATGGCGTAGGGGGGAGTTTTGGTAGAGGGTTTTTTTTTTTCCTGGGGGGGGGGGGAGGGGGGAGGTTGGTGGGTTGGAGCGTGCTTTATGGGGGAACCCGGGGAAGAGATTGGTTTTATGGTAGCGTTATTGATTAATAAAGATTTCTAGTTATTACGTGAAATGAAATGACACATCCCTATTAACTACCCCTTTTCCACCGTAATTGTCCAGGAAACCTGGAGCTCAAAATAACATCTAAAATAAAAATTATCGAGAAATCCGTAGTTTAGAAATGAGGCTTACACGGAGTGAAGAAGTACCGCTTGACTTTCAGCATACCGTAGCATTATGGATGGATATACATACACGTTGGACACACGGCAGGCCGTCGTAGATAGTAAAATTTCCAAACCGAGTGATGGTATATGATTCTAATCCCCCCCCCCCCCGGAGGTCTGGCTTATCCGGTTCCGGTGATGGGAACTACAAACGCGAAGATATTCGCCCAGTCTCTCGGCCCTGGTTGTAGTAGTGTGGCATATGCTGGACTAGGTTATTGGTCCTTTTATATATCGCTTTTTTTTTTTTTTCTGGGTTGGCTACTGTGGTCCTCATAACTTGATATGGTGATTGGTGATCATGAAGCAGAAGGCGGATTCGAGGAAAGGCTATCACTTGGAGCGGAGGGGGGTTGGGTTTTTGGTGGGGTATGGTTGTGTGGGGGGTTATTTGCTTGTTTTTTTTTCAACTGGCTTCCGGGGTTTTTTTTTATTATTATCGGTGTTTTTTAAAAAATAACTGCGATCTAGATCTATCCAATTTCCAAACACTAACCAAAAAAACAAAGACAGGCAGGCAGGCACAAGGCAAAAAATCCCACTTCTTACAACAACACCGCAACCGCAATCCCTTCAGCTCTACCCCCGGCCCGCAAAAGGTTATACGGATACTCCCTCCTCACACCCTCAAAACGCCTCCTCAACCCGGTCCAGCAGGTGCCCCAGCTCCCTCACCTCCGCCCGCACAAACTCATACATCAAGTCAGGCCTAGCCCTCATCACATCCCTCCACCCCCCCCCCCCCCCACCCCCCCTCGCTCTCCCCCGCACCATGGGCAAACCGGCGAAGCCCAGCCTCGTACGCTTCGTGTTCAAAGACCTGCGTGCTCCGGACGAGGCGCATGTTTTGGTTGCGGCGGTGGTCGAGCTCGGTTGCGGCGGTGCAGAGGTGGGAGGCGACACTGTGCAGCCCGATGCATATGCTGAAGCGGGGGGCGGGCGTGCAGGCGTGTAGAAGCCGCGTGGTGTCCGCTGTTGATGAGGGCGAGGTTGGTCGGCGTAGTTTGGTGAGGGTGTGGAGAGGTTGGAGGAGCTGGCTTTTTTTGTTGGGTGGCATTTTTATTTTTGGAGCGGTGGGGGTTTTTTGCGGCTTTGTGGTTTGGGCTGGGTTTGGGGGGGTGGGGGGGGTGCGCGGGCTGGCGTTGTTTGGGTTGTTGCGGTTATACTATGACGTGGGATTGGGGGTTTGGGACTGGGGGGTTTATAATGCGTTGCGGTATTCGGGGGTGGTGGTGTTTGGATGGAAGACTTTCTGTGGGCGGGTTGGGTGGTGATAGTATTTGAATGATCTCTGGGCGTTGGCTCTTCAATACAAGTCAGAACGTGACGGGTGAGTTCGGATACCAACAGGGCTTTTTGCGTCACCTAATTTCTAGCGTCATTGGGATATCCTTTGCTAACTTCGAAAGACAAAATTTAGGTTGCGGCATGATCAAGAATATCCGGCGCGCATTGGACAATATTGAGACTCGCATCGATTGGAAAACTCACATGCTATTTTATATTAAGTGCAAAAGCTCATGATCATCTATATCTATTGGCCCTAATTTTCAAATCTACCGTCCTCCTCTAGCGCTGCTCTACTACAGTTTAATTATCAAGACTACATGTAGTCGTATAAAAAACGATTCACTTATCCAACACACATTAAGACTCTATCCAAAACAACTCAAACATTAGTCCTCCCACGATCGCCAACCAACACCTCTATCTACCACAGCACATCAAATCTATTGGGCCCTAAGCCACAAAATCGCCACCGCCAACGGCAGCGTCAACACCGCAACAATAGAAAACACAGGCGCACTCTGCACCGCCAAACCACCAGTCTCGCCGTAATACACTGGCGATTCATACCCGGTTTCAGACCCTTCAGACGTCGGCGCCCCATCACTGATGACCGACGGAAGAGATTCGACGTCGCTATCGGCGCGTACATATGCAGTGATGGGGGTCTCGTCGGGGTCTGCAAGAACTATGACCGGAATACCACTTGCGGGGTCGGGCTTGATCATTGTGGGTATCTTGCGATTGGGATCGGGGAGCGTGGGGGGGATGAAGAGTGGAGCACGCGCAGCGGGTTTGGGTTTCGGAATGACGGGCTTGTGGGAGACGGTGGGGATGTGTCTCCTCTTGAACTTGGGGATGGGCACCTTTGGTCTGCAGCTGGTGGACTCGTCCCGGGAGAGGGTTCTCCTGGGGTTGTTGGGGTCGGTTTTGGGGGTGTCTGGGGTTGTGCTGGGGGGTTGCTGGGCAGGGAGGTTTGGGTGAGTAATGTCTGTTTTCTGGGTTTCTTGTAGGTGGGCGGTTATCTTGGGATTGAGGGCAGGTAGTTCGGGGTAGGTAATGTCTGTTTTGACAGGTTTTTGGGCAGTTATTTTGGGCTTGGGAGGGATAGTCGAAGCGGAAGGGTCAGGGAGCTTGGGAGTTGAACTCTGGGGAATAGTGGTCTTGAGCTTTGGATCGAGAGTCAAAGGCCCAAGATTTGGAAACTCATGATTCGTGACGGTCGACAGTCTCGATCTCTTATTACCGGGCCTCGAATCTCCGATAGCACTCTCCGCCCTCCTGCGCCGCCTCCTCCTCCTCCTTGCCATACTCTCGCTCACCTCGCCAATCCCAAACCTCTCCAACACCGCCGGATCATCAGGCCCGCCTTCCACCAGCGCCCACTCTCTAAAGACATCATCCTCGGTCCTTATCGCCGCCGTCACAAACCTCAGCACCCTCTCCACCCAATCCTCGATCCACACCGCATCCACCGTCCCCGCCGCCTGCCGGAACTCAACCGTCCCATACTGCCCCACGGCCTCGAAATTGTACTTGTAGAACCGACACGACATCTCCTCGACCCTGCGCGCGCCCACAAACCGCCCCGTATTCATGATGGCGCACAGCGCCAGATACGACCGCGCACCATCCACCATCGCCACCCTCCCGCCCATATCCAGGCTCCGCAGCGCCTCGTTGCCGTTGCAGGACTGGATGTAGTTCAGCCCGTCCGCGCTCGGTACGCTCCCGTCCCGGTGCGGCGGGTGGTGCGTGTCCATGCGCGCCTCGAAGATGAGGACGGCCTTCGCGAGGCGCTTCAGCTCGTCGAGCGTGTATTGCCGCCCCAGCCCGATATGCACGTGCAGGCCGGTGGTGCGGTTACACTCCACCCGCGCGCCGACCGCCGCCGCCACGGCGCCGGTGATGGCCGCACACATGATGTGCACCACGCGCGCATATGTGCCGTACGACAGTATCGGGGTGGCGACTTCGACGCCGCCCCCGGTGGCCAGGCGGGATCCGCCGCGGGGGGGCGAGGGCCGCCCGGAGGAGGTGTAGAGGCTGGCGTCGCGCTTGACGGCGAAGGTGCTGTGGGTGGTGAGGAGGGTGTGGCCATGGCTTGGGGGCGGGATGCGCAGGGCGGTGCAGAGGGGGAGGAGGGCGGCGCTGATGAGGATGAAGGTGCTGGGGACGTTGCAGAGCTCGTTGTGCGTTTCGATGGGGTGGGGGAGGTGTGTTATGAGGAATTCGAGCTCGAGGCCGATGGTGATGGCGCTGCGTTTGAGCGGGGGGAGGCCGGTGGGGAGGGTTATGGTGGTTTTCATGGTGGATGAGTGCTTGGAATTGGGCTTTTTGGTGTGTGTTGTTGATTTGCGTTTTTGTACGTTGGTTTTTTATGAGGTGTGATGATGTGATGGGAGTATAGATGTGGTGTGGAAAGCTTTTCTTATATCCTCCATGATTCTGTTCAAGCTACTCTGAAGAATATTTGAAAATCAAGCAAGCTAACAAGCTGAACATAGGCTGTTATTTTTTCAAGACGCCTATCAGAGCGGTTGATATATCCGAGTGATATCCCATGACCCAACTAAATCATCACAGTGACACACCACCGCAAAGTGGATGTCAACTTGGGATTACTTATACCGAACAGAACAACCAACTATCAACTAGCATGCTTGCACTTCCTATCTCCCGCAAATGCGATCGATGATACAAAACTTGGCGCAGATGATCCAGCGTTTCAGTTTGAATATTCTGAACAAATTGATCTAACATACCACCCATTCATTACCTTAAGCAACATCAAGCCCACAACCTGCCTAAACCCCCAACCCCCCCCCCCCCCCCTCTTCAACCGAACAAAAAAAACTAACAACCAAAACAAAGACGCAGTCAGTTAATATACGAGTGATAGCCCATGACCTAAGCACATCCCACTTGATCGTTTCTGATAGCACATCCGCTTCCTTTAGATCAAGTAAGTAGCGCTTATCGCTACTAGACATTGGTTACGATCAGTACTCTTTTTGGGCTTATTTGGCGGAGTGGGGGGTGGAGCGGTGCGGTCCATGGTTGTGAAGGAAGTGTAGCGGGGGTATTCAAGATGAAGGTTGAAATTCTTCACGTTTTATCATCATCTCTTCAAAAAAGCACAACCCGATCGGGAACTACAAGTCCCCGGGCCTCCGAGATAGAGAACCATCACTTCCCGATGCCCGGATTCAAAGCACCTCACTCAACACTTTCCCATACCCGTACCCAACCACCACCCAGCCAGCACCAACCACCAAAATACACCATGACCCCCACCTCCAAAACCCCCAAAATCTTCCACTCCGCGCAATCCCCCACCACCAAGAACCAACGCAATTAAAAAATCCAGCACCATCATCACCCGATGAGGCAAAAGAGGTATGTCCTCAGCGAGAGTCGAACTCGCGACCTTCGGATATCCAGAAACTGATGAATCTGGTCATATTATGAGACCGACGCTTTAACCAACTAAGCCATGAAGACATGTTCGTCACAACACATCACTCAGATTTTGAATCACAAGAAATCATCCGTCTTCACCAACGAGAATTAACTTTTCAGCTATGAAGTTTGGCTGTGTGTGATGGGGTGTTAAGCGAGATGGCTAGTGTGATAAAGGTAGCTGCGGTGTCGGGTTGCGATCGACAGGGGTTTACAAGTCGGATTTTTAGTTGGTTTGGGTTTCTGTTGAGACTATCATTTCCAAGCATTAATGAATTAAACAAAAAAAAAGAAAAAAATATCATTTCCAAGCGAGACGCCCGAGTGATGCTTTGTGAAGGAAGCCGCGGCAGGGTTTTCATTCTCGACACCTGTTTCAAGAGGGTTATCACAACAAGAGGAACGATTGATGCAAATATCGCAGTTTAATAGTTTTGATTTTCTAATAACTCATCTATCGGAACTCGCAGTCTAAAAATGCAAACGATAAAAACACAGCGCGTAATTCAAAACATCAAATCAGATAACGCCGAAAAACATAATCAAAGACATAAAAATCAAAAACCATCTAATAGATCGGATCCAAAAACCCAAGCCTAGAAATCAAAAACCCATGTTAGTCGCAATAGATCACGAAGCAGTGTTCTATAACTCGTCAGAATATCAAGCCCTAAATCATGAGATATTAGGTTAGTTACGCGGTTCTATGTTTAGAAAATTTGGTTAAAGTCCGCTTGATCCTGTTAGACAATCTCTCCCGAATATGCTTCCGATGTATCCTGTCGGTCAGTCTCTCACGAATATGATGAGAATGTATCTTGGCGGATACCTTTCCCTTGAGCCTCCTTAGGGTGTCACGCTTTCTCATCACACTCGGCCCCTCAGCACCACCAGAGCCAAGACTCAAATCCACGAGGTCAGGAAGTATATCATCACTCTCCTCTGCCTCTTCATCAGAATCATCGTCACTTCCAGGGGCTTGATCAATGTCAGCTGGCAATCCTTGCCGGTCTGGTGGCGGGAGGCCATAGTATGCGCAGATATCTTCGTCCCAAGCAAAACCCTGGTCGGCCCAATCCGCAAATTGCGGAAAACGCTCGTCTGGGGTATATAATGCGCCGACGATGAAGGTGATAACGTTCCGAATCCACTCGAGAATCTTAGTATCATCAATTGATCCCTCTGCCTGACGGAACTCGACGGTTCCGAATTTTTTGGTTGCTGTAAGGTTGTACTTAAAGTGTTTGTCTGGATGGTCTGGGTCGCTGTTGATCATGTGCAACAGCTCGTTACTAGTAGTGGTCGATTCAAGCTTGTCGACCATCTGGACTATCGAGAGTCCTTTGAGCTGCTCTGCTGCTCGGTTACTCTTAATATAATCCGCGCTTCCTCGCCTATGAGCAGCATGATGTATTTCCATTACATCCTCAAAGATAACGACGGCTTTTGCGATTCTCTTCAATTCCCCAAGAGTATAGTGTCTTTCCTGAATACCAATATGAACGTGAAGACCACATTCACTCTCAGGTGAAAGATCAATCGTCGCACCCTGCCTCTTGACCGCGTTGTTGATTGCGGTGCACATCTCAGGAATTACCCACTCAAACTGATCGCCGAGCAGAATCGGGGTTGCAACCTCTACTGCAACACCCACGTTTGGGCCGGGCCCCTTCCAGTAGATATTAATCGACGCGTCGTCTTTGACAGTGAATATGACTTTATTACCGGGTTTAGACAACTTTCTTTCGATATCAATGAGCGCCCCTCTGATATAAGAGAACCATAGGCTATGGTCCCGGTTGTCATCATTAAGATTGAAAATTGCCAGCTCCAGCTCAACGCCGAGGGTGATCTCGTCGTGGTCGACTCCTGGAAAGCTAAGATCAACACCGTCGCTAGAAGCTCCACCGATAGAAAGACTCATTTTTGATTGAGATATAAGATTGATTTGTGTTTGGGTGATATATTGATAGTATTTTGGCTTGCTGATGTGTAGATGTCAGGATATGCGATATTTTTTGGTGTTCTGTTGCTCTTATCTGATGATAGAATACCAATGTGAGTGAGTGATGATAGGATTTATTGTCGAATATATTTTTGTTTATATATGAGCGCACTCAATTCAAACCACAAGGTCAATACCTCTTGAAAATGACGGGAGACCAAGCAAAAGACGTGAAGATCACAATTGCAGTTTGAATAACCCTTTCAACACCAGATCCGTTTTCTAGGAGTTTTTCCAAGTATGCTGAGTTTTGAAAGTACACAAATCTCCAGAGGTTTCTCAAGAAATACTCCTATACAAAAACATACTCAAATCTTCAGCAGATATGATGGAAAGAGTTGAGAAACATATGCCTTGGTATGCTCCTCAAATGTCTCATGGTAATCCAGATTTCCGTTACAAAATGTAGTTTTTCAAATTGCTGGATTGATAGGATGGAGTATTTTTGATCAGAAACCTCACTCCGCGATCTAACAGGGAATTACTGAGTGTTTTCACACCAAACAAATAATTGGGGTCAGTAGGCTCTTTGCGGGCCCAATGTTCCTAGTTTTCAAGGTGTTAGAGATATTCATAATTGGGTAACGTAGAGTGCTTTCTCACCTGTATTCGGAATATAAGTGTAGTTCAATCTTGATAGAGCTTTGATCTTAAGGAGAAAGTAAGATATAAGGGTCATTATCTCAGGCGTCACGATTGCCATCACCGTCAATGACTGTAGCCGAGCAGCAACGTCAGGTCGAATCATCATAAGATTCGGTAGAATTTGATGGTCTCTGCAACAGCCTTCACTGATTAAATGGAAAAGTCGGATCCCCTGATATAATAATTCCAAAGGTCTGACGCCAACTTCATTAATTCGTAAGCCTGAGGGAAGATGACATATACGAAAAAGGTATCCCGTTTAAGAGAAATCTTTCAAGCCATGATAATCATAAAAGATGCTTACATATATTTCGTAAACCCTTTTTAGTGTTCCTATAATACTTCAAGGTATGAAGAAACCGGATGAGACACACCCAAGAAGGAAATAACCCAATATGAGGGTTCCACCGAACTTGTTTGGTGTCTTAGGCGTATACCAGGGAATCCGCAGCAGGTATCGTTGATGCCCGGTATTTTGGTGTTTTAAACACCGAATAGTTATTGCTAGTGATAGTATTAATAGGATATAGGTTTCAGTGAAGGAAGAAGATAACCTGTACATACCTGATCATTTAGAGCTTCAAATCGGCTCAATAATGTGATAGAAGCAGTCTAGCTATACTTTAAGATAACAATTTCATAGCCTGCAATCAGATGCACTCATCCGTCAGATGGGCTTAAAGCAGTACGCTACTTGGGCACTTCCTTCTCAGAAACCACACATTAACGCATCCTAATCTATCACAACGTCCTACAGGCCAACGTCCACAACGAAACGGTAATCATCAGATGGCGTAGTATCGCATACTCGCATCCCTCTCAAAACCATTCCATAGTAGCAGCCCAAGGGCCCGTGTAAATTTCTGCTCAAATCATCTTTCGATGAAACTATGTCGTGCCTTGGCGTGATCTGGTCATGTTTGCCAATGGGCGGTTTAATTCATGAATTCACGAGAACAAGACTAATAAATCACTTAGCATGCTTACAATGAATTAACGGGTAGTAGTAGGAGGGTACTCACAAGGTACTGAGACCATGACAAAAGAGTAATACAAGAGTCCACAATTGTACAAAGGGAAATATCTTAATCCAATTCGTGGTGAAAGTTTCACCCATGATGAGCAAAGAGAGAAGAGGATCATTGAGCAACTCATTAATGTCTCTTCTCTCTCTGCTCGTGAGGGAGATCCTGTGAAAGTCAGTATCAAGGATTTAACCATGGCGTTGGGGAATGCATATGGGCATACCGCTTCATAATCTTTCATAACTCATCAATCTCCTTTTGTCATGTCCACGACACGAGATGGAATTGATTCGCATTTCCACCAATTATTCGCTATTGAGATGTTGGTAATTATTGACCAGCAAGATAAGAAGATTCCATGAGGTTTCTTGACACTCAAAAAGAAAAAAGAAAAGGAAAGGGTGTTGTAAAGTGATTGTTGTCCTCCAGCATGTTCTTTTTGCATAGGGTGGTAGAATTTGTGACTTATGTCTTGGTCTGTGGAAAGGTGCTGCTCACCGTAATGTTAGTGCCAAGAGTGTGACTTTTACTCACATATCACTTTATCTTTCTTCTAAATAGTTGATCTATCATAAAAATCGCGACCCTCAATTATATAGTGGGCCCGGGAATATCGACAGACGAGGTGCACGGTGGTAAAGGCATGGAAATTTTAAGAACGTTGGCATCGAGTACGAAGATCTCTATAGAGAAAGCAAAGAAGAAGACCTGTCATCTACCTATTAGACATATTTTCTAGTCATGCACAAATCCCCAACTGTTGTTTTTCTGGTGTAATATTTGATACTAGTGGGTTTCCAATGACCTGTCAAAAATCGCATTTGGGTGTGGCGCACGCGCGCAGCTGAGCCTCATCCACGCCACAATCGAGTGACATGGAGTGAACATTCTTCTCCCATCCCCACAAACCACCCCCACCCAAAAACGCCAGGAAATAACACATTACCCAAATTCCTTTAAGGGCTACTTCTTTCTCTCGGAAACCATGGTGCGAATCAAGAGATCTGACCACGTTTTGAAAACGGCGACGAAAAGTCGCCGTAGGTCATTACCAGCAACACTTCCGGAGGAGTTTATAACTGAATCTGAATCGGAGAGCGGTGGGCTGGAGGATCTGGGGGATTCGTATGATACTCTCTCTGAGAGTGAGGACGGCGCTAAAGAAGAGATTGCTATAGTGGAGGGCGATTCGGGTAAATAAAACTGTTCTTCGTTATTGGAAGTTTCATGAATTTAGTTCAATGCTAACAAGTTCTATTATTCAGATAAGGAGGATACTTCAAAAAACGACGACGGTGTTCTCATTTCTACCAACTTAGAGACCACCAAGCACGCTGATGAAGGTGATTAAATGCTCATTAAAAGTCTCAATCGGATTTATCTGCTAACAAGTAAAAATTCCCAGCCACCCTGGCCCCTGATGCAGCTACCAATGCTCCCGAAGACGCCAATGCTCTCGAACACGCCAATGTTCCCGAAAATGCCAATGCTTCCGCAGACTCAGACGCAGAAACCGCCAAAGCCCCCGCTGTCCAAGCCCCCGAAGGCCCTACACCACAGCAGATCTTCAACGCCCTGTTCAGCAAATCCCCCGCCGACCAAAAGATCGGCGCCCAATCACTCCCTGGCCTGCGAGGACGAGCAGCGTTTGGCGAAACCTTGCAAGCAAGCAAAAAAAGAAAGTTTGTGGTCGCGGCCTCTAAAAGTGTGTCTATCAAGCGGCTGTTTCGGCGTCAGGCGAGGAGAGCTACGAAGTCGGCTGCTGCCCTGGCAGCTGCTGAGAACTTGGGGGAGGACTTGCCAGGGAACGACTTGCCAGGGAACGACTTGCTAAGGAACGACTTGCCGTAAGTGTTTGGTAGCGGGAATTTGGATGCATTTTTTCAACATCATTAGGGCAGATGAAAACGAAAGAAATTTATTTTTACCAAGAGAATACCTATCTCCCCCAGCATCATCTTTTTAGAACGTACAATCTATCGAAAAAGTGGGCTTTCACCTAATATATAATTCGTCGTGCCAGCACCATAGTGCTCGCGGTAGTTCAACTCCGTAATATCACCTATTGAATACATATCTATCAAAAGGCCCAGTATGAGCTCGAATCTGACTGGCCTTAATCGAACACTATGTTGTTAGGACCCCTTTCTCTGTAGACACCCTGAGGAGAGTCTTTAATACAATCTAGAAAAAGAGCATGCTTGCTAACATATATATTAACTAGATCTAGATCTTCGGCGGTATGATAGCGACAAAGCGGCAATTAAAACGATCAACATCTGGCTGTGAGCTTGACTGGCTATAATCGAGCTATTTTGTAAGTATCCTCTGTACTTCTCAGACCCCGTCAAAAAAATCTCACACTCTACATCCGCTAACCTGTTGTCCATACTAGTACTAGCTAGAACCTGCGGTATCATAACAATGGCGGAACGGCAACCAAAAGAAACCAACACCCAAAAGGGCTCCACAATATCCACTACAGCCTTGGGTGTGCCGTATCTTCATCTAGTTACCTTAACACCATACAACGCCTCCGTGAGCAGTAGTCAATGATCAATTTCATCACAATTTGGGAGCATCATATCACATCACACCAGCAAGCCCAGGAGATCAGGAAGGAAAAATTAAGGAAACAATACTGTATCAATTGTCACGAAAATAAAATTGCAATAAAAGGTCATAACATTTCCTTGCATGAGTTCCTATGAAGTGACCCTCCACTAGCTCCGCCGGTTTCCAGGTACACCAACGGTCTAGAAGCACAACCTATGCCAAGCACCAACCACCACTGCCCCCCGCCTTGACATCACCGGCGGACGAGCTCGAGAGCGGTGCGGGGAGGGGAGGCCTCACGACTCCTGTGTAGGTGGTGTGAGGGATAAGCTAGGAGGACAGAGAGAAATGGCTAATTACTCGGGGGCGGTTCTTAGAAGGATATGGATTGTTTCGTAGAAGGTTTTTATCTTTGATATTTGCATTTTGGCTTTCATGGTAGTTAACAGTAGAGATTTGGGCCAAACGTATCGGAAGTACTAAGTAGTGAATAACAGTTCGAACCAAAGGAGCTCATAGTATCGGAAATGAGTGTCAAACGTCATATACCAAGCTACGCAGCTGTATATCTACGAACCATATCTACCCGTACCCATAGCCATAAAAAAAAGGCCATCTCGAGCATAAATTTCACAATCACTCCAGCCACACGAACCCACATAACTATCGAAACCTCCACACCTACCCACCCCCGAGTCCAGCGCAGTTAGACCCACGCCTACGTACGAGACAAGAAAGGAAGCGTTCATACCTACAACTCTACCTCCAGCTATAAAGCCAATGATTCCTCCACAAAGCCAATGACAAACCCCCCACAAAACCCATAAAACCGCAAACACCTCCAAACACCCCAAACCCACAGACATCACACCACCCCCACCCACAAAACTCCCACCATGCCGCTGAAAAAAGTCCATTTCTTTTCTTCTCTCCCTAGCTACCTCTACCTAGCTACTTAGCTACACGCAACCCCACTGTATATCTACCCCACAAAAGAAAAAAAAAAAAAAAAAAAACAGATGTAAAAAAAGCCCCCACCCCATCAGTAATAATAATAAAAAAAAAAAAAGAAAAAAAAAAAAAGGAAAGCTTCTCAGCTATCTATCTACCCTGCCAACACGCCTCACACACTCCTCGAAGCACTGCCGCATGACATCATCCATCGTGATCACCACCCACTCCTCTTCAGCGGCGGCAGCGGCGGCCGCTCTCAGCATGCGCTGTTCAGGGTGCAGATCTGGCGGTGTGGTTGATGCCGGCTCGAGCACTTCGTACTGCGCGAGGAGCTCGGGGGTCCGTGGTTCTATAGCCGCCGGGTCGGGGGCGGGGGTCATCTCTATGTCTAGCTCGGTATGGGGAGCGGTCGCGTCAGTGGGAATGTCGGTGGTCACGTTAGTCTCTATGTTAGTCTCGTTAGTCTCTACACAAGTAGTCACGTCAGTAGCCGCCTCAGTCATCTCTACATCCAGCACACGCGCCGTCCCAACCACAGCCCCCGCCGCACCCGCCTCTATCTCCGGCACCCTATCCGGATTAACCACCACCAGCCTGCCGGCGGCCAGCGTCTGCCCCGGGCCCTCCGATGCAGCCAGACTCATCTCCAGCGCCATCTGCAGCATCTCCTCCTCGTCGGGCTCCGCCTCCTCCTCCACCTCCTCCTCCTCCTCCGCCACAGCCATGTCCATGTCCGGCATCAGCAGCGCCGTGTCGTACCCACACTCGCCCCACACCGTCAGCTGCGCCATGAACGCCTTGTTCGGATTCACGATCGGGCGCCGCGAGCGGACGAACTCGAGCGCGAGGCGCGCGGGGATGCCGGCGTGCTTCATGGCTGCGGGGTGTCTGTCAGCCATGTGCTTTTTCTATCTGGGGGGAGGTGGAAGAAAGGGGGGGGGGGGGGGGAGATACCGTAGGCAACCACCATTCCCCCGCTCCGACTGATGCCCATCCGGCAATGGACCAGCACCTTCCGCTCCCGCCCGCCTGGGGTGGTGTCGGCGGACATGACCTCCTCGATCTTGCGGATGCATTCGGGGAGGATGCTGAGGAGGTCGGCCTCTGTGTTGTCGCGCAGGCGGAAGTGGGTCTTGGTGATGCCGAGGTTCGAGGGGATGCGCGGGCGGTGGGAGGTGATGCTGATGATGTCGGTGATGCCGCAGGTTTGGAGGATCTCGGCAGATTCGGCGGCTTGGAGACTGGACGCGGAGTGGGGAGTTAGGCGGGGTGGGAGGGAGGATTGGGAAGGAGGGGGGGAGGGGGAGGGAGGGGCGGGAGTGATGACATACCTGCCGAGCCAGAGGTTGGGGTAGATCTCGTCGAGGTAGCGGGATGCTAGCGGGGCAGGGCGGCGGGGGAAAGGGCGGGGCAGCGCGGGGAGGTCGTCGTCGTCGATATTCATTGTGAATATCTGTCACAGGGCGTGGTTTGTGAAGGAGGAGGAGGAGTTGTGTGTGGTGGCGGTGGTGGTGGTGATGTGATGGTGTTGTTGTGGCCCGGTAACTTGGAATGGTGCGGAGCAGCACTGGGGAGCTTTGTTTGGTGATGCGGCTGAAGATTGGGCCAATAATAGACACGGAATCAGATAAGCGAGCTGTTTCGGTTGGCAGCCTTGGAACTTCAATCTCTCAGGCAGAAAGAAAGAGGGAAATGATCAATTGACTGAATACACAGACCAAACAATTCAGCCCGTCTATGAACTACGAACATAAACAAACCCCACATTCCCTAAGCTCCAAACCGCCCCACACAAACATTCCAGAGCTCGCCCTAAATCCCTGTTCTCGCGACCACTAGCCGCATCGCATGCAAGAGCGCCCAAAGCTTATCCCTACACCCCACATAACCCCTGACCCTGCCCCACTCTGAATATTTCTCAAACCCCCCACCACCCCGCCCTCACCACTCCCACCAGCATACTGCAGCACCCACCCTCGAATCAAAACCAATGTCCACCCCGCGCATCTTCCTCGCCCGCCATGGCGAAACCGAATGGACACTCAACGGCCGCCACACCGGCATCTCCGAGATCCCGCTGACCCCCCACGGCGAAACCCAGGTCAGTCAAGCCGGCCGATCCCTCGTGGGCGCTGGCCGCCTCATCGACCCCTCCCGCCTCACGCGGGTCTACATCTCTCCCCGTGTCCGCGCGCAGCGCACTTTCAAGCTCCTGCTCCCCAGTGGCGCACCAGCGGGCACAGAGGTACGCACGACGGAGGACATTGCGGAGTGGGGGTATGGGCGGTATGAGGGGTGGTTCCCTGCCCAGATCCGCGAGGACCGTAAGGCGAGGGGGCTGGATAAAGAGAGGCCGTTTGATATCTGGAGGGATGGGTGTGAGGACGGGGAGGGACCGGAGGGGTTGAAGGGGGAGAGTGCGGCGGAGGTGAAGGAGCGGTTGGATAGGGTTATTGCGGAGATCAAGGAGTTGCAGGGCCCGTATATGAGGGGCGAGAAGAATGTGGATGTGATGTTGGTAGGTGTTATTGGTTCATGTTTGCTTGCTACTGGTAGTGTGGTTTGGGGGGGGGGGGGGTGCTGATGCTGATGGTGTGTAGGTATCCCACGGCCATCTGCTGCGCGCGTTCACCAAGAGGTGGCTAGGCCTCGAGCTCGACTTTCCGCTCCAGATGATCCTGGAACCCGGTGGTATCGCGACATTGACGTGAGTGTTCCTTCTTCCATTGATCCTATGGCTCCTTGCTAACTCTGGCACTTTACTACAGCTACAACCACCACAGCGTCGAAGAACCAGCCTTCCTTCTCGGCGGCGTCTTCAAAGACCCAACCGCGGATGTGGGGGGTACCGAGTAAAAACGATATTGCTTTATTTGAAAGATTTAAAGAATAGATACCTAGAAAAATGTTGAATAGACTTCTGTGTTTTTGTTTTTGACGGTTTTATGTCCGGCTTGTTTTGAGATCTACGTGGTAAGGTAGGTGGTAGTATGTATCTTGCCAATAATGCTTAGGGCCCTACCTAGCGAAACGGAGTTATTACTGCGTTTCATTTTCTTCGAAACTCCGTTTTTTCAAAAAGGTTTGTGTTCGGACAGCCAATTTTGTAACTCCGTTAGGCTGCTGAAACGGAGTTTTTGAAAAGTAGGGGGTACCTACTTTTCAGCTCCGTTTCGCTGTTGCAGCCATTGCAACCTTAACAATCAGGTGTTTGACAGGCCAAATAAACCCAAACTCCCTTTTGAAAAAGCTCTGTTTACTCTCCCCTAACGGAGCAGTTACTAAACGGAGTTTCGATACCTCCAAAACAGCCAAACGGGCCATTGTCTTGAGCCGCCCGCTGTTCCTACGTCAATATGCACAGACATCCGGAATTTGGAACTCTTTGAATAACTGTCTCATACCATCTCCCATGCTTTGATATCCTTGCCAAGCCCACTCGGCCAAGGCACGAGGAATAGCTAATCCGCCGGACCTAAACCTCAAGACAAAACCCCTTATCGATAAAAAGCCCATTCCACAAACTCCCAATGCCTTCCTAAACCGAAATTCTAGTCCTTTCCCTTGATTCAAAACAGGCTACTCGTAGTTGGTGATTAACCTTTAATCCAAGCCTCCACAAGTTTCCAAGTATCCAGTACGACACTACACTACCTCCTCGGGGGATTGGGTGCGCTTTAACGGCTTCATAAGGCACACGGATCGGTATGGCTTGGTGAAATCTCTGGAAGACATAATCTCAACCTTGTTCGCCTCGGGCAATGCCTCGCGGGAGATATATACCACAGAGTGTTGTCCGTAATCCAGCCGCAAGAAAAGCCAAGGTCCACGTAGTTATCCCGGGAGTGCCTCTGTCATTGCTGCTCTCCATCTGGCCGCAGTCTACGTGTAGTATGGAAGGTAGCGTCGCCGTCCGGGATGCGCCGTACCTATGCTGTCGACAGAGCATGTCTTCAAGGGGGTTGGCTGGACCAGCAATCTTAGATCTAGAAAGTAGCTCTTGGCTGATTGTAGGCACGGCCTTGGTAACGTACGTGGTTGATGATGGTGTAGACTAGGAGGTGGAGTCCTCCACCTAGAACTAGTACATACTCGTGGCCTAAGGCCTTGAGAGCCCCCTTCCGTCACTGGGCTAAGCCGCCTCACGCCGACAGTGAGGATTAGTTCCTAGCTCGCGGCACCAATTGATACGCTGCAAGGATCCGACGTATTGCAAATAACGAAACAAACGGTGTTGAAAGAAGGCGACCGATCCGCAATGCATTTACCTGTGCGGCACTGCCCGGTGGCGAATGCATGTAGCAGCCTTCGCGGCGGCTAGAGTCGATAGTTCGTTCGTAGCCAGATATCTAGACGTAGTAGCCTCGCTCGACCTCAACCATACAACGCTTTGTGTAACGGTAACCATGACATGCATCCCATGTGGTATATGCAGGTGTCACTTTGAACGAGTATCTACATAAGCAAGCGAGGGTTAGGGGCAGGATCGAAATACCACGGGGAAGACTGGAACGAGCTTCACTTTGAAGGATTATGAGACCAGAAACGTTAACGGTGGCTGCGAGCTGGGCCCGGGATGGATTGAACGCTTAAGCGCTCCCAACATGCAGAGAGGGAATCTGAATGAGGACTACGGACAGTGGCTTGGCAGCAAATTAAGGTTCAGTGGGAGACGTATACTAATCAAAGGCGGGAGGAAATAAGTGGTTAGAATTGCAGGAGGAAACGTATACATATTGTAAATAGCTCAAATTCTAGATACTTCTCCTGTTCCTTATCATCATCTTCGTAATTAATTACATTGGTTTATTACTTCAATCCTCCACGTTTTCATCATATTCGTCGTGAATGAATTAAGTTCTCCCTCTGTTTATCAAACACGGCGCCCCTGATTGGGCCATGGACCAGCCGAGAATATCTGTCACTCAGTGCCATTCAAAGCTTTTACCAGCACTCAGGCAAGTTTTATATTGTCCAATCAGCATCTTGCTAGTTTCTAATTAAATAACCGGTACGTAGTACAGCAGATGAAAACAATCATCGACTTACACAATGAAGCAGACAAACCAGACGCATCGCGATGCCACCACAAGGTGCTTCATCTGTATATACTTGTAATACAGAAAATACTGCAGGAGTGGGGATACTCTGCCCTGAGAACGTGAGGTGCAGGCTAGTCGTCAGTTTATTTGGATATGAACTAATTATTGATAATTAGGCTTTTGCATCTATGAAGAGGGAGGGAAGCTTTGGTGGTCTGGAATCTAAGATTATGGGATTGATGAGAGACTTAATGCAAGGGCCTGAGGCGACGTTAAGTCTACGGCCTGGCAAGATACCATTTGGAGGAGCAGGAATTGTAAGTATAATGAGTACTCATCCAATTACAAGTCTCGCTAAGTTTTATAGGTCGTTATTTTTCTGCTTAACTCCTAACTGGAGCGTCACAAAATGTTCTCAGCCAAACGATTATATACAGACGCTATAGTTGACCGGCGCAGGGAAAACTTCCAGTAGCAAGGGTGAATAGGTATGTTTACCGATAGATGATTTGAAGAAGAGATTTCCTGACGTGTACCATCTTATAGACAGCATTGGAGGTATAAGACAAGGACAGGTCACAAGGACAAAGGCTATTGCTTTTGTGTTCCTTTCTGGAATACCTTTCCCATCATCGTCATCAATACACTTCGATTCGAGCTTTGTATCTTTGAATTGAGCCTGAGATCTCATCCTTGATTTAGATATACATGGGATCAAATCTATCCTCAACTTCTATTTCGCTACAAACCATGTAATGCATGTTGAATGAGTATATTGTTTAGTGCACTTATAAACGATGTTTATTTGTATATAGTTTACTTCGTGATCCCACATCAGTCTTTCCATTGTAGCCTATCAATCAAATCAATCAATCCATTGTAGCCTCCTCGATCGAGATACCGTCGCAATCGTCCATACAGTGACCGTTACACACCTCAACCCTAACCCACTCGCAAAGCAACCCAATCCAGCCAACCAAGTCCATGCTCCAACCAAAAACTGTCAGCCGCATATGCATCCCATAACTGCATTTACACATTTGCACTTCTTCGCCATCTTGGGTATAAAAAACAGCCTTGGGGGCGGCCTATCTAGCTACCCCAGCTACGATGCTGCTGCTGTCCAGAGATATCTAGGATAGCTACAGAAGCTCTTTAGTTTCGGCCGCAGTACTATACTCTATGATCAACGTGCTTGTGCTCTTTGTTGCTCTGCTGTCTGTCGTTGCTTGCCGTCCACTGCCGGGGCCGGAGCTTGGGATCGAGGCGTTTCATACCCCTGAGATCCACCCTGCAAGTACGGGTGCGGGACGGGAGGTCTATCTACAAGCTGATACTGCCCCTGCGGGTGTTCTAGACGGCATCGCGAGTACTGGTGGTGGTAGTGGCTCTGGGTGGGAGATAAGTGACGTCGGTGCGTATACCTGTGTGTCCCCGACGACCAGCTTAATTAATTCTGGTAGTGCTATATATATAGCTGTGTGGGGATTTTGTGAGCTCTTTGCTGATGATATTTTCAAGACACCACAAGCTCTAGCTCTAGCCCCACCACTCCCCCCCCATCCGAACTCTCATTGGGAACATCACCGCCAGCTACAAAGGTATGCCCCACTTTCCAACCCCTTTCAACCCCCCTTCCAAATTCCCTATAAAAAGCTTCGTCCCCCTCCCCTCCCCTCCCCTGGAGACTTATGTACTAACCCCACCCCCCGCTAGTCACTCTTCAAGCGCGCCGTCCCCACCAAGACCATCAACGCCATAATTTGGACCTTCATCACCCCCTGCTTCGTCATATACATCGGCGGCATGGCCTCTCTGCCGGGCACCCGCCTGCACCGGTGGCTCCAGGCCTGTAGGCGACGGTGCAGCAGGGGACGGTACTGCGTGTGTGGGTTCCGCATGGACGTGCGCGTGAGTTGGAAGGACGGGGAGTGGCGGACGAGGTTTAGGGACGGTGTGGATGTGGAGCGGGACGGTGGGGTGAATGGATGGGGTGTCCAGGTGCAGGAAGAGGAGGAGGGGGCGAAGGTGAAGGTACCGGAGAAGGCGTTTTTGGGGTGGAGGAAGTAGTGGGAGGGGGAGATGGGAAAGGTGGTTTTTTTGGTTTGCTATCGCGGTTTTGATTTTTGAAGCCTTGTTGGGTTGGGGACAAAGAATATATTAGTATATCCATGTTTTAGTAGTAGTAGTAGTAGTAGTAGTAGTAGGTACTCGTGCTTTACAACTAAGTATCTGGGCCTGGCTGTGTAAGCAAGGTGCACACCGCCAAATTAATGAAGTCTCCATACAACACCGCCATATCGACAATAGATGGGCATGTGGGCGAGGGCGTACCTCTTTTAAATCGCTCTCCACGTATATATTCTCTCGGCCAAGCAGACAGAACAAGGCCTCTGCACCGGGATATGTTCATTGTCATCAGGCTACCAAGGCAGACGAACCCGAGTGACAATCCATGACCCGGCTGCCTCCGTCTGCACGTGAGTGTAACCCGCCAATGTCAGCAGTCGCCCAAAAACACAGACCACATTGTGACACCTCCTACCTTATCCCTGCTGCGTCAACCAACGAGGCATAAAGTACTCAGCCCCCGATAGTGATAGCTTGCCCGGGCTTTATGGACTGTTCATATAGTTCATATAGTCAAGCTGGTTTCTCCATGGAGATAAACATTCTCTCCCCCGAGGATGTGGTTCAAAAACCTCCATCCCTTCATCTTGGCCGTTGGGCTTGTTGTTTTGTTTGCCGGCAGCCGTACGACTGACGGCAGACCATACGAAGATGCGTTACTGACTCTGCAGCACGGTATCGCGACTTGGCCGTTACGGGCTGCGACTTGTCCAGGAAGGCTGGAGTTATGTAGCACCGAAACCAGCACTATATTCACTGAGGAACAGCATGAATGGTCCACACAGAGCTATTGCTGCCCTCCGAAGAGCAGTTGCATAGCTTCTGAAGACACAGGGCGTTTTATCTGCTGTCCTGATGGTAAAATTCCATTTTTAAAACAACACCTTTTACAGTGCTGACATGGACCGAAGGAATTAATTGCCTGCATGGCGCAATGGTGGAAGGTACCGAAGGCGGATGTGCGGACACATCATGGACCCCGGCCTTCGGCACCGGCGACAAGGGCGGGAGCGAAGGACCGCCGTTCTGCTGTCTACCCGGACAGCGCGGCTTACGCAGTTATGAGGGCGAGTTCTGCGTCGATATCTCTTCCGAAAGTGTATGTGTGTAGCATCTTTCTTCAACCTTCACAGTGCTGGCTGGTGCCAGGAAGCTCCAGGTCGCGTGGCTTGGCACTTTTGAACTATGGAGGGAGAGATGCATAGTGCAGATCTCTATTAGTTGCCAAACCACGGTACCGATCAACTTTCTCAGTGGCGGTAAAGAGTGGACAAGAGGACCCTTACAGTGTCCTTCCGGCATACCTGGCACACCTACAATATACTAACATTCTGGTACCGCAGACATTAGCCAAACGCGAAGGCTACGACAACTCCTCCAAGCCCAAATCCGCCAAGCAAAAGAAGGCCGAAAAGATCTACGTCCCCATCCTCTACGTCGTAACCTGTGGCTGGCTCCCCCTGAGTCTGATATTCATCACCGTGTCCTTGGTCCGGTCGTATTACAAACAGAAGATCGCAGCGTTTAATGGTGGCATGTGGCGGACACAATTTCGTGAGGCGGATAGGGAGCGGGTGGTAGACTCCGGGCTGAACGGGTGGGGTAGAAAGGTGAAGGATTTGCAGACAATGGAAAATGCGGTGGTTAGAGAGCCGAGGAGGCAGTGGAGCGAGAGGCGCTGGAGGAAGTAGCTAGGGGGTCGGATATGAATGGTCCGGTATGTCTGGAGGGGTATGTATGTATGCACGATTAGGACACTGCAGTATTTATTTCCTTGAACCTCTTGAGAGAAAAGTGATAGAAGATAGGACCATGTACGTCCAGGTCTATGTAGAATTGGGTTTACTGGCGAGGGCATATGTATAATGGAAAGTAGTAAAAGCAATAGTTGTAATAAAATGAAACGGTTGCTTTGGGCTTACCTTGGTGATGGTTGTCTCTGCTATTCAGGGAGTGAATTTATAAGAGACTATATTATATTACGGGATTGATACTTGTTATCGGGAGTAGAAGGAACACGGAGCTCGTTTTATAGCAAAGAAATTGTAAATAAACACGTATTATGCATTAGGCCAACAAGATTCGTTGTCTTGACACAGTACTACGTAATAGCAGGTAGCAAAGACTGTAAAACAACAATTTAAACATGTTGCTATAATGCATGCTCTCCCCCGAATCAAAATATAGACGTTGATTAATTTCACTTAGCTATCGATTCCCCGATTCCCCGATTCCCCGATTCCCCGATTCCCCGAGTCGTAGTGACTGTAGCTCTCGTTTAAGGTGTAACACTTCGAAATCTAGTCAGTGAATCTCTCGACAAGTAAGTGCCTTGACAAGTAAATGCATTGACACCAAGAAGCAAATTAGATGTCTCATTATCTCAAAGGTGAGAGGAACACGCCCCAGTGTAAACATATCTGACTAACTTTCCCTTTTCCATAATGAAGAGGAGAAAGAATTCCTCTTCGATCTTCTTCATAGCCACTGAATATCGTGTTCGTAATCCCATACGCATACCAGTCAATGTCATGAGAATTCCATCCTCATTGACTCCACTATGAGGACATCAATCAAAACTACTTACCAGATATCTAAGAGCCATACCTAAATGTAATTATGACCTTATGGATTGCCAAGGTTCTTGCCTCTCTTAGTCGCCTCAGAATACCATCTGGAAAGAATTTGGTGAGATAATCATGAGGGCGGACGTCGACGCACTCAAACCTATACCCTCGTCAACACCTATAATCCTCGCGTTACCATAAAAGAATCAGATACACAATGAGTGACCAAATGATTAAGAGAGAGAATTTGACAGTCGCAGGCTCCGCCTACTTAAATTTTCCGTCCCTCGTCATCCCGTATCTTCTCCCCCCATCCTTTAAATTTCATCATCCTTTCATCGTCTTCGATCATCCCTTCATCACCTATATAAATCATAAATCCTCTCCACCTGTCCCTCGCCTTCATTCAACTCTCTAAATTTCTACACCCAAATACTTTCACACCAATGGCCGACCCAACCCCCAATTCTACGCCCCAGAGGCCCCGCACAGGCTTCGTGATGAATTCCATGGTCCTGATGACCGTAACCCGTGTCCCACCCGCGATTCTCTCCTCGCATCTCGGAATAGATTCGCCCAACACCAGAACATTTGTCGCTGTTCAAACCGAGGGTAATGTCGCCTTTGGGACTAATTTGCGCCATCGTAAGTTATATAAAATCTGACCTTTTTTTTCTCTTTTCGTTGGTGGTTTTGTGGTTTTTGACCTTGGTATTTGGACAGGACCCTTGCCTACTGGGATGCCAGCCCCCAACGTTCATGTCTTTGACTTCGATACGGTTCTCGTAAGTGATCTGCGAGCTGCGAGTGATGCTCGTCGCGCGGCGGCATTGGCTAGAGAACAAAGGCCGGCCCCGACTGCTGCTCGCGCGGAGGCACCAACTACAACTCTCGCGGAGCAAATGGCTAGGGAACAAATGCCGACCCCGGCTCCTCAGTCTGAACCGGAGGTTGGTCAGGTCGATGATATATGTAGGTTTTTCTCTTGAGTTACTATTAAGGGCTGGAGACTAACTGGATATTGTGTATTCAGCGTCCAGCGGTTGATCGCCTCCGCGTGGAGTTGTCTGTGTATGATATCATACGAGTCATCACTACAGAAATATTGTAAGTCACCATTCCTATAACTTTAGGTAAGACCGGAAAGAGCGAGGTTTCTAAGAGGTTACGCTTCTTTAGTTCGGGCGCGAATTATATCATCATCGGGTTTTTAGCGGTTCTGGGTGAAAAAAAAGGAGAGGAAAAAAAAAAAGGTAGGTTGCTTCATTAGGTCATTGAGTCATAGTTGTACATATAGATCATTGCTAACGATGCTGTTAGCGTATGTGCACATGTCTAGCTGTCTACAGTATACATGTGCTATGGCTAAAGACGAAAGTATAGGATAACCCCCGAACTTGTGATCTACATGAAGCCAGGGAGGTCACAAGGTGCTAACAACATCTTAAACAGATCACGTTTCAGAAGAGGAAGCAATATTCTAGAAACTTTCGGATTAGGAGATGCGTAAAAAAGAAAGGGGAGAAAAAAAGAGGTAAGTTCCATTCTATCAAATTGGCCATATCAAAATCATTTCCTAACATCATACGTGTATTTAGTGTGTATATTCATACATTTGCTGTGACGGTTTAGCTATCAATGGCATCGTTGCGCATGATCGTGCTTGGGAATATTCTACATAGGGTTTTTCTCTTGAAAGTATGGGCTATCTACTATAGCTATGAATCCATGTCTTAAATATACAAAAGGGTCGCAATTAAACTGGTTGCGTCTGTCCTTAAGTAGTTCTGTCATCGTTTCTATCTGGATCGTTTAGCTCCAGAACTGCAAACATCATGTCTTTGCCGTAAAAGCTTGCCGTTAACATGCGTACATGTAGATACCCATTAATGGGACACAAGAAACATCCGCACAAAAGCATACTTAGTTCTCATTTTCCACTTATCTCTTGCGTAGCCTGGTTAACAACTTGGGTAAAGTTTTACTATTGACGTCTCGAGCAGCTTGTAGACCGGAGGGGATCACCAATCCTCGTAGCGAGGTTGGAGCTTGTCGTTGAATGGTGCCGAGTAAAGAAACAATCTCATGCATTAGGAAGCTCGAGCAATTTGAATCGGTTCTTAGAATAATCGCGCGAGCAAACTCGACTTATCAGTATAGTACCCTATTCGACCCTAGTCGTGTATTTGGCTGGAGCTGTGATCGTGAGCTTGAGCATACTCAACTCGTCGACTACACTACGCGGCGACGGCGGTGGTGGGGCCGGAGTATTAATTGCATCTATCTTTTGAGGGTATTCAACTGACTTGATTGACTGGCATCTTGAATGTTGAAAGACACAGGCCCTGGTTTCGAAAGGAAAAAAAAGTGAACGAACTTGTATATTATTTCGCACATAAATGATACATATAAATGAAATTATTCATCTGTATGGTGCCGCCGTTCTCTTCCGTCATGTGCTAGCATTACGGCTACGCTAAGACCAGATTTCTATGTGCGGGTAGGCGTTTCAACATGAAGGCCTGACTAGCGTTCACATATACACCATAGTCAACACCACGAAATAATCCTCTAGGAGAAGGCTTCCTCACCCTGAAGACATCTCCAAGCATGCCGTTCTTCAGGTACGGCACCCTTGGCCCTAATCTGCACTTTGCTTCAACGGCCGCCTCATGACCGCGCCAGAGGAGGAAGAAATATTATTGAACTGGCTAATCGTGAGGTAAAAATTGTCTAGTCTGTTTAAAACACTCATCAATTTCGAGGTAGGGGTATTTTCTCTTACTTCTCACATAGTGTTTCTAACGAGGTCTGTTTAGGTCACGGTCGAACTTAAGGACGGCATGGTATTCCGGGGCACTCTCGCTTCCATCGATAGCTACTTCAACATGACCCTCAAAGACATCACAATCGTCAACGCGGCCGGAAATGAAGCAGTTTTGGTAGTGTTGGATTCGCCCTGTTCATTTTACGATCGTATGGCTAAAAGAGGACCGTTAGTTCGCATTAAACAGCATATTCCTTCGCGGTAACAGCCTGAGATATATCCACTTGCCTGCAGATGCGGTGGACACAGCTGCCTTACAGGATGCGACCAGAGTGGGTATGTTGATCAAGACCTCGAGACCTAACCTTGGAAAAAAGAGGCCTTGATTGTTTAGCTAATGATCATGGTTTTTAGAACAGTGCAATGATGTCAACGCCTGATAGATACAATGGGTGATTATAAATGCTGCAGATACCTGTATCGATACCGTATATCTGGTCATTCTATGGCCGGGCTTTCAGCTGAATAGATACGATAACCCAAAATGGCTGAATAAGATAAAGTGAATTATATTATCTTGTTCCTTTTAACTAAATTCTCTTGGTGCCGTCTGTCCTTTAGATAGGAATGTACATATAATTGTACGTACATACAATGAGGGAAAAATCGAGATCAAAATCATAAACTTCGAGCAACGAAATAGGATTGCCCCACCAAACCTCGCAATAGCCACCTTCCCCCCCAGTGCCGGCGTTTATCAACATTCTATCTTATACCAATCCGTAAGCAGCATAACCTATAATTGACAATGATGTCTTATTTTTACTCCCCTAGTTATACTTACGACAGCGCTGTGGTTTCATTGAAATTCGAAGCACTATCAACAATAAATTTATTTATCCACAAAAGCTCTAGAGACTAACAAACCGAAGTAAACAACAGTAAAATGGCGCTATATGGTCTGTCAGATCACTATCGGGCTCGTTTAGCCTGTCCCACTGATGTTACCTCTGCCTCACAATGGCCACCCGCGCACCCCACGATGCCCTATGTTCGCCAAATCAAAATCCAAAATGACGCCGAGGAATGTTTCGACGCTGGAGACTTCGATATCTGTCTCGCTATGTACCATGAGCTTTGTTTCCTTTCCAAACCCACCGCCAAGCTACATTTCAACATCGGCCAGCTTCATCTCCGTGAGGGAAATCTGCGGGAAAGTGTTTCCTGGTTTGAAAGCGCTATCAGAATAGATCCATTCCTGGCAGTTGCTCACTTCCATGTTGGATCGATTTACATCCGCCTGGGAAGATTCGAGGAGGCTCGTGAAGCATACACTCGGTGCTATGATGTGGCCTTGCGTCGTGGCAGCATCTCGAGTGCTGGAGATGGTACCGGAGATATCGATTATGACCAGATCGGGGTCAAGTATCGACTTTGCCGCAGTGACATTCAGCAAAATCAGAGGTTGTGTGAGGGTTGGGTAAACACGAGTCTCGTTATGGCCCGGCCAGCAACGAGTTGTGCGCCAGTACGTCTTGACAAGGAGGAGAGGCTTGTGACTGTCCCTGAGGGATTGATTTTTAGGGTACCGGAGGAAATCGCAAAGCTGGCTAGAAGAATGAAGGCAGCCGAGACAGCGGAGTGGAGATTCAGGGACGAAGCCAGAGTTGTGGCAGAGGTTCCAAGTGATTCAGGGAGGATGGGGGCTTGGGGTTAATTTGTCAGCGGTGAAGAGTCATGCCCAGAATGGAAAATAGGACTTCAGACTAACCAGCTTCTTTGTATGCATGTATTTTAATATTGTCTTTCGCAATCAATTCTTTGTGTTAGTTGGTGCTACCTCGAGCGTACGTATATGTGAATTGCATGGACACATGGCATATAGTGACAAAAGTCTTTGTAAATGAATTACTCATTTAGATATTCTGTATATACTGTACATGTACGTATACTGTCAATTCAATGATACGGTTACTAATTTACCTACATGTATGAATCGAATTGACAGAATTCGATGTGCTTGAGCTCAATAGGAAGTGTAATCCTACTAACGAACGTTCGTGGTCTTAGAGCTTTACATGTATATACATACATGTACATATTTACTTTACTTTAGGCCTACATGTACATGAATACAGTACCAAAAAGGGGGTAGGGATTGATGCCGTAGTGCTACGGTAGCACTGCCGTGATAGGGTATTCTCAGGACAGCGGCATCATTTCAGAATTTCGAGCAATATATTTTTTATAAAATACCATAGCAGTACCATAGCACTACCACACCAATATAGGCCTTTTAACATGACATGTATGTTAATAACCTAGGGGCCGCAGCACACTGTGACCAGGCGCAGGTCCAGCGTGCTAGCACCAGGTCTAGTGCTCCAGTACCAGGTCCAGGACCACCCACACCTAGGCTCGTCCCATGGTACGAGACTAGACCGCACCTACACCACTTTATCATCATCACCATCATCATCATCATCACGACTGAATAGTGCATGTAATTCCTAATTCGTCGTCATTTTCTTAATTATAATCACGGGCATATGTGTGCCTAGGAACACAAAATTTATTTTTCAAAAGTATATCCCAATAGTTTAAAGCCTATACTAGGAGGATGTGAATTGATGGATCGGTGGATGAAACAATGACTGGTGATCTTTGGTTCCGAAATGCTTCATCACCAAAATATGATATTCAGAGTTAGGGGAATGGCATTTCCCTCAATACCACAAGAATGCCGTATTTTGGGAAATGCGGAAGTACTAGGGCAGTATAAATATACCATCCACACTGCGCAATCTAGGGAATACATAGATTATATAATGCAGTATTGATACAGCATCGATAGAGCATTTGCTGAAAGGCGGCTTTACTCGCTCGACAACCGGAGTGCTACCCGATTTTGTGGGATGGGCGTAGTACTACCGTACTAACCCCCACCCCTCTTTTGGTACTGTATGTAGTTTTGAATAAGAGGGTTAAAACGGAAGTGGTTTAACTTAAGTATATGTAGTAAGATGTGGTCTATCTGATTCAGTGAGCGTGGTCCCTAGGTAACCCTGAGAACAGATTGAGATACATGAATGTACATACGTATGGACCTCTCTAGGTGGCCCTATTTATTCACTCCCCCTCGCCCTTCATCATTCATCTACAACTTTAATCCACACCTTTAACCCCTCAGATCTCTCAAATTAAGATATTTCATTAAAATCATCACGATTTAAAAATTTCCCCAACGAGTATTAAGACCGATTAGAAAATATCCAAAATAGACACAACCTCTGTTTCTCTTTCTAGACTGAAGTCTTTTCTGATTCTGATCAGATACAATTGCCAAACACAATAGTTCCAGAAATTTAAATTCTGCGAAGGTATGAAACCTATTTCATCAAGTAGAGCCCCAAGTTAAATGGCTAACATATTTTGGACCGTTTACCATTCTAGTTAAATATTTCTAATAATTCCAATCAAATCCTTCTGTCCCTCTCAACCAGTTAAACTCCACTTATATCATACAACCTCACAATGCCACTGTCATTATTTCATCAGCATGCAAAGACGAAAAGGCATTGGGCACAACACAGCCCAGATAAGTTACTAGAGATTCTCAAGAAAACCGAGTGGGTATCAGCTGTCGACTGGATGACAAAGCTTTCTGAAATTATGAGCTCTGATAATCAAAGAGGCGGAGAGAAGAGGAAGGTGATAGGGCGTAGGGCGCTTAACCGAATGGGGGCGCTGACCAAGAAACAGAAAGAAGATTTTTTGCTGGCTACATGGGACCTACGCAGTGCCTGTGTTGAATGGGGGGCTATCAAGCTAAAAGAACTCTCCGGACGCCGGAATTTTGAACCAGACACGCACCTCGACCTGTCAAAAACTATCAAAGCCTTCATGAGACGCCTTCCAAAGGGCCCTGAGTTGGACGCAATGATATCATGGGAAAAGGAATACCAGGCTGCATATGAGGCAGCCCTCTACAACGAAGGAACCTCCATAATTTGGGCTTTCCTGGCAGATTTCAGGGACTATGACCTTCCTCAATCCTGGTTAGAGGAATTTCACAAATTCTGTCTTCGCTGGCCATGGGAATTGGAAATTCAAGATGCGATTGGAGAACTGAGAAATGCGATACAGGCTTCCTTGTTAGAGGCTAAGGCCATTGCGAAGAAACCATTGGTTCATGACTTCGACGACCGCAGATTCTCCCTCATGTGTATGATTCTCGATCAATTTGATGCAATATTTCAACTCAAGCTCTTCATGCAAGCCTCTCTGGATGCTGCGGGAGTTTTCATGAAATTCACGGAGAAAGATGTAGAAACATTCGCAGACTTCGAAGCTTCAATTCGTCAAATTGACTTCGGAGGTGCAATGCCGGCGATCGGCCGTTGGATTCGATATTGCCGTATTACTATCGATCTAGATCGCTATTGTACTGGATACGCATGGGACTTTATTACATTCTGTGCGCACATGGTTCCTGCCGAGAACTTCATCTGGTTATGGGATGTGAATGAAAATTTTGATCAACATAGGCTTGACAAAAAGTTATGTCTTGCTAAGACTTTTATATTTGAGCTCCAAAGGCTTATTAGTAAAAGGTTTCCGACCGGATACGAGTGTCTTGACGCTAATCAAGGTAACAGAAATTGTTCCGCTGTATATGAGACTGTTATAACGGCTTCGATTTTTAACTAACTTTCAATAGAAGAATTACGCCCGTTTAAGGAGATGACGGAAAAAGATAACGATTCAGATGGTTCGCAGAACGAGCTCACTATGCTCAAGCGAAAACCGTTCTTTGTTCAAGGAGATCTGTTGGTTGCACTTTCTTCCAAGGCAGGCATAGGTAAGGATATAAAGAAAACGTTCAGATTATTTGGAAAGATTTTCCAAGGATGGGTCGATGATATGGCCCGAGTACTTAGCTTGTACAAGGATAAGAACACAATAATGCCGGTATCTTCAAAATCTGTTTTTGACGGCAAGTTGGGCCCATTCGAAATTAAGGTCCATAAACCACTACATTTTGTACTTCTACGATTTGTAGTATTTCTTTACGAAGAAGATGTCGACCTCCCCTTAGGACTAAAACATCAGCTTAAGCAAATGACGGTAAAATATACAGACCAAATAACGGAAACATCCGAGTCAGTATGGAATTACATAAAACAGGAGAATGCCGATATTCTTGTTATCCCGAACATGCTCAAATTATCCCCAGTACGGCTTTTTTGGTTCAAAACACTCTCGGAGCTCATCTCTAGAGCGGTAGAATTGGAACACGAGGACGACGTTTCGGTGGCAGCCCACACCGAGGCACCGACCGAACCCGCCCCACCAAAGATCAAAGTTGACAAACCCGAGAGCGACACTCCAACAACAGCACAGACTGAGACAACCCAAACAGAGGCACCGACCGAACCCGCCCCGCCAAAGATCAAAGTTGACAAACCCGAGAGTGACACTCCAACAACAGCACAGACTGAGACAACCCAAACAGAGCAGCATAATCAACCAGCTAAATCTGAGAGCGATACACCAATCACAGATCAAGTGGATGAATCTGAAAAAGCTCAATCGCATCAAGCAGGCCAATCGAACGGACCAAATATTTCCAGAGATTTACATGAACTAGACCAGCCGGAAGCACCGGAGATTATGCCAACCATAGATCACACTGATCATGTTACTAGTGATCATACCTATAAGCCCGACTTATCGGTGCTAGTCTTGAACCAACCATACATTAATAACTCTACTTCATGTGATGTACCCCCTAGGGTGGTGAATAGAGAACCACCACAAGACGCTTCTACTGGGCCTAGTACAGCACTACCACCTGATCAGGTAGGCAATGCTATCCAGAGTATCGTGGATTATAGCAGGTATTGAAGAACTATTCCTGTCGACATTATCTTTATTGGGTGACTGAAGCGCTGACTTGTTTCTAGAAATACAGCTGGTGATATTCATGTGTTGCATGAAGAAATTTATAGTCTCAGGGCACTAGTTACTATGTTGATAGACGGAGACGCCCGGTCACGAAGGATTCTCATGGAAAGAGGTCACTTGGCAGTTCCATTTGCCCAAATGAGAACAGATCCAACTTTAGACCGGTCTTCTATATTTTCCCAAACAGGGGGTCAGTATGCTGTATGTTTATATTATTGATCCTTGCTTGAAAGGACTATGTTAACAAGAGATACCACAGGCGACTCTTATAGCGCCGCCAGCGCCGGACGGGCCTCTGGAGATCGCTGACGCGGAGTTTTACTCGTAGTTTTACTCAATTCCAGTAAGATTAGACTTAGGTTGATTGAATCGAGATTTTATGGCTACATAATACGAGGGACTTGTGGAGATGAAGTTTTATGGAATGCGTTAGGTATGAGGCTAGGTTGAGCATAGCTAGTTGCATTTTTTATCAACTGTATAAATGGCGCACAGCCTTCTCGCAGTTCCTGCTGAAATTAAGGGAAGGCGTCGTTCGTTAGGATAGAGTTTACCACTGTCTTATTTTTAGTACATAGAATAAGGAGGTTCTATTCGCTGTATTACCAACCTCTCTTATAAAGCGGCTTTGTTAAAGTGGATTGTATTATATCTCGACACTCACCTAATTTACATGCTATTCCAAAGTCTATGGATGTGAGACCGTTGCCAAAATACTGTAGAATTTATTTCGGCAGGTAATATAATGAAAATAACGAGTTTATCAATAATATTAACAGCGTCCAATAACCATCACAAAGATAACATCAAGCATGTCGTACCTGTCAAAATAGGCACTTCCTCAACTACAAATAACTATCATAGGAGGACTCGAGGAGTAAAAAATAATTCCAGATTACTATTCCATCTGAGAACACAGCTAGCTTGTCTTCAGACAGATTGTAATCAGTTTTAGCTTCGATACACTAATACATTTAAACTGTGTCACCGAATTTTGCATCTTTCAGGATATTGAGTTTTGGTTCGTTACCTAGACGTTATCCACTATTTTCAAGTCCTATAGGGGAGCCTGTATGTTCGCCACATTTCATATTACATCCTACTTTAGCACGTTAATATTGCAGTAACTCTGCTTGGGAAATAGAGTTGAAAATCTACGAATACTACTGGCATATCTTTGCCACGGACTTTCACGTGGTTCCGCTCTCCGAAGCTCCACCTACTAAATCCGCAATAAAGACTTCAAACGAGAGCCAGCTGCAGGTGAAATTTAAATCTTTGACAAAGACTGTACTCGAGTACATGTTTATCCAATAGTTCGAATATGCAATGTAGCTGACTTTGGTAGCCATCCCTCATAATTCCTCACACGCAGGATCTCTGTGCATGTGAACGATTATATATATAACATTCCGGAGCTAGATGAGTTCGTTACCCGCCACAAAGGGTGAAATCATGAGTGGTCACTCGGTCATGAACATCACTCGGTCATCGTCAAGCACTCGTATAGGATCTTGGCAAGTTAGTGGTGGTTTGGGTTAGTGTATCATAAATGGTAGAGTGCGGGAAGAGATATGGATCTGACTGCACCGGGATAGCCAAAGGTTATTTGAGAGGTTAACCTAATTTGTCGAGCTAGGTTCAACTCTCCACGGGCTACAAATGTATCAATGGTTCTTTGGTTGGGCTTGATGGCATCGGCCTGTGCGGCCGGTTGAACCGGGCCCGCATGTACAATAAAAATAGGTATGCGGCGGTACTTCCTGTCTGTCCCGACCGAGAATAAAAGGGAGACAACTTGGGAGTAGCGCTCTCTTTTTCCTTACGGGCTCGAATAATGTATTCTTGGAGCAGACATTATATATATAGCATGTTTAGCTGGAGTTTTTGGCCAGATTCTGTTACTACATGTAATACATATTTACCAGGCAACACATACGGCGCTATATTTACCTAAGACTTACAAAACAGAAAAATGCAAAATGGAGAAGCTAGAAGTGGCAGAAGGGAAAACTAGTTTTGAGAATTCAAGATAATAGAACTAAACTTCTCATTCTTCCCAACTACGTAGTAATTACATAATCATAAGATTCCCCCTAACTCCTCCTATTCATCAAGCTCGTCATCGAGATCAGAACTGTCTCCAATATCCCCCCCAAGCCCACACCCAAAGGTGTTTGGGAAATGATTAATATCTCCCTGTCCTTGCTGTCGAGAAGAGAAAATTGAGCTCTTCGCTCCAATTTTGCCTTCTATCCCTGTCAGATAATCCACCCCAGTCCACCTTCCGGGCCTAGTAGTAGTGTCATGTTGGGTTACATAGATCCCGCAAAGATCTAACATCATGCTAGATCAGTTGGCTCCCATTGTTCACAGAATGTTATCGATAACATTTTGAACCACTAAGGTGGTCCACAATCTGGAGCAGGAGACTAATATGCTAGACCTCTCGACGTTGGCACCAACATAACCATTTAACCCGCACCGTCTCCACTGGAAGAGTGGGGTACTGCGAACTCGGTATTGTCGCATTGGCCGGTTGAGAATAGTGTCCCATGCAAGAGCCTTGATGTTTTCGAGGCAGGGTATTGCGAACTAAGGTCCTCAAACTGGCTGATCTATCAAAACATTAGTATCAAGCTACACCTGCGCCGTTGTGCCGTTACCTTTGGGTGGTCATCCTCCTCCACTATGAAATCATCATCACTATGTACCCACGAGGTGGGTACTCCCTTGTCGTAGGCCATGGCAATAAATCTACTATACTTATCATCATCGTCAATAAGATTTTTTGGTCTCCTATGGAACTGGTACTAACAGTCCTGACCTTCCTCACTTCTCTCGGAACTTGTTATATATATGGCTATATTTGGGGGAAGGCCAATGCACACCCGTCCTTGAGTATATAGTATCGGTCTCTGGGATCGATGGCATTAACGGGTGTGAACCCCGAGGGCTCGGCCGCCTGTTCATGGATCCTGGCATCGAGTCCCATGGCGAAGGTTGTTCAACCTGTTGGCTAGTTTGGTGGATCTACCCTCCAACAAAGCACCTGACAGCTTGACCTTGTCACGGCAGCGTCCACCCAGTCAAGGCCCGTCTGCCCTCCACTGCTGCTTTGAAGAACATGCAGCCATGTTAGCTAGCCGCAACGTCAATTACCCAGATGACATTTTATAACGTTGGAAGGGAGCTCACCAGAATATCTTTGCGAGATTGCCCTCATACAAAACACCTGGGATTTGATTCAACGCGGGAAAGAATGTTGCTTCCTTGAACGAAGCCGGAGCAGACGACCAATATACTGGACGTTTTTGCGCTGAAACCAGCAAAGTTTCCAACTGCACCGTCTCCAGTGAAGGATGGGTAGTCTCGGCTACAGCCATGAAGCTGTCGGCGAGACCACTTGAGACACACGGCCGAATATAGCACTGCGAAAGGCTATTCCGCTGGAGGGACAACAGTGCCTTGGGGAAAATGTGATGAAACCACCCTCTTACAAAACACCTGACGGTGAGAAAGGTATACTCACTACTTTTCAGGTTAACATTAGTACAGTAGCTCGTCCCTCAGGGCGGTTATTACGTACCTGAACCTTCCTTGAATACGACTAGGTTAGCAAGTTTAATGCCCTAGGTGAACTATGTGCCGTGGAACAGACAAAAGTATTTTGTCAATCGACCCTCCGACAAAACACCTGGGATATATGAAAAGAAAATTTGGCCCGGCTGTATTGAACTAAGCCGGAGCAAGAGACCTGTCCCCTAGGTGTTTTTGGCGTTGACGCCAGCCCAACTTCCAACGGCCCTGCTGCCATGCGCCTAGTGAATGGTGGTTGTTCTGCCTGTGACTCGTCCCAAACCCTGATACTGTCAATACGTTGAAGAGATATGGGATATCATATCTATGATAGTACATTGATCAGTCATTGTTGCAAAAAGAAATAAAACGAAAATAAGCAAATCTTACTTCAGTAGGTTGTGTATTCGATTCCAAACAGCCTTAAGGACGCTCCTAATTCCGTTGGTATTCCTACGAGAGACAAGATCCTTAGAAATGAACTCCACCGTGGGATGAAAATTGTCTTGTGTTCCCGATCGGTATAACCAAATAGATGGATGAATCTTTAGCATTAATATGAAATTAGCTTATCCTTCTATTATCAGATCAAGAGCGAATGAAATAAGAAAGATCAGATGAAATGAAGAAAATGGCTTGAAGAACGGTGTGATGGCTAGACTCCGGCGTGAATTTACCTTATGAAAATTTCGAAAAGCAACCATCATGTGCCCCTATCCCCATCCTCCCTATCTAAGATTAATAAAGGAACATCAGTAATCCGTAAATAGCTTGACGTCTGAGATGAACCTTACACACCTTATGATATTCAATTAAGTCCTTAAAAGAGCCATGAGCTCGATCTTAGTCACTAGTACTAAGTGTGTAGATATGGTCGTAAGTTAAGAAGCACAGTAGATGTGGATTTTCGATCGGCTTCCGAGCGGGTCCTGGACCAGATAGTAGATGAAGGCCTCAGCAGCAACAGCCAGCTGATACGGTTGAGCATTCTGAGATGCATGCTTGTGATCTAGATTTTATTGTAAGATTCTTCGGTGAGCAGCGAGCTGCTCGTAGGGAAGGGTACAAGACTATCACGGGATGTAACTAGAGTATGTCGGTAGCCTAGGAAACATGGATCCGCTGAGCTTGACCAGCTGTACGTTTGGGTAAAGCGCCAAGTCGGAAGGGACAAAGAGAACGCTGGGAGAAGTACACCTCTTTACCGCAATTCCTCCGGGGGTATGTTGCTGATGGTGAGCTACATGCGTGTGTTGAAACATCTTTTTTTTTCTCTCTAGACCGACAGCTTTCTGGGACATCATTTTGACGGCCAACCTTTCTTACATCTACACAACTAGTTACATGTATATTTGTGTAAAATTGTGTATGTGACATTTCATGGCGTTTAAATTAGTCGATAACATTGAGTCGTAATAATGTAGTTTTAAATCGTGAATAAAGAATTCTTTAGTTAAGGCGAAGTCTCGGGTTATACTGAGATCTCCGTCCCCATTAAGTTTCGGTTCTCGTCAATGATCAATCATAAGCAAAAAAGGATACGTATGACTCATGAGATATCACTCGGATATTAGGCAAGGCGTTACAATCATTACGTAATATGTAACAGGGCATTTAACCGTTTCACGAAGCTAACCTTTTCGAGAACAGTAATAATTGCTTCACATATGGGGACAAGGATTTCGAAGAAAGTCAATATGTACAATTAATTCGTCCCTAGAGAAAACCTGGCACATGGCACATTGACAATTTGTTAAGGATAGAATATCCACTTCCCATATGGTTTATCATCCCTGGCACGCAGCCAATCATGCCTGGCACAGGCTAGGGTTATGTGCCAGCAACTCTCGTGTCACTTACCAAGTCTGGCACCCCTGCGACACGGTTACCCTGCCCCGACTATGGTCCATACTGAACCTAACCATTACATCGTATACCAACCACTACCCTAGACGGTATCGTGGGTCCCACCGAAATCTCCCCTCCACCATCGACGGAACAGTCATATGGCACGGTCCCCTGCAAAGGACCCGCCGGCTCAGTACTCGTTTGTCCGGCCATCCCGTGCTTTACTGACGAGAATGAACAGAAACATGGCTGCTCCCGATCAAGAACAGCCCGACTTCGCGGCGATGGTCGAAGTCATGAATGTCATTTCTCGTTCTCATCTATCTCTGGCGACGAACTTGCAGAGGATGGGAAACATTCCAGCTCTTGATGCTGGGGCTCAGATACTGGTTGAGCTGAGAAATATAGGTCAGAGACTCGGTGCTCTGGAGCGAGGAGTCGCGGGGATATCCACCCGCCTCTCTTCCGCGTGAGTGTTTCTCGCTGCATAGCTTGACTATCGGCTAACTGACTATAGGGATTACAACGCTGTAGCTCGCTTGACCAACAGCGCTCTCGCGACGACGGCCGACTCGCGGCTTAGTCCTCTACGGACACCGGACAATCAGGAAGTACCAAACTTTCTGTTGACTCCCGGTGATATCGATCGCCTAAACTGTGAGTCTCTCTCACTTTACACTCTCGTGTCTTTGCGTAATGGAGGATGCCTGTTGACTGTCACCAGCGGCGGATGTGAATGCCATCCTCAACAGCTATGGTCTGCCGACTGTGGGGGTGGTGGCAGTTCGGAGGCGACAGCTGAAGAAGTACCTGGGCATAACCATGGCCGGGATCTAGATGAGTTTCGGGAGTCTTCTTCGTTTGGCTGAGTGCCAAGATCAGAGAGGGGAAGTGTGCGGTTGAACGATACCTGTAAGTAGCTTTCCCCTCTGTTACGTGTGTGCGACTGTGAAAGTGACTTGAACTGACGTTTAAGCAAGGTGAGAAAAAGGGTTTTCTTGCTTTCAAATGAATTGCTTTCAATACATGTAGTACGGTCATAAGCATAGCGAACACTATGCCAAGTGATTAGATTAGATTAGATTAGTATAGCTCAATAAATTAATTAATCTTTCCGAAACCTCAACGTTTCCTACTTCCCATGTTCCACCTTAAGCATAAAAATATTCCACAATGTTAAAAAAAAAATCACGTAGTCGACTCCCAACCTGCAACTGGCACGAGCTAAACATAAAGACCAATAATCTATATCCCCTGTCATAAAGCTTAAAGAAAGAAAGAGAAGGGGGGAAAGAAAGAAATACCGAAATTAAAGGATCCACCTACTTTGCGCCGAGATACTTCCTTTCAACTTAGAATTCCTAGTATCATGAATCCTGTCCTCTTTCATGTCCCCCGACAATTCCTGCCCCCTTCCCCACCCCGGCCCATGCGCCATCCTCTAAAACGTCACTATCGCACATATTCTCGTCTTCATCAATGATGACCTGCAAAGCTCCGTCATACATATATTCATCCACGATGATGGAAGAAATTCCCGCCGCTTCCATTATCAACTCGTCAATTCGTCTCTCTAAACTCCGGTGTTGCTCACGCACCCAGTCCGCTAGACCATCTACACAATCCCCATCACCAGGTTCACCTATACCATGATGAAGACCGCAATCTTCGTCACAATTGTTACCAGTATAATCATCATCACTTTCGTCGCTCTCGCCGTTGCCTACCTCTCCCGCCCCATCCTGCTTCTTCTTTGCTGCTTCTTCAATTCTAAAATCCTCCATTATCGCCGCGTTTTTATCGTGGTATTCATCATTGTGAATACCATCGACGTCCAATTGTATTCTTTCCTTTTGGGTAGAAAACACTTCTAAAGCCCTGATAGCGTCCTCAATTCTTTCATAGATCACCTTAGACCCAGAATCGCCTATCGGAACATAGCTTATCTCGTTAGTGTCATCCCAGCATCCATGATCCCTAATGAATACTTGTATTTTTTGACCGCCGATTTCCATATCCGCAGCTGAAAATCCGACAAGGGAGGGGATGCCATCTGTGGCTTCGAAAGGCATAGATATGTAACTATGAGCGGTGAGATTGATAAAAACAGGAACACCTGAAAACCTTGCTGGGATAAGGTAATGATCGCCTCCCGGGATTGTATGCTCTTCGTCAATAGACATTTCGGAGTCACTATCGCTTTCAAAAGTCGTTCCCCGTGGGGGATCGTGCGATGAAGGAGACTGATCGGGGAGAGGTCCCGTATGCTCGGAGATAGGCGTCTTAAGGGCCTTTACATCAACCCATTGCCTGGTCTCGAGAGTGTGAACGTGCTTCTGAGTGTGAGGCATTGATTGTTCGATGGTCGACATTTTTTTTATATTCGAATTGCAAGATGAAATATGTTATATTCAAAGGTGAATAGGTTTTAAATTGCGTGTGTGCGAGATCCTAGAGCAATATACTGGTTAGAGATCTGTTGACAGTTTGTTTTTGAGGGGCTTAGTAGTGGAAATACCGAGAACGTCAGTGAAACAACAGATGAAGGTTGATCAATTGATCAATTGAGGATATGTTGTTTCGGGATTGTAATCAAGAAGTCCGAGCAGGGAAGCGTTATCAAGAGTTGATTGTGATATAACTTGCAGAAATCAAGAGATATGAAGCAGTAAAGAAAGGGACCATAAATATCTTATGAATGTGATGAGTGGAAACGATGGAAAGGGAGAAAGGTTTCGATTCAGGATCTAGATATATATGGGTGAAGGTACGGATGATTGCAAAAGAAATATATTGACGATGGTTTCTGTTACTGGAGAGGCAAGTTGGAGCAAAGTTAGAAGAAGAGAGGAGGGAGGAGAATATTAGTACGTTACTTCACGGAGGGCCAATGACGTGAGCAGTAGCCTCAATTAAACCGTGTGTAACTTATCTCCAAAGTCTCGTGAACACTCCAGGTACATGTAGGTTCTGGTTAGCACGGATATATAAGTATATCTACTAATATATACCTGTTGGACCTATGTCAAGCACTCGATCAAAAGGGACTCGAAGCTTAGATAGAAATTTCAAATATCTACGATTAAAAAAGAACGTGCATACAATGATTATAAGCAAGAAGCAAAACGAGGATATTCTTCTAATAGGGATTAGAATCTAATATTTCTAAGTTTAATTCCTATCTCGCTACAGCAGTCGGACATCCAGGATGCCTTTTCGATACTTCCTTATACGTATATAAATACAAGATAGAGGCGATATCAGACAAGTAAATTCAAAAATTTAGAAAGCTCCTCCAAACGCAACCTCTTAAATGCGGGAATAGGGTGTCCATATATGCCGGAAGAGCGGAACGCCTTTGTAGAACTACGGTGGTCTTCCTAGTGCCAGTAGGCTTCTTATACCGGTATCCCTAAAAGAAAATAATTAGGACCACCGGAGTATAAAGAGGTACGAAGTAATCATGATAGCAGCGTGTCTAAGGTCATTACGGTAGTACAGAGAGAATCTAGTTAAGACTGTAGCTCGTGTTCTACTCTCGGAAAAAAAGAATTAGTAATTAAAGTAACCTCTATAAGTAAAGCACTCAGTTATAGAGCAATCCTGCACCTTATCAAACCAAAGGAAAGGATTGCCGGCGAGGCTGTACTTGAACCGCATCGTACAAGATACCGGGTTCCGGTTTACCTTTGACAAGTCGCAACCGAGTGCGATTAATTACCGACTCCAGGTAGAGATAAGATGGGCTGTAAACACGTACTCATAAAGGAGAGTAAAACTCCTACATTTGGACGTCGTTTTAGACCCGCCATGCCTTTCCCAAGCTTCTAGCCGTGCATGGAACTGGATTTTGGACCTAGAGATCTGAGTATTCAATTAGTTCTGTGTATCGATTGCATTCGATCTTGTGGATAGAGATCGCTTCGGTACGTAGAGGCTTCACAAATTAAAACGTTAGAACAGGTACGTACGTACATATATAGATCACCGTAGGTATTGACATCCAAGTTCCCTAGGAAAAGAACTTATACGAACTTTGGCTTGGTGGTGGGCCGAGAACCGTCAATCTTTCTCGTTTCGGTCGTGACTATAGTGTCCATTCGACAATATATCAGGATCCAGATATATCTGTCCTCATTGCCAGTAAAGTCTCATGCACGCGGCCGGCCTCGTGGGCTTGTGAGGTTGTTTGTACACGTATAGTCGTTCTGGTTCCGTGGTTCCGTGAATTCGGGTGCTGTGGCATTGTGTGGTCTACCGAAACCAGCTGTGGGGGAGGGGAGAAAAGAGATAGCCTCGCTAGCCCTATTCGCTTCCGCTGGTCTACGCCCTGTCATGACAGTTATACACATGTATATTCCACACCTAAAGCTAAATATTGATTAAAAAAAGAGTTTCCGTCATAGGGGAGTACTGAAGTGATCGAGAGATCGAGAGTTCCAAGAAAAACAGCAAGATATATACATCACTCCTATGCCGGCTCTTGCAGTTGGGTACCACTATAGGAGCTCAGTGAGTTTCATATAATTGCTGGAAAAATATTTAACTTACGGATGAAAGAATGTCATTTTGTTATTATTACTCATTCTGACATCAACATATAGGTAGTAAAAATAACATTTACTCTGCCTATGTAGCCTACTGGGCTTTCTTACTTATCCCATTCTCAGGTCTCGTAAAGGATGAACATGTACATACATAGTGTCCTCGATTACCAAAGACTAATACACTAGACATGTATTCAATCAATAACAAATTCGGTAGTTCTCAAATATCATCAACCTCCATGCGGTCAATGTTTGATTTTTCCTCCTCGTCTTGCTCGAAATCTTCCTTGACGTCTTCCTTGACATCTTCCTCGTCAATCTGGTCCGCATTCCTCTTGAGATTCCGCCTAGAACCTTGCTGAATATCCTGGTCATGATTTTGGTCGATAGCTTGGCTAAAGCCCTGCTCACCCACCTGTCTGACGATCACTTTGATAGTATTTTGGAAGAGCTTTTTGACCATTTTGAGACCTTGATCGATGGAATCTGCGGTTTCTTTGATCCTAATAGTCTCCTTGGTCGTGCCAATCTCCTTGACAGTGTCCTCAAGAAACTTTTCCATTGTAAGTAAGAATTGACTTCTGTCGGCCTGCTCGACTTTGGGCATGGGGACTTCGGGCATGGTGACTTCGGGTATGACGGCTTCGGATATGGCGCCTTCGGGAACGACGGCTTCGGGCACGGCATCTGTCATAATCTCACTCTCTTCCTCCCTTGTACGGTATAGCACCTCGGCCTGCAGATTTTCCTCGTCCATAATCTTCAGGACCTTTTCCCATTCATATTGACAACTAATCCTCCCGACGCGAAAGTTGATAAAATCCCCCTTTAAAATCACTTTGACTCTGTAGATCCTTTTAAACCCGTCTACCCTATGTTTTACATAGAGCAAGTGGACGAAATCGAGAAAGCTCGGAGGATCTCGGCAGTAGATGTAGACGTAGTCCAGACGTTCCGAGTTACGGTAATCCATGTGACTAGTTGCGAATCTGTAGATACTATCTGCGGATCCGGACCCCTCATCGGAATTCCTAGGAGACGACTCACGGCTACCAACTGCCTTACTACCAGAATCTCCTTGTCTATTAGGCACGATGGGATTGGTGGTACGCGCAGGTCTTTTCCCTTCTCGGACGCTCATAAATTCATGCTCCTCCTCTTCTGAGTCGATGGAAGGCTCAAGGCGCCCAGGAAGGCTCCCATTCGCGTCGTCTTCCTCATCACTATCTTCACGCGGGATACTCATTTCACGTGTCCAATCCCGGATGCCCCTAGGATTATACGTATTAAAACCATCTTCGCTATCACTATAGACGGCTTCTGAACTGAAAGAGCTCAGTTCTCCAGAACTGATAGAGCTCAGTTCTGGAGAACTGACAGTGCTCAGTTCTGGAGACGTGACAGCGCTCAGTTCTGGAGAATTGACAGAGCTCAGTTCTGGAGAACTCTTAGGTTGGCTAGGAGGGTCGGATAGGTCCTGATCCAAAACATCCAAGGGAATATCCTCGGAACCCCGCATGTTGTTTTCATTGGGAGCCATGTTTTGGTTGAACGTCGAAATATCTTCGAACAGCAGGTGTGCATGACGCGGTGAGAGGGACCACGGGAAGGTTTTATTATCAGTCTGATCGACGTGTCCGGCATGTATCTTATTAGAGGATGTGTCTTTATGATCGGAGAACATAATGTTTGTACTGGTGCGTTGGCCTTTTAGAGTGTTATCAGCGTCTGTCAACGGCTACTTCGAGCTTCGGTGCCTACGACTTAATGAGGGCAAAGAACAGCGTTCGATCGATATACACACCAATGTCACCACTCGCAATTAGTTCATGTAATCTTTTATTGGCGGAATTTCCATGAGACAATATATCCATTTGATCATTATTCAAGTCATCAGTGTCCCTGATAAGACTATATTTGTCTTTGGAGTCTTTACAATATCTCTTGACGCTGTTACTTTTGACGTTAAGGATGCCCTTCAAAGTCTTCATTAACGTTGCCGGATTGTAGAAAGCTTTATATCCATGGATACCTTCCCAGTTGACGACAAACCTCCAATGAGATGTATTAACGGTATAATCGATCTTCACGCGTTTACGACGCGGCGACTCATTATCATCGTCTTCGGGAAATTAATGAGTGGAGTCAATACTCGCACCCTGGTCTCCAAGTGGAAAAGAGTCCTTATCAAATGTTTTGCAAAGCAGGATTACCCAAGTAGGGAGCCATTTCGGTAAAGAATCCTGGGAGGATGTTCTCTGTGAGCGCAAGGCCGAGGGCGCCTTGGTGCGGCATGCATCTCTCAAACATTTTGCAATAGTGAGTTCTCGTGAAGCGCGCTTACGCTTAATGCTCTGAAAAGTAATGCTATCTTCACAGGTATTTTGAGGGGTCGAGTAAGCATCGATACCGAAATATCGGACATCGCTGAGACTGTGTGCGTTGACCGGATTGCCGTAATACCATTGAATGAAACGAGACGTTTTGTTCGCCATATAAGGCTTGGGGGAGCTTGATTTTTAGTAGTCACCTCCCAGATTCTGAAATATCGATAAAGAATGAGGAGTCCCCTGAATAGCTCTCCGAATGTTGGCTGACGACGAATGTTGACAACCGTGTGGTTGGGATTATGAGGATTAAAAAGCCCGTTCTCATAGGCGGCCTTGAGTCTGAGCCAACGACTAAGTGAAAGAACGGCTCTTTTAAAGACATCATTAATGCTTTTAAACGTGGAAGGGTATATATAGGGTTAGCTCTGATAGTCTTTTTCCACTATGGGAATAATTATCAGGGTAGCAATTAATGTTACATCGTATAGTCTCATAAAATCAACAACGTTTCTTTGTTCAACAGACCAATATGTCATTCTCACGAAGGTATTGATATATACGTCGACCTATCTCTCCCATGCTGGGCCATGTTTCTCCGGGCCTTCGAGGGCTATGAGGTTGACATCAAGGTTCATATGGATCTTTAAAAGCTGGATAAAATCGGTCCCTTCGGTAGGGTTGAGAAATTTGTTTTCATATATACCATCGGTATGTTGAGGGCGAACTGATACTACATATGGACATGATGGGTTTTGAGAAAATTTGAGGCTGGTTTCTGGAATATTTCTATGACAACCTGACATCTTATGGATGAAAGTAATATTGTGGGATATAGGTTGCAAGAAATACATATTTGGAGTAGAGTAAATTCTGTCCCAGATGGATGAGAAATGAGATGAACGTTGTAATAATCAGCGAATGGTAAATATAGAGTCCGTTAGAAGGCTGAGTGGTAAATAGGTGACCAGGAGGTGGTAGAGGGTTAGGAGCCATGATAGTGTTCGGGTGCTCGTATTAATTATTTCTCGTCACAGGTGATCAGGAGGAAGCTTGAGGAGAAAAGTATCCTCTGACTAATAGGCAGGCAGCAGGTATGATTAACCTAAGTGTCAGTAGACTTTTATCTCATGCGTGGAAGAAATCCACCGTGCCAGCTGCTTTTCAAGTCTAAGAAAATCTTATTTCTTACTACATGTATATATATAGAGCGGGGCCGGGAAGCAGAGACATACGTGCAGTACCTGATCTAAGCCATATGTACATGTATAGTTATAGCTTACCCATAGCATGTTCTGAAGCACATGTTGTGAGGAGATCTTATAAAGCCTTTAATACATTTTGTAAAGGTAGCTAACCTAAATGTATAAACTGTGTGATTTGGGAGGTACACATGCTCGGGCCAATCAAGGAATCATACATGTATAATATATGGGCTGCTTGAGATGTTTTTGGCGGGTTGATCTCGAGAGCTCACGGTACATGTACTTAACTGCATGTCTTCAGTGGTTTATGAAATCTAGATCTAAAGAATAATCTTGATGATGCTTGGGCTATTGAACGTCTGATATATATTATCTGCTCATATTATTGTTTATTCCGGCATGCAGTCGAAATGAACTCGATGGTTGCGAAGTGTGCATGCTACATGTACTTACCTTCGGTCCCGCAGCCTATGTTCTCCCAACTTACTAGTAGAGTGACGAAAGCGGGTCACCGTTAACGCATTCCTATCGTGTTCACATATATCATTTCTTTGACATCCTACACAGAGCTTTCTTCTTGACCTTTTCTTTTCAATGAGTAGTAAAAGTGATATATTGTTCTATGACACCCTAAAAAAAAAGAACTTAAACACTCAAAACTTGATTAAAGATTTTTCTCTCTCTCAAGTACTCGGAAGTTTGCTAAGTTCCTTCAGTTCAACTGCTAGTGCACGTGGTATTTTGTTCCATATGTTCTATCTCGACAACTAACAAAAATAAATCCTATCGTTGCAATTGCCACTGGTTTGGTCCGCCACATCAAGTTACAGCTTGGATTCTATTGAAATTGGATTCTGACGCGAGGGTATATCTCACCCTTTGACACTGAAAAGATTCCTCCTGATTGGTTAATGTTGATAAGAAAGAAGGGTAGCGGTCGTGAAGGTTGGAGGTGAGTCGATCAAGATGTCATTGGATATAAGATGTACATTTATCTACATTCTATTTGTCTTGGATTCTTACCGACTGGGAGCTGGAAGCTGTGGAACGGTACCGGAACGTGGAATTCGCGATCAAGAGGTGTAAGCAAACACCCTTTCTTTATTCATCATACCACGAATCGATACTAATCATTCAATTCTAGATCTCTTAAGAATTCAATCAGTACCGATATACCACGATATACATTCCCTTGACCATGAGTACTCGGTGGAAAAAACTACTGTTTGATGTACTCTACCCCCACTGAGGTAGGATCAACCATCAATATATCACATATATTTTGAGATAATGAAGGCTACTTTATATGTATTGAATAGCGGTCGCCACGGTTGAGGCGACAAGTTTCTCACGGGAGCCGTGGATAACGCCGGTAGTTTGGGATCCGGGATAAGGCCTCGGAGGCGGGGAAAATAATGTCTTGTACGCTACATGTACAACCCCCACCCCTACTGTTCTTTCCCTAGTTTTTATAACGTGTCTACATGTATATTGATGAAGGGGAAGACACTAGTACACTGCTGCAAAACGCCTAATGCATTTCCTCCGTGTGTTTCTATGACCACCCACCTACATCTCATATCCTCTTACTTTTTCCTCCACTAGAGTCGAGAATTATTCGAGAGCATACTGTGCGTATCGCTTTCTACACAAGTTACCACCAAATTCTAGGGTAGTATTAGCTCATAGAGGAATTTAATATCTATAGTACCATAAGGAATCCAGAAGCGAGTTAAAATGTTGGTATAAAGAAATAGGAATGCCGCAGAGCCTCAGACCCCTTGGACAACGCATTTGAAAACAGTAAAGATTAGGTGCTGACCTGGTGAGAAACAGTTCGACAACTACACCAAACTATAACCAAGGGAAAAGCCGGATAATAGAGTTCTTGGAAGAGGGTCTCCCTGCAGGCTTCGTTCTGTCCGGTAGTAGGCCGAGTAGATTTTCAAGGATTTGGAAACCTTGTGACACACACCTTACATCTATTTTATTTCGCGTGATATCTTATGACGCAGCAATACGCGCAACTTTTAAGTTATTTCTTGGCTACCGTTGTCTGGGATTTACACCGTAGGTACTCCCACCGATGCCGAGTGCGAGTGGTGAAGCCCCAGCTTAAACCGCTTCTACAGGAGCTCCCCACAACCGCAACACCTCAACGTCAGGTCATCACCTTTCATCAAATACAGCAAGATGCATCTCGAACGTTCAAACCCAACCCCAGAACACGTTCAGTCTCTCGATCCCACTGCAAACTGGTTCCCTGAGATTGCTCAATGGATGTTTATCGACAGCAATGGTGCTATTGAATTTGAGATGATGTACATATACTTTGCTCCATTTACTCCATTTCATTACTAACCTACCATAGACCAGATTCGTCAGAAGAGGGTGATAAACCGAGAGCTGGAGGCGAAACTGACTCCATCGTGAAGACACCAAATGGACTGGAAGATACTGCTCTAACCGCTTCCAATCATGACGGAATCCCAATTCATCACGATTTCGGGCCGGCGCTCGGGCAGATCAAGCAGGAAGATTTAGGATTCTTATCCCGAGGAGAGGAAACGAGATTCATGGAACCTCGTCCTGGATGGACTGCTCAAACACCAGTCAGGCTGGACAGTATTTTGGGTCCCAATACTAGAAATCAGCGCCCCGGGGTCTCTGCGTATACCCAACCTGGAAACGCTTTTTCCTCGCCGGAGCGGAACTATAACCTGTCTCAGGGAACGTTTCAGTATCCACAGCACGCCCCGTTTCCTATCAAACTCTCCACAATCAGGCCTCAGGATATGTATCATCCTCAACCCCAATCGACTGCCGCGGCCTTTCTCAGACGACTCAATTCTGCTGACGGGATCAGCCCTGACCATAGGCATCCTATCTTACCTCCTGTTCCTATCCAAGGATACACTGGGACGTACTATCCTCTTCAACCTACGCGCTGGCCACCGAGGATGACCGTTGACTATATTCCGGGGTACCCTCCGTCACCTTATCTGAAAGAAGGCCTCCCTAACTGGCGCCTTGAGATCGACCAGTTCAATAAGTCCTTCGAGGCGTTAGGCGGTCCCATTCTTCAGATTGATAGTATTCTCAGGAGAAACTCCCATATCGAGAAGAACAACCTCTGGAAAACCAAGCCGCCAGTGGCTCTAGGCTCTGCCTTGTACGCACTATCTTACAACGTGGAATCTCAGCAGTCGGCACAGCATCACCAAAGGTCACGTTATCAAGGTCTCCTTCATGATCATCGAGGTCCCTATGACCAAGAGTCCCAGCAGCAACAACATTTTCAGCAACAGGCCCTTCAGCAGCAAGGTTTACAGAAGAAAGCTTTCCAACCGCCCGTATTCAGGCAATCTTTGTCCCCTGTACAGACACCACTCGGGCATCTCCCACTTTTCGGTCCACATGCCTCATACGGTCAGCAAAACCATTTCTTGACACCCGAGCATTCAACACCAAAAGCCGGCAGCTGGTCGAGGAAGAAGAAGGGAGGATTGAGCCTTCTAGATGCCCGCATGGCAAAGCAGAGGGAGGGGTATAGAAGGAGCTTGAGAGTCGGTGGTATCCAAAGTGATAACTAGGCTTGGGGTGGGAAAACACATCCGCCATGTACGGATGATAAGTTTTCAAAAGATTCTCCCGGATTTCGAGGGCAAGGAGGGGTTAGGTAAAATAGGGATACCTTTCAGATAGATAGACGTCATAATAGTAATAAAGTCTGTATGGGTCAAAATGAATTTTTAGTGCGTCTTGGCGGGTTAAGATAAAAGTTTCATATTATTATATATGGAATCAATGTAGATCATGTAGTTTAACTGTAAATTAATGTGGCTTGTGGTTACACTAATCTACCTGAAGAATTAAAGTAGGATATGCTCGATATAGAGAGTCCCGGTCTTGCTCACAGAATGAGGGGAACTGAAAGTCTCGGGATCAGTATGAAGAGACTACCTTCATGCTCCAGAGGTATCCAGCATCGATATATATATATATGTATATGTATCTAGCATATATGCTTCCCCCGCCCCCACCCTCCAATCCACCCCGCCCCAAATCTTGCTCGCCAGGAAACCCATCTCCCGCAAAAACAAGTGAACTAGATACATGTAGCGATTTATCGCGGGGAGGAGCCTGCCCGCTTATCAGAATCAGCGTTTTAGTTGGTATTTCTTCCCCTGCGCTGCACCGCGGGGGTCGGGGCCGGGGCTCACTTTGTTTCTTTAATTTCCTCTTGTTCATTTTCTGTCTCTGAGTGCCTAGCAGTCTTCTACATAAGTACTTCTGAACGGTGAACTGGAACGCTCCCCGGTCGGATGGAACTTCTGACAAGATACTCTACACACTGTGTAAGGTCCGAGTACGTTAGGAGAGAAGTCTGTTTGCTTGTTTAATTAACGAATGTATGTAGTTAGCATCTAGGGTTAGGATTTGTCGAGTATGGTTTGACCTCACCTCACCTCTCGATCTCCCGCAACTACATTTCTAATTATATAAGACGTCAAACATATTCTACATTCACAATACCTGATATGAACAGGCCCAAGATAGTTGAACGACCCAGGCCACACGGAAATCCGAAGCAGTGCTACATCTGGCGACGCTGACGGACCGCGAGAATACATGGGAACCGAACAATTCCCTTGTGGAGACACCCTTCCAAAAGCAATTAAAGTGTTAACAGAACATTCCAGAAATCATCAGTAAAGAGGATCACATGATCATTTAAACACTCATTGGGCCTAGATCTCACATGCGGCCGGCCACTTTGAAGTTTAGGTACCTCGTCCAGGCTCAAACATGCTAGCTCTCTACCCGATATCATGACGGTTAATCACTTTTTTGAAGAACAAAAGTGCATGTATTCTTTAATGTCTTATTTAATAGGTACGTTATCCGATTCATTATGGAAATAATATCATAGGGAAGCCATCGAATGCTTGTGCTTGTTATATTTCTATAAACATTTACATGTGGCAACGTAGGTCGATAGCTTACATGTAATGAAGATACATGTACATGTACATGAAACGTGACACGGTGTTCGCGACGCACTAGAGAACGATTATAAGACAGATATAACGTAACTCACAACTCCCAGTCCACCCACTCCCGGGTCCCAATGCGCGAATACATCCTTCTCCCCTAGGTCATTCTACCTTTTACAACTTCAGGAAAACTTTGTTCGAATAACTATATCATCGATACCGAGCTTGGAGTTCTCGTTCCAAATTTCCTATTCTCAACAGTTCGCATAGGAGGTTCTATACTATCATCAAGTCAAATCTCTTTGTCTCAGAGTTAAAATATCAATATCATCCTATATCGTATGAAAGTTCTTTCAAATACTCTCTCTGATGATAGGTCACCTACTCACAATAACAGGGCGGATATGACCATTCCGAATGAACCCAGTGGTCTCAAACCTCGACCTGAAGATGAGAAATATTTAGAGCCCACATATCTTATCAATCAATGGTATCGATACTCACGAACTGGTGACTGTCACAACGATAGCTGGGCAAGAAGTATCCTGCCACGTCACTTTTATTCCCGAATGGACAAAGCTAGTAAACTTCATCTTTTACATATTCAAGGATGTGATTATTACTTTGAGTCGCGTAAGCTGCCAGCTACCGAGAGGAGGAGAATGCGATTATCCGATATATTCCATTTGTCCTTTGGAGCAATGTACGATGTTATCTCCCAGCCTCCGTATTCCGATCTGTGGGGGAACTATACGGAACAAGAGCAGGAATTGATCGTTAAATGGGAGATACAGGCCAAATGGCAGTCTTGGATTACGCAGGTAGAATGGGAGAATGGTGACTCTCAACGACGTATCGAAAGTTCACAGTGTGGGGAGATCATCCAAATGATAGAGTTGGGAATACAAGAAGCTCTGAATGTTATTGGCAGCCAGAGAACTGCTCAGTGGCTTGAAGACTGGTTGGATATATTTTTGTATAATACGAGCCTTGAGGATGACGTCTTTCTAGGCGCGCGCACATGGTCATATCTGAACTCTTGCGGAAATGCTTCTATTGCACCGGGCTGCGCCCTCTCCCTAAGCGGATGGCAACAACAAATCAATAATTTTCGTTTTCGTCACGCCCTAGACATCAAGTTGGAAGATGCTATCACTTGTTTTTCATATGGGGCAGACATTCTAGAGCTCCGTCTCCATCGCTTTGCTCAGGAGGGTGGCCCTACCAATTTCAACCGCACTCTGAATTACATAAGGCGCCTCATCTTTACGATCTCTCTCTGTGTTGATCACCAAATCGACCTTCTGTTTCGATATAATGTTGAGAATAATGAAGTTGTTCCCGTCATGGGTATCAAGGACAGGCAATCAGTACAAAAGTTTCTACTCCAGCAGGTGAAAGATTGTCGACACCCTAGAAGCAGAGAAATTCTGAGCTTTTGGTACAATGCCAAGTTTGTCCCTTATGTCAAGTGGAATTTAATTTGTGTCGGATACCTTTGGGCTGCTCTAACCACCACTACGCTCTTGTCGCCCACGAAATTTATTCTCTGCTTTAATGAGCAGGGACCAATGAGGGTACTAGATCAAGTCACCGAGGTGTCGCAGGATATAGAAGCGTTTTTGGTTGGTTTGAACGTTCTCCTACAAGACATAAAGATCAAAAAGAAGTCTAAGAAGAAAGGACGGAAAGGGGGTTCGAAGCATCTTGCAACTAGCGAACCTGTGGCCAAAGAAACTGAGCAGTGTAACGACGAAGAAATTCAGGTTCATTCCGAAATTCCATCTCCAAATCCGGGAGAAGAAATCCGGAACAATATGTCTGGAACCCTTGTGAATGACGTACATAAACCAGCAGACTTGGAAATAAATAACCTTTTATCGAGTGTCCGAAACGCCCTGGAGGTTAAGACCGGAGAAATAAGTAAAACAATGGCGCTTTCGAGTGCGGATAATTCAAGAGAATCAAAACCGACTTCCAACGCCGACCAGAAACAAGACGAAGACATAGAAAAGAAAAATGGCGATCGGGCAAAGTTCAACTGTAAGACAGGAGATGTAGGGCCGTCTCATATTTTGACGGAAATCAGTAACAAAGACGAGAAGACATCAAATCAGCCCGCTACTGCGAAGGTGGTCGACCAATTATCTATCCCTCCTCGCCTTGAAAGCATTCCCGAAAAGGTGATAATTAGGACCGGAATCCCTGGGGCCGGAAAGCTCGATCATGATACACCAATCCTATTAAAGACGGGCGGTGTATGTTTAGGGTCAGGAATGATTGATGCAATGCTTACTGAGACGGAACAAATATCAACAAAAGTATCCAAGGTAGATATTTACCCGATATCAAATACCCGAAAGATGGGTAAGATATCGGCATTGTCTACTACGTTTGGAAGGAATGCAAAACGCAAAGTTGATTCCATCGCGACTGAAACTCAAATAGCAGTACTAGAACGGAATGACTTCGACGAAATCGGGTATGGAGGTAAGTGTAAGCCTATCGACACTTTAGAAACCGAAGTCTCTGGCTCAAGTGAAGATAATCATTTGGTAATAAATAAGAAAGAAGAGAAAGTTCTGTCGCTGCATTCGCGGCCGGAAGAGAAAGACTGCGTGGACGATTCATTCTCCACCCGCTGGGATGAGCTAGAGAAAGAGCTTATTCTGAAGCAACAGGAAGAAGAGAGGGCCTTGGGTATGGAACGGCCAAAAGGAGATGCTAAAGAACAGAAACAGCGTGTAAATTCTCTGGCTGAAAGAACAAACGGGAAATCTAATGCTTCAACAGCCGTGGGCGTTACCGCAGTAATGACCGATTGCTCTCCTAGACTTGTGAGTCCTAAAAGCTTTCTTTCAGTCAAAAATAGCAAAACTGAGGTATATATCAAGAGAACACCAACAAAGTATCCCCAAGAAAGGAAGCAGGCATCGACACCAACAAGGCACCCTAAAGAAAGAAAGCAAGCATCCACACCAACCAGGTATCCTACTAGAGAGAGGAAGCAAGCATCGGCAGAATTTCAGCACAGGACAGGGAGTCAGAAGAAAATTTCAATAACGAATACCATGCCTGATACCTCTCCCCTTGATGCAAAAAATAACGAAAAACGATTTCTTAAGTTTAAGGGCCGTAAGTTGTTTCACACGACAGGTACGCCAGAGCAGAAGGTCGACATCGATGGGTTGGGCAAAGCCCTATCTCCTTTCAGGAAGAAAGATGAAAGAGCTCTAGGGAAATTGAAGTCACCACAGCGGTCGGCAGGAACACCAGTAAAGGGGAAAGAACTTGATACTGTCTTTATTGCATCTCCTACTTGGCCTCGCCAAGTCTTATTTCCTAAGAAGAGTGAGGAAACTGAGCGTGATCTGGGGAAATCGCCAACGGGATCGCGTCCAACGCACATGAAAGAAGAAGAGGATCAATGGGAAATATTATCGGACTTCGAGGACTCATATTCTACTGAAAGTGGTTGGAAGCTGGTAACAAGGCCAGATAAACGGAAGACTAAGGACAAGTCTTCGAAAAACGTCATGCCCCAGGAGGATAATAAACCTTCTCAGAATATCAAACCTTCTGAGAATTCAAAGATTTCTGAGAAACCAAAGCCTCCGGAAAATACAAAGCTTTCTGATTATATCAAGCCTCCAGAAAACACAAAGCATTCTAAGAAGACCAGGCCTTCTGTGACTTCCAAGCTTTCTGAGAAACCCAAGCCTTCTGAGAATCCCAATCTTTCCGAGAAGCCTCAGCCTTCCGAGAATCCAAAGCTTTCGGAGAAACCCAAGCCTTCTGAGAATCCTAAGCTTTCGGAGAAGCCTAAGTCTTCTGAGAATCCAAAGCTTTCGGAGAAACCCAAGCCTTCTGAGAATCCTAAGCTTTCGGAGAAGCCTAAGCCTTCTGAGACTCCCAAGCTTTCTGATGAGCCTAAGCCTCCAGAAAATACATTACGGACCTCAAAATCATTTGAGACGACACAGAAACTTGAGGAGCGAAGGTCTAATCAACCTCTGAGAGTTGAGGTAAAGCAGGAGGCGAAGGAGACAATTTTGAGGAATGACATAACTAAAGAAAATATTCCAGATTCTGTTACCAAAGGTAAGTTACTTGAAAGATCGTTATCAAGCTCCAAATCTAATATACACTGTAACTAGAGTCTAGTGGATCCAAGAAGTCGCCCTTGTCTGAAGTACGGAGTTTAGAAAAGCAGGCTAAGAGGCAAGAAATGCCCCCCAGGCAGACAAACTCACAAGTTCTTGAAAAGAAGGATTGGGCTTCTATCATTTCAAACTACGAAGCTGGGGGTAGATTAGGGGCAAAGGAGATACAAACTAAAGCACCTAAGAAGGCAACAAGTGTCCAAGCCCAAGTTATAGAAAACATAAAGCAACCGGAGGCAGAAAAATCACAAATATTATCTATTATAATACCAAAGGGCAGCAAGATATTTTCAAGTATAACTAAATCCACTATAGACGGTGAGGGGAAAACGGAAACAGGGCCTGAAAAAACTCTTTGGAGGTGCCCCCCGCTTATCAAATCCACTACGCCAATTCACGTCGAACCCGTTCAATCCAAACCTACAGAAGCCAAAGAAGTCAACCCGCTAGATACTATATACCCCACTCCAAAGAGCGAAGGGATAAGGGAAAAGGGTCCTGAGAAGAACGTCTGGGGCTGGCCTCCCCTAGCAAAGAAATCTATAACCCCAATCCCCCCCGAGCCAGTACAACACAAAGGTACAGACGCAAGAGAAGCTAACCCGCTAGACAATACATACGCGACAACTCTAAAGAGCAAAGTAAAAAGGGAAATAGGACCTGAGAAGAACGTCTGGAGCTGGCCTCCCCTAGTAAAGAAATCTACAACCCCGATTCCCCCCGGGCCAGTTCAACACAAAGGTACAGACCCCAAAGGAGTCAAGCCGCTAGACAATACATTTCAGCGACAGTTAAATACTGTTGGTGCGGAAGGTGACATCACAAAGACGCATAGAACGCCCTCAGAAGAACAGCAGCAAGAGTCAAAACACAGCATGGGACTCTTTGAAAATCGATCGAAACATGAGAATACATTGCGCACAAGGGACAACCAAGTCAAATCCAATACCGATACACCAACCGGGCAGAAAACGCAGCAAGTACAAACGCAGTCTGCAGATATATCCAGGAAATATCAAACGCTCCAGGAAAGAGGCGGTGATCTAATTAAGGTAAAAGGCAATATGGTCACTCCGGGACATCTACAAGCGAGAATAGGGGATAGGAACAATGCCTCGAAAGCACAGGTAACCGTTGAATCTCTCGTAGAGAGCGTTTTTGACCCAAAGAACGCTGTTTGGGTCCAAAAAGGTCTCGATTTGCAATTGCTAAATCCTAAGAAAGAAAGAACGGAACATATTTCTGCAAAGCAAAAACCCCACAAATTTCCAACCATCGGAAAAGTAGTTAAACATGAAGCAATAATCGAGAAATTAAAAAGAGAGATACTGGAAAAAGAGCAAGAATCGGTTTCTTTACGGGTACAATTGGCACTGAACGAAGAATTAATCCGAAAAGACAAAAAAATTCAAATATTGGAGCAAGAGATATCTGGGAGGGACGCAATTCTCTCGTTGTGCCATGCCAGGATTAGAGATCTGCTACAAGATAGGATTGGACTGGTCGCGGAGGCTACAGGATTGCGTTGTTTTATTGATGTTCTTACTCATGGAACTGCAGCAGATCGTGCAAGAGCTATGCTAGACGGTCATATGTCTATACAACGTCCACTTTTGAGGTCCGCCTATGTGAACTCGCTAGGTCAATTCATTGAAAATCGACCTGTAAGATTTTCGGCCACTCACCTATACTCCCGTAAACCTTGTCGCAAATGAGCATTATGAAAGTCTAACATTACGTTCTCCTAGGTATTGCGGAGTCCCCCCAGCTCCAATCGTCCTTACACAAACACCGAACACGATATTGTTGCTATATTAGACGGGATCAATCCAAAACTAGACCAACAACCATTGATGGACATTGATAACGCTCCCGTAAGACCTGAATTTAATAAATTCTCAAATCCTTACTAATATGTTCTTCCCGCAGAACATAGTTCACATGTATCCTACCACGGATCAGAGAAACCTCAACTTGCCTACGCTTGATCTGGCACCGCCTGGTCCCCCGGACGTAGGCCAACAAGTTGGAAGCACTGTAAATCAGCCAACACCTCCCTACGAACTGCAATTACCGCCGCCTTTACTAGGAATGCCTCCCGGGGGTATTCAAGATCCCAATTTTCCGTATGTTTCGGTTGACACATACCCACTCCACTCCGGAAATGGCCCCAAAACATTTTTGCCATCCGCTCCACTACTTCCTCGAAGACAGGTGGGGGGCTTTGCTCCACGAGAGGAGAAACCAAAGTACCATATGCCAACCCAAAAACGTAATGTGCCAAGTGTGCGAGGACCATCGCCACTTCGTCCGCTTTCTAATATTAGACGGTCTCCTGCTATTCATCGCAGAAACTCTTTGCCACTCAGAAATATACGCAGTTCTTCGAACCCAGTTCCTCCTAAAATACGCTCACAAAACCACCAAGAGCACCAAAGTCCTAGGGATGGAACTTCACAGAACAGCCTCGCACAACAAAATCTACAAGAGAACGATTCTCTGCCGCCCACTAGTAATATGCACGATAATGCAAACATAATTCCTCCGGAAGAACCTCTTCAAAACTCTCAATACCACCAAGTACCTGGAAACGGACCGTCACAGAATAGCCCCACAAAACAAAATCCACAAGAGAACAATTCTCTGCCACCCAACATTATGCACCATAATGCAAACTTATTTCCTTCTCAAAACCCTCAACACTACCACAAACCTGTAGATGGATCCTCACAAAACAGTTCCGTAAAAGAAAGTTCCCAGGATAAGAACACCCCACGTTCTCCACTGATCGTAAATGGCTCCTGTCAAACTGTTCGCTCTAGGCACTGAAACCTCGGAATCACCGTATCGATCAAATTAAGAATTGGCATTATACCACAATCAATGTGGTAACTGTTATTCATAGTTTATATGAGGGATCCGTGTATTTATATTGTCAGAGTTTGAAGCCCTGGATTTGTAGAAGTCGTTGATCAATCATAAGATATTCTAAAACTATGGGTATACATTGAGATCATACTAAGCGTGATCGCGTGATCACGTTTGGCGGAATCATGCATGTACGATATCGACATGTTACATACTTTAATAAACAGAACAGTTGCATCTGTTCCAAGTACTGCCTATAACGACACGTTGCAGGCCGTTTCTCGTAGTCCTCTAGAGTCTAGTCCAATTCGCCCATGAATCAGAATCGATGATGAACGTAAAAGCCAGATTAAATCTATTGTAGAGCGGATGATAGTCTAGAAGTGATAGAGACAAAAACCTAAGACTAAGCGTACCATCTAAGCTACATGTACGTTTCCTCCTTCGCCTTCATCAACTATATACATGTAGCTACCTAACTACTATTACGTCGCCTCTAGTGCTATTATGTGGCTTAGCTAGCGCCACGCGCCACAACATTGAGGTTCGACAAGATCCACGCTAATATAAAATGGTTAGCGAAACATCTTCTCCGTGCTCAGTCCAATCACTCTTGAGCCCACAGTCACACCTCTTACGTCGAAACCATATCTTTCCATATATGAAATACATAACCTGATACTTCACTTTATTGACCTTCTCACATTACCACCGTGCGCCTACAGTTACCTACTCGATCTTCTTTCAAATAGAGCGTATTTGCCAACCGTCAATTTCAACTATTGACACTTCAAACTTGACAGTTTCGGGAGGCAAAATTGACAGTTCCCCTCAGTGGCCAAAATCGATCTGGTTAACGGTATGACAGAATAAACCCCGAAAATCAGACAATTTATATACTAGCTTCGGTAGTAACAAAACTGGGTACTTGTGATCCTCCTGGTATATCTCACAGCACGCCGCCCCACCGAAATTCAAAATTAACAGCCCCGGTTGCCATTTCGGAGCCCCACAATTTGTAAATTCTTGAAATTGACGGTTGGCAAATACGCTCTCTGATTGCTCCCCGATTCGCATATGCAACGAACGAGAAGAAGGACGATTCAACTTCACTACTACAAGTTACGATTTTACTATCCACTATCGCCAATCCCTACCAAGAAATGGACAACGGTCAAACGAAGGACTTTGCAGGTGTAGAGTGTAGTTTTCTCGGTGAAAAAGCCGAGCCGCCTTGCGATTGAGGTTTCATTTCGAGACTCTTGGCTCACGGTTACTCACTCGTGTTTGCCAAGCCTGTCCTGGGGCGGGCAAGGCGAGACTAGACACCCCATAGGATAATAATACTGGACCTTGCAACAGGCTCACGCAACAAATTTTCATTTATTGTCACGCTTTCATGGCGAATATATTTAACGCCACACTGTTTACGTATGTGTCCATGGACAATTTTCCTTCACAGGTACAACAATAATTTTGACTAGTGCCTCTTAAGATCTTCCTGCACTTGCATATTTATATTTATTGTTAGAATGCTAATAGATTCTAGATCTAACTACATGTACATGTTATGTACTTAGCCGCATAATAGAACTCTCGGCCATCCGAGTTCTAATGGCCCGTATTAATTTATTCTGTGGCTGGGCATTCATATGCGGGGTCTATTTATTAAGAGGTGGATGTTAGTTTATCATTACGCGATAGGAAGAATTTGGGTTTGGGACACATACCACAATATTCAGGACAGATGCATGTTGGGCAATTGATTTTGCACGCGTTGGTGCATGGTCCGCATGTAACCTGTCTTGCTTCGATCGTTTCGGTGGTAGTGGCATCACAAGCGTATTTGGGATCTGGTTCTGTTAGTATGAAGCCTCAATAAGACCTGGTGGAGTGTGATTACTGACCGCATTCCTTGGTACAGAAACAGTCCTCTGGCGCAACATCGTCACCACAACCGTAGAAGGTGCAGTCGTTGTAGCATCCGCAGGGATTAGTGGCCGGTGCTGGTGCTGGTGCTGGTGTAGCTTCACGTTCTCCGAGAAGTGACCGGCGGGTGGTACATGTGGAGTACTCAGGATCTGGTTGAATGAAAGATTAGTCTCAGGTGACATCGTGATATGATATTTCCATTTACTTACCACAGATCTGTGGGCAGAAGCATGATCGTGGTGCCTGTGCAGCGCACTGTACAGTGCAGCTGTTTGCGCAGACGTCACAAGGGGTAGGGATAGCGAGCACTGTTGAGACCAAGGCAGAAAGCGCAACAAGAACGAGAGTTTGGAACTTCATGATGTAGATGTGGCGGGGTGGATGATTAGGATTAAGGTGAATAGGGATCCGGAATTACAGTGCTCCTGGTGATCTGTGCTTGAGATGAGGAGTGAAGCCGATGGTATTGAAGAGAGGCAGAAGCCCTTCTATTTATCCACTTTTCGCGTTCTCTATCATGATTTCTTAACTAATCCTTTGTGTCCCATTCAAAGGTCACGTGCAGAACATTCATTGCCATAGACAGTCGAGCAGAAACGTACGCACCTACTAGCCAAGGTTCTAAGATGTGCATTTCCGAATGCTTAGAATGGTTCCACTGGCCAGCAAGTATTTATTCGACAGGGATTTTTAAGGTTGCTATTCAGAACATTTCTCATTGATGGTTGGTTGAACCTACTGGTTAAACCCGATATGAAGCTGACAGCTCATCCCTGGTCAGGGCTTGCTGGTTCTCATTGGTTCAACTGTACTCATACCCCTGCCATGCAATATATATATATTGAATAGATCAGTAACCTGTGGTTGGCTGAAATGACCCACGCCTGATTTTCCTTCGACACCCATGTTCCTGGTTAGTTGGCTTTGAGCTACCTCGGATCCCATGGATGAAGTATCATTATAACGCACAATCTATTGCCGTTCTCACCGGTCGAGTCGCTGCATCTAACTGATAAACAGTGGTAGAACTGGTATTTGTACTCTAACAGACTATGCAATATTCAACGCCCAAGAATCACGGCTGAGTCACTTCGCCTCATGGCGTCACGAATACATCCGTTATGTTTCTTATTGCCGGAAAATATCCTGAACGGTCGTACAACGCTACATACATCCTCACAATCTTCGATCTAGTAAGTCCAGGTTCCGACATGGGACTTCCTAAGCTAAAAAATATAGTACTATTCGGATTCGGCAAGGTCGGAGCGAATCCTCCGAATTCCTAGTAAACCTTATTGTGAAAAATAAATTCAATAATTGGTACAACAGCATCAAATCTGTGTATATCCGATCGAAGGAATTCGAAAGTCACTCACTCAAACACTTGCCCGAAACCGCTTAGGTAATCAATGTCGTGGACAAGTTGCGATATTAATAGATATCAACCTCATTCGCCCCAAGCGGGATATCTTCTCGAAATCGTATTAGGACGATAAAGGCTCGTAAAGCCCTCATCGTATAATTTTGTGGAGCTTCGTTAAGACGCTTTCGATCTTTGGAGTTTTGACACTATCTGTGAAAGACGGGAGCAGATTCCCCCGGCTAGCTTTGAGAATGATAGGATCATGAGAGCGCGATAGTTACTTATCACTTGCATGCATCTAACTCACTTAACTTCGGATGGATAATTCTGGATGATTTCGCAACTCTAATATTGAGCTTCGCCCCCAAATAATTCACATTAATCTAATCATTGGTTGCATGCAAGATGTCTTGGCTCCACACATCACAGCTGGATGACTATTCTTACTCAAAAAGGCTATAAATAATGTCTGTTCGGCTTATAATCTTCTCAAATACGAGAGAGCTGAGTTTTCTTTTCCTGCTGCAGTGTTGCGGTAAAGATGCACAAATCATTACTTGCTCTCAAGTTGCACAGAGCCATCGTGTTGTAAGGTCTGGTTGTTGTCAAGGATATCACGGCAATTGGGAACCCGGTACATCCTTTCCAGAAGCCGTGCCATTCATCATACGAGTCTGTACTCATGTTCTCTTCAGGAGTATTATTTGGGGTCGGAGCTTTGTATTTAATCTATGACGACCTCTACAGCGACCGTTTAAGCCACTTACTAGTGTCCGGAGGTAAAGATCATCCCGCAATAAGGCGTTGAGGGGCGAACCTGGTAACACGACATTACGACCCCTGGAATGCACTTATCCCACATTAGTGTTTTCCATGTTACCGAGTGCATCGCCTGGACATGCATGCAGAAATTCCTACGAGGATACCATGATCGCGATGTTGTTGGATAAATGCTCCTCGCGTCGCGTGGAGTGAGGGATATTATCCTGTAGCTTGGCAAGGGTTCAAGTAAATAATAGAGCCACCGACAGAAGGTGGTGAGAACCTTCTTCGCTAAAAAGCCGAGTTGCCGTAAGAGGTCCATTTTTCCTTAACTCCAAATCCTTCCTTATACGTATTTTGTAGCTGAATATATTGAAGATATGCATTTGCTGTGTTTCGTTCCTCCCACTCGATCAGTTCCGGAGAAACGGGAGTGGAATCATTAATAATGGGGGCCAGAAATCTCCTTACCCCAGTATAGGAAATGGAGGAACTTGAAAGCCAGAATCTTACTGCGCTGTCCAGCGCATGTGGGATTGATGACAAGACGAAAATCGCTAGACCTGTCTTCGAGACTTGCTTAGTCACCTAGGAATATTTTATTCGTTGATCGCCAGTCATAAGGATTCGGAACTCTGATTCCGGTATTGTGGTTGTTGGTTTCGCTTCAGGGATCCCTCTAAAGTAGATACCAGGAAATGGCATGTAATCCTAGTAATTGCTAAACATGAGTGACCAGATATGATTCTATGTGTCAAGGAAACACCTAATGTATCTGGCCGCAAAGTATTAGCTCATCCACCACCAGAATAGAATTCTGAAACAACCTATGATTTTAGTCGATCTTGGTTCAATCACTCGTATTTCAAGTGAAGAGACTATTAATATCATCCAGACAAGACTCCGGGACAAAACCATCCCCGCCATCTGTGGACCAACCAAAGAGATTGATGTTATATATAAAGCGGGCCATAATGTATCTCAAAGGCTATATATGTATCTATAACATACCGCATATTGCTTGAGAACTAGCTCAACCATGAAATCCGTGCGAACAACCTCACTGCATATGAGGTTCGTCGTTGAAATAGAGTTTGTCCTACACTCCCATCTTCCGCCGGAAAGCTAGATTGGTTGTTAATGATAACATTCCCGAGATCTGTTCTTGTATATATGATTTCTGGAATCTGGGTTGACGTTACGTACAGGGCTTTCCTATCATTTCAGCCACCTGGACTTTGTGGGACGACATCGATGCACAGAACAGTGGGATAATTCGGCAAGATTATCCGGTTCCCAATTAGTCGTATCTTGTACTCTCTCGCTTCTTGGGCCAATGGCGTAATTTTGCGAGCCTATTATGTGACGGTTGGAAAGTGTGACAATACAGTGGTCCGACCACTTTGTGTTTCCCAGAACTGGACACGTCCCATTCATCCAACGAGTACCGCAGAAAAATAGATATTTCTGGCCCACATCGAACTGCCTGGTAACTATGACAGTACTTAGGCACTCCTGTGCGTGTGAAGGTCGACGAAGTATTGTCGGGTTACAAAAATAACTACGCACACAACTTCAACAAACAACCATCACAAGTGAGTATATTTTGATAACCGCAATAGATATGAAAAAGATGCTTGTATATCTATGAGTCTAGAGAGTTATAGAACTAGTATTCTTGTCTATGGCTTGAATGAAAGGGATTGAGGATCGTGTCGTATACGTATGAAAAGGATTTCCGGTTGCCATGCGGGCCCGGATGCGTAATTATTTCTGTAACCTGGCAATACTTAATTGAATTGACGAGTATGCCTCAGACTCAAAAGCTCGATCCCTCCACCTATATTAACGTGATATTCCGACCGTCAATATTGATGAGTGCTATATTTATAGTAGTTGAAAGTGAGTTTTACCCCCAGAGCTTGATTTCAAATGGACAAAACCCCAGAAATCGTCAATCTAGGCGTCGACCTTCACCCGGAAATTAGAGGTAAACTCTCTCCATAGAGCCTTTATAGACTTTAGAGTATTGATTCACTCACCCTTTCAATTTTACCCTTTGCATGCTCTCATTCCCCGTTGGACGGACTACCAGAGGTCACTGCACCAAACAACATAACACTTATACAATTATACCTAAAATGATCTCCAAGCATGAGATACCAACACCATGTCCTCTATTCCGAGAAGGCTATTGACTATCCCATCCACTGAATCGATGATGTGCTCCAGTTTTTGACGTAGTAGAGTAGTCGGTACGCTCCGTACGTACGTCGTGATGCTCATTTAAATAATACAAACTCCAGCGTAAGCGTATATATATCTGTGATCATCAGTAGCCTGTCTAAATGCATGGCCGGCCAGAGAACGTCGCAAACTAATGTCAACCAACACCATAGGTCGCTGGAGGTATTGAACACCCTGATTAGTTAGGTAACTTAGGTATATATCGTCAGTATGAAAATGGAATTTGCATACGGGACCGGAGGTATAATGACCAAGGTTGATCTCTCGGAAATCGGTATATCTAAACTATGATGGTGTCAATATCCTAATATAAATGCCTTGAGTACAGAAAAACTTGAAACAATCGCTTTATATACTACCGCAAGATGCTTCTGCAGCAGTTTGCTTTGCTTCCAAAAACGATGCGCCGAAACATCCCACCAAGGAAAGACAGGCATTAAAATCTCCAATAATATACCGGTACGCGGTCGTGCAAGCGACACACATGCACAATGATTTCCAACACATTAAAACTTCTTTTAGCCTCCGACAGAAACAAATTGTCATCGCACACCCAAATAGAGCAACCTGCGAACTATTCTTCCACCATCTAAGTTCCTACACCACAGTTAGCTCATCCTCGGTAATAGTTGTAGTTGTCTCCGTGCACTGTTAACTACCTTTCTCCGTTCCTCGCGAACGATAAAAACAACCACTTATTCTCCAAAAGTTCAATAGATTCTCAAGTCGAGCAAGATATATATTCTCTTTCTTTTCAACGTACACCCTAATTCACAGATGTCACGTGAGCAATACGGATCCTCTTAAATGGAGTTACTTTTGAATACCTTCTTATTGACTATGCTTCGGCTTCAACCCAATCACAGCCATATCCAGTTATCAACAATATCCTCATCCATCAAGATCCATATGACTGAAGTCTTCCGACAACCATAGGTAATAAAGACGACTATAGACATATGATTAAAATGGTTTCCGAAAAGAGTGAGAGAGGATAAACCCAATAGCATACTTTCACTATAGAATAATCACCAAGTCTACTAAACCTCACGAGAGCCCACCGGTAGCTCTCGATAAACCACTGAGTCCCGCCTGCGTTCTTCTTACTGAGCCTTCCCAGTATGACCACTCTATAAGTGTTAGCATGAAGACCGCTCCCCTAAGATAGAAAACCAAAGACGTACTTTGACCATGAACATTTTCGATGCTAGTGAAAAAAAATTACATTGCAATCTTCTACTGGCAGCTGATGGTAATCTGATAACCGCCGCCCTTAGTGAGCTAGAAGATTAGTTAATTAAGATCAAGGAATTTTGGAGGTTTGCATAAAAAGGGAGGGATAAGACAATCATGGCGACGGACCTATTATTACCCAGAGAGTCTCGGGATTAGAACTTCATTGTGCGTTCATGTTTGGCTGCAACGTGGCAATGGGTAGCTGCGCTCACTGCATCGAGCTAGACCAGGTGGTAGTTCCAGCAATTTGGAGAAGCCAGCAGAGTGTTAGATTTTTAAACATAAAAGCACGTTTTTTATTTTAAAAAACACTTAATAAATGTAAGCTTAAATCAACTCCTATGATAAAGCCATAAATTAGTTGTATAAGTTTGGGCTGCTGTGCACGTGGTCATGTGTGATGCTGGGTGACTACATGTACTTTCTTCAAGCCCACACAACCCTCCCATGCCCAGCAGCGCCAGTAATTCACTCAATCGGGCTTTGCATTTCAAGCTCTTAATTTCACGCGATTTGTATTCTTAGATAGTGATCGAATTCCTTTACGCACAGCATATTTTTGTTTCTCCCGCCGCATTTCGTATATACATATACATACTGTAGGAGAGAGTTTAACACTCAAATTAGTTCAATCAATGCAGGCAAGGACTTACATATGATGAACAGCACTGTAATAATTTCCACACTTAGTAACTGAAAGTTGTAGTACGTACATAAGCTATCTCATTATACTTTATCCCCCACATGTGATTGTACTACTCACCTTAACCTTCTCTCTGTCCAATCCTCCTTCTTCACTCAACACACCCTCGACAATACATTTCCTCTCCAGATAACATCGAAAGTTCCCTCACTATCGTCATTCTCGACTACTCACGATACCAGCTGCAGGTACAGATCTAGTTAAAGAAGTTCCTTAATCCTATTTTTACTGACTCTCCTTTAAGAAATTCCATAGTACAAGACTTCACAGCTAAGATGTAGGCACCCCGCTCCTAGGCAGATCCCTCTTAATGGTGGAGACTCCTGACTTTGATTCCTTTCTTGCTGAAACAGATTACCGGCATACAACCATGGGCCCCACTGCCCCCTCGGATGTTTTCATTGGTCTTTACCTCGGGCTCCTCTTCTCGATATACGTGGGGCTCAAGCTTGCCAAGTATATTGATCGCCACTGGTACTCGCTCACCATGGACCTGGAAGCGCAGGCTTTTTGAAGCAATGTTTTCGTCTCACATACCCTGATTGCAGTTATCCTGTCGTCTGTCCCTACAAAAACGAAAATATATTAGCTAGGCACACTATTGCGTGGTTGTATTCAGAGAATCTAAATACCTACACGTTATAGACATGCCGGAATAGATGGAGGAAGGGTCACAGATGTAGGGGAAACAAGTAAAATTTATATATGTTGGTGGCCCGACCTCTCATGTCCAGTTGTGAAAACAGACCAATGAATTATTGTCTATCTAAGATCTTATCGTTATCGTTGTCTAAATCTTATCTATTATCGTTATCTTGCTTGATCAGTACTTATCGCATCAAATCAATTGACTCTTACTATCGTTATCAGCTGATATCTTATCGCTTAGTGCAATCACTTAGAATCAGATAAGGAAATTCTGGGGGTATCACACATTGACATAAAGCAGCTCCCTCGGCACAAGCCGCGTTCAATTGTAAGGCGGGATGTAACTGTACTTATAACTCAAGCTGTTATTGAATTTTTTTCTTCGGGCAGTGAGGTGCTCCAGAACAGAAAAGTGTTTGATACACGTAAAATTCAATTTTATGAAAGATGAGAGCTCATAGTACCCTAATAAATGATTACACTTACGACTTATGTATATACCCTATACGAAGATTGAACTGTAATTGATACCAATAACAGAGGTAAGCAGAAGATCACAGGCAGAAATGAACCCGTTGTTCCGGCACTATGGCCTTCTTTGGACGGAAAAACACACGCGTTTACGTCTCGGGGACATACCCAGCTCTAATACCTAACGAAAAACACGCAAAAGAGACGCGCCGACCCTACAAACTTAAGAAATCTCCCCGGACCTATCAAACTAAATTCTTGTGAAATAGCGTACATCAGGTGGGCTAACGTTCATGTGCACATACTCATTATGACAAGTCTTGATACATTGCTATCCTTGAGAGCTCGAGATTCAATATATCGTATCTTCCCCTTCCCTTCCTTGTCATGTGAACATACTCTAATGAGGAGCGAGATAGTATGGGATTGCTGTACTAGTCGACTAAATCTCTTACTGTCACACGATAGATCGGACTTTTCGTCTCACACACAAACCTCACATCCTTATACGCCGCTGAAAGACTAAGAAATATGGGGTTTATGCAATATATAAACTAAAAGAACATGTGCTGCTTCTAACAGGTCCTAGTAAAACCTTCATCACACGCGGTTGCCTCGTTGATAAGTAAAAACTCACCCAATAAATCGAGCTACTACCACATGAATGAGCCCCCTACGTAGGGCTTGCACGATGTACATAGTAGCTTGTGTGTGCAATGTTTTCGCGTCATATTTCCCTTCTCTTACAACCACCACTACTATCGCTTTCTTCTACCGCTGCTCCTTCTCTCCCTCTTTCTTCTCTTCATTGCTCCCTCGTCCTCCTCCTCCACTCTTCACATTTCCTCTGTGCATCCTCCCTCTTTCTCCAGCTTCATCTCTCTTTCTCCGTCTTCCTCCCTAGACTTTAATTCCTCTTCAAGCACAGATCCGTTGAACCTTTGAGACTTGTATGATACCTACAATATACATCCAATCCATCAAAACAACATCCCCTTGCCATCTACCAATTCCATCAACTCCATATACATCAAATCTTTAAGCTTCTCAAACGAATCTTTTTGTCAAACACAAAGATGGAATTTCTCAAGAGTCTACATGAAAAGAGTAAGAGAATGATTTGGAAGATCTTCTGCTTCCCCATGGCCAGAAAACATAATGAAGCGAGGTATAGTTATCCCCCTCATGTACAAAATCTTCAATTAGCCTCAGCTGATAAATCTTTCGATAAAGAGACCAGCTAGTTGTAGATGTTGATGCACACGACTGCGTTCGTGTGGTCCGTCCTGCTATTGTTGATCAGGACAGCATCGAGCTAGAGGAAATCACTTTAAAGTTCGATCCTGTGACTCCTTGCGGGGGAAACGGAATGCGTGGCGTTATCCATGATATCTTATGTGGTAATCCTGACTGCGAGGCTTTAAATTCAAATATTGCCGGTATTCACCCCCCCCCCCCCCCCCCCAAAAAAAAAAAAAAAAAAAAAAAAAAAAAAACCCGTATCCTTTTACCTAAATTTCGCTTTGACTTTGGCTGATAACGTTAGATCTATACGTAGAGAATCAAGTTTCTCCCGACTCGTTGGTCAGGAATACCACCCACGAAGCAGAATATGTCGAATTTCGTGACACTTATGAGCCCACTCATGATCACAGAAGCTCTTGGATCACTGTCAGTGGAGAGATCTTCTTTGACTGGGCTCCATCACCAACCAGCTCAATCCATGAAATTGAAAGGCGTGATTGTCGTTAGTACATGATGCTGCGGGATCTATGGGTTGATTGATGAGAGACACTCATCGAAGTAGTATGTAGCCCTCCCACATGAATACCTTTTTGAGCTAATATAATATATGTGCGAAGTTGATAGTCTTCAACCTCTACCTCCCGCATCCGTGTATCATTACATCACTGTCGTCCTTGTGATAAACACCATGAGCCTGTGTTTAACTTTAATTTTCACTCACGCGACATGTTACCAAAAGTTTTGTTTTCTTTTTACCTTAAAGGGTTTACGTTACGGTACCTCTACTTTACACCTTAAAAGGTGCCTATATTTTAGCAGGTACTTAAACGCCCATCATTGCCTTAGGGGACTGAAACCTACTGACTCGCTTTCGGCACTTAGTATAAAACCATGTAACTAGTTAGATAGCCCTTAAACATCTTTGTCAATCAATATATCGGCTATGGCTAGATTTTACAGCACTCCCTTTCCATGATAATTCCATGTGTACACATATACCGCAGCATGGGAGGCCAGTTAGTGTTGGGTTTTATTGATCGATATACCCATGCTTAGTTACCGGTAGAAACACGAAAAGACAGAATTGCGAGAGGTTGTTGGGTACGGCCCTGCCCGCACCCGTCCTCCTCGGCCTTAGTCGTCGTCACCGCACCTCGGAATCACAGGCAGCATACGACCGACGCTCGAATCTATCTCAAGTACATTTATTCTCTCATCAGAGATTAAATCGTAATCGGTATGTTAATAATCTATTATTTTCAATAAACGCGACGATCTGACGTATTTAATTACGTGGTTGTTCAACGTCCGGCACTCTCGTCTTGAAGACGCACAGGAGATGTAATCGAAGATACCATGATCCTCGCTGATGTCTATTGAGAATCTGCGCAGCCGAAGTTAAAGTTTGAATTTCAGCACAATATTAATGGCAATTTCACACTATCGGAACCGGCTACTTTCATACGGGCCGATATTCGCTTCTCTCTCGGTGGTATTTGCTTCAACTTTCAAGCATCATACCTTCTTGGTTACATCATCAAGTGCCACCACCTCTCCTGTCTACGTATGCACAAGAGACAAGGCTAAAGAGCCAAGAGCCATTGGCCAAGGATTTCTATGGCAAGGAATAATTACTAAAGTCTGAACTGGGAATACAGTCAGCCCTTACAAAAAGCGCGCCAATCATTGATACACATCTGTTGTACTAGGAACTAATTCGTTCTAGACTTACTTCCTCCCGAAACAAACACGCTCCAACTTATCATTGGTACAACTCCGAGGCAGTCGGACGTTGAAATAAGATTTCCAAGCCAAACCTTCTCCTAGTACCTCCGCATATCTCAGGGTTAGGGATTCTTCCCCCCTGCAATCTACCCTTACCTTATCTTGACAACTTGATCTCACGAGACCTCCACATCACCCTGAAACGATCCCGCCCGCGGTCGCTTCACACAAACCATCACAACATGCCGCGCCTACCGAAGCTCTGGATATTCCTAACCCTCGTCGCGTTCTATGGCCTGCGCCATATCCCCATTTTTGCGGGTCTCAGCCCCGCTGCCTACTTCCTGTCGGCTGGCGGGAGAGAGACTAAGCATTGCTATGCGCGCGTGAGGACAAACTCCGAGGATGAAGAGGGCGTGAACACGTGCTTCTCTGTAAAGGGAGGTATTGTTACTAAGATCTGGAATGATACGCCTGAGACTGGTGCGACACATCACACGGGGTATGCGTACCCGGGTTTGTGGGACGGGCACGGGCATGTGCTGCAGTATGGGGAGATGCTGCATAGTGTCAAGCTATATGGTGTCGAAAGCATTGATGGTAAACTTTGCACCCCCGATTGTTTTTTTGTTTTTTTTGATTGTGAAAATTTTCAATTACTAATGGTTTCTGCTGCAGAGGTTAAAATAAGGATCAAGAAATATCTCAAGGCGCAACTCGATAACGACTATGGAACTCCCGAGAAGTGGATTAGAGGAATTGGATGGGATCAGGCAAATTTTGGAGGCGCAATGCCAACTGCTGTAAATAAACTCAATATATATCCCCTACTAGATATTAAAAGCGTGGTTACTTACCTGATATGATTTGCGCAACTGTAGAAAGACCTTGAAGATGATCCGGAATTGAAGGGGAAATACATCATGCTTGATCGCGTAGACGTTCACTGCACCTGGGTTTCCGGTATTTCTACGTCTTGTCCTACTCATTTCAAAGGATTTTACTAAACGATATCGGTTAATAGAGGCTGTACTTAAACTTCTGCCAAACCCGCTCCCCAATGTCCCTGGCGGCGAAATCACAACTGATCCAGGCCCAGGCGTGTTCTGCGATAACGCAATGGACCTTCCACTTGGTCAATGGCCCAAGCCCACTGTAGAGGACAAGATGGAATATCTTGTTGGTGCCATGAAGTCTTTACACTTTTATGGGATCGTGGGTGCTCACGATGCTGGTGTTGTGCCAGAGGATATTGAGCTGTATGATCAGTACGTATTTCGCTTCTCCATTGCGGGCGAGATTATAACGAGCATTTCTAATGATCTCCTTGTAGATTGGCCGATTTGGGCCTCATGACTCTGAGGATCTATGCAATGATCGAGTGTCCGGTCCGCAACACCTTCTGCGGGAAACAAGTGAGGAAGATCAAACGCCACGATGGAGTATTGAGTGTCCGATCAGTCAAGCTCTTTGCTGGTAAGCATGATAATCCAAATCCCAACCATTGCCTCTATTAACATTCTCCAGACGGTGCACTTGGATCCTGGGGCGCCGCACTTCTCGAGCCCTACAGTGACAAGCCCGAAACCAGCGGCACCATGCTAATTGAAGAACACGACCTCGAGAAAGTCGTTAGAAAGGTATCCCCAACCCCTCCCCACCCGCCTCTTCCATAACCCCACTAACACTCCCCCACCAGTGGTACGCCCACGACTACCAAGTCAACATCCACGCCATCGGCGACCGCGCCTGCCACGCCGCCATCCGCGCCTTCTCCATCGTCCTCGCCTCCTCCTGCCCGCACGCCAACCTCGTCTCCTCACCCGAGATCCTCCTCACCACACAAACCGCCTGCATGGCGCAAACCCAGAAAAACCACCGCCGCCTCCGCATCGAGCACTCCCAGATCATCGCGCCCGCCGACCAAGCGCTCATGCGCGAGCTCGGCATCATAGCGAGCATCCAGCCAACCCACGCAACCAGCGACGCCGCATACGCGCTCGACCGGCTCGGCGCGCAGCGCCTCAATGAGAGTGCGTACCGCATGCGTACGTTTAAGGAGCGCGGTATCCCGATGGTGTTTGGCAGCGATTTTCCGGTGGAGCCGCCGAGTCCGTGGGAGGGGATTTATGCGGCGACGACGAGGCGGTCGCCGGCGGCGTCGGGGACGTGGAGGGATGGGGGGTGGTATGAGGAGGAGACGGTGGACGTTGGGAGCGCCTTTGAGGGGTTTACCCGAGGGCCTGCGTTTGCGAGTTTTATGGAGAAGCATGGCGCGGGGGAGATTAGGGTTGGTGGGTGGGCGGATTGGGTTGTGTTGGAGACGGATGTGGTTGCCGAGGCGGAGGGGGACCCGGAGGTGTTGAGGGGTGAGGGGCTGTCGGGTGTGAGGGTTAAGGAGACGTGGGTTGCGGGACGGAAAGTCTGGAGCGAGGAGAATGAGCACAGGGGGGTGGGCTGGTTTGGGTGGGCCAGGAGGGTCGAGAGGGTGATGGGGGAGGTGGAGAGAGTCTTGGGGCAGCAGGGGCTGTGAGGTGTTTGGGCGGAGTAAGTTAGCATCTGGAAGCAAGATACAAGTACAGAGTCTTTAGATTTTGTTTTCTCTTTTTTCTTTTCTCTTTTCTGACCTCACTTCTTTGCTACTAGCTTCCCTCGTCTTAAATTCTTTTTCTTTCCTTTCCATAAATAAACCTGTAGTTAGAACATAGAAACATGTTCCTTCAATACATACTCATCAGAAATCCATCGGTTTGATTAGCATCAGAAAGCTTTGGTTAGTGCCAGTACTACACGTAATATCCTTCAGATTATATACTCTCTGCATATTTAGATAGATAAAAACGTACGTCGAGTACAAATACGTCAACGATAAGTATAACAGCGAGCAGTCTATAGTATAAAGCAAACCATAATAATTATAGTCGAAACAAGAAATCTGACACCAGCGGAAAAAAACGGAAGAATTGGACTCGTAGCTAAGGCCTGATTCCTTCATAGCATGGAGCCAAGCCCGCTACTAGTTAGATCCTTAACATGGTCCTCGGCCTCGCTATCTGCCAGAAGACACGCGAGACTTTGTCTAGCTTGAGATCCGAGACAAAACAAAACATAGCTAGAATGAGAGAAGACAAAACCAGACAAAATAGGAAAAGTCTAGTCTCGAGAATTTTCAAAACATGCGAGTGATCATCTGTGATTTTGACCGATATCAGCATCAAAACTTGGTTCCCGAGAAGATATTATCGTGGGGGGAAATACCGGCGTGTAATCGTGTAAAGTGATACGGAAGACCAACCAGATGATCTTAACCCTAAGTCTCAAGATCGAGACTTCGCTCAATACATGGCTCAAGTATTCACAATTCCGAGAATTCCTTCTGTAATTCGCAAGGAACAGGAACCACCCTCGAGTCAGATACCGCCCTGTTCCGTATTGTGCTCATCACTAAAGCCTTCGCCAGTATGCCAGATGCATAGCAATCCCACTTGAACTTCGAGAAAGGGTAGAATAGACAAGCCACCCTAGCGGGATCAAGAACAATTTCTCGATATCTACCAGGCTGAGAACCGCGGCTCGAAGCTATAGCTCCTTGTATTTTTCTGTCGGGCAGAGCATCTTGTATCTATCTACGAGGGCCCGAGGCGTTGTAAATATCCGGAACTCCGATATCGATCAGTGCGAGCTAGAAAGACCGTCGGTTTGTGATAGTTGAGGATCTGCCAGTGTTTTGAAAATAAGTTAGCCCGTATTTGATAGAATCATTATAGCCAATGCTGCTATTTGTGCCTAAAATGATTTAATAGAAAATATGGCTGGAAATAATCCTACTAACCGTGGAGGTCGAGTGATGTTCTGTGTCTAAAACCTGACATATACGACCCTGTGGCGCGGGTGACGGTGTTGGCTGCTCTTTGTATTCCTTTTCGATGGACTGATGAAAAGCGGGGATATCTATAGAGATGAGACGATGTGGTTGTGATGATGGTGCGTGTACTAAATATATGGTGATGATCGTATGGTAGTGCAGATGAGAAGTCATCGAAAACTAAACTATAATCCTTCGCTTCCAGCCACCTGTCTCTAGATCTCACCCGCCTTTCGACTACGTTCCGCTACCTTTCTCGCTAAAAAGCGTGTGACAATTTAAGGACACGCATGTGGAATTCCTGTGAGGAGAGGTCGCGGGCGACACGGTGGTCATGACTACATGTAGCTAGACCAGCCTCTCTTTCTATTCTATCCTCTAGCTGTCTCCTAGATATTTTTCTAATCGCCATCAAATATTGCAACGACGTTTATTGATTTGAGCCTTTCAGCCTGAGCAAGAGCCCCATCCCGCGGATCACGTTTCCAAGGATGAAAATCTCTACAGAACGCCCGAGATATTCGAACTCATGCCGTATGCTGCGTGTAAATGCTCTTTGGATGACCGTTTAAGTATCGGTCTCTGTACTCCCGTTAGCAAACGTACGCCATATCTGACATTGATTAGACTGTTGGTATTCCTGCTGCCTCTTCCGGGAGATGCAATCAGAGATATTACCGATGGGTGCCGGGCAGCAGTAGGGGACCTAGGTCGAAGGCATGATATTGCTCTACAGTGTGCTTGTGGTTGGTGGGACCGTTGAGCTCTCTAGCGGGTACAGACTCGTATTTGAATCAGTTCAACGGACTGCGCCAGTACATGTTTTCTCGCATGTGACTCTACTGAGTTCACTTGATGGCAGCCCACAGGAATAGGTAAAATCCCGACTCATCTCTATTACAATAAATTATAGCAATAAGCCATGAACTCACGTACTTTTAAGGGAATTTGACCACCCAAATATACAGAAACCTTCGTATCTAGAAACGTTGTACGAAAGAACTTCCAGTTCCATGAGCTAGCTCGGGTTCAGTCTATATATAAAGCCTTGGAGGGATCGGCCGGGCGCTATATATACGGACTAGGTGTATTATAAGACCATCTGAGATCTAAGGCGATAAAGGAAACGACATTGCGGGTTGTAGTCTATATACTAGACTTTAATGCGACTGACTCTTCTGTTTACCGACTTCTTAAAATACTAACATCACAAGGTAGGCTAGCTAGATCTATAGACACATACCATATATCACCGGCCCCGTTCCATATCAACGCCCTACGTTATGACAGTATTAGATGAGGCCACAAATCCTTGACGTAAGGGCCGGCCGAGAAGATTACGCATGTGAGAGCGTTAGAGTGGCAATTTCTCTCTGCTGCACATGGCGAGATAAATCTCGGATTTTCAATCATTGACCACCAATAACAGCGACGTCACGGCACGGGTCACAGTTAATCGAATTAATTCGGAAAAAACAATTGGCAAATATCTATTAGTATCACGACTTTAACTTATATAAGGGGTGGGTAATATTGATTGATCTAAGGGATTGGTGCATTTACTCTTCCGGCATTACCAGAGGCCGGCGGGCTTGAACGTCACGTAGATAACTACACGAGCCAATAGCCCAGAGTCCCCTTCCTTCATGCCATAATTACGGAAGAATCTTGTCTCTGATAGGCGACGATTCTAGGACTGGATCCATCCAAAACCAAGAGATCTAGTAGGCCGTTGCAAGAGTTGTGACCACGAAAGTACTACCTCCAATAAGGTCAGTATAAACTTGATAACTGTAAACGGTAGTCCTCTTGGTATTACCTTGCCCTCGTCTCACTACACTGAGTGAATTAACAATCAATTCTACCTGCACTCAGAGTCTTGGTATCCGAGTGATACCTCATGACTCTACAGGCTGGTTGAAGTACAGGGGCTGTCTTGTATCGTTACTTGACTTATTTTGTGTGAGGCTTCTTCATTGAGGATTCAAGATCACATTGCTTAATTATCCACCTACCAACTCGCTGGGGGAAAAACAAGTAATATAGGCCCCGGGGGTGACCTGGTACGGCCGCGGGGTGTTATCGAGAAGGCGAGGTATTGGGGTACTGGTAATCGGGCTCGGTAGTATTAGATTGACGCTACATCACATGTAGTTGTTTGTAACAGAAACGAAGATGTACTGAATACCTGTAGGGTCAGCATTTTGATCCACAGTCTGAAACAGTATCCACTATTTAGTCGAATGCTTGTCAATGTATGAGGTTGATTATGATGTATGTGGAGTAGTACTGGAGATTGGATTATCGCAGGATAAGCTCAAGTTATGTAGTTAGACGCCTGAGCCGCTATCCTCTTGGCACTCTTATTAATCAATCAATCATTATCTTCGCAGCCGTTTCTACCGCTCCGAGTGATATTCTATGATTTCGTGTTCAAGGTATTAGAGGATCTACACTGCTGCAGAATCAGTACCATATCTTTCCTTCGAGTAACCCATATATCGTCTCAAGACTTTCTCAAACATTAAATATTGCGATCTTGACCTAAAACGGAGCATAACCTGAGATATTCTAACCCCCGACCCCCACCGCGACCCCGGCTCCTTGTCCGGGTTAAATATAGTATAATGGACGCCGCGTTATAACGCCAGAATGAAGTAAAGTTTAGTCCTCAGGGCTACTTTGAAAGCGCGAGGAACACTGAAAACCATCTAGTAACTTCCAAGCAATCAATTTTGATTCCAAAAGCTCTTCATAGAGTTGTGTGATTTCTATTTTCGTATTTATCTATGACTTGCTTTCCTTATATTGGGATGTCAATTAAAGTTTGTAGTAGTTCTGGTGCCGGTATAGCCGGCCACTTCCAACATAATATGCTTATATACCTTGGAACTACCAGAAGATGGGGGATACTCAAAGATAGCTTTGGATGGCTTAGCTCGTGTATCTGAATTGCTGATCTCCTCGTATTTCAAGCCTCTTGGGCCTCTGGGTTTAAGGCTGGTGGATTGCGGACGATAAGGCTAACATGGAGAATTCAAATACCGACCTGCAGGCACGGCATTGGATCAGACGGTTCAGTGCTCCCGTCCCGACCGAATTTCTGTGCTTTGGAGGGGAATTAGCTGTGATAGCGTATTTTCCCTTGTTCGGAGGTCAGGCCCAGCCCCACAGTTGCATGGATATTACTAGCAAAATACAAATCCTCCGCCCGGGCCATCCATAGGCTGTTTTCTAGTATCCTTGTTCAGGTTAAGAGTCACAGTACTCAGAGATTACAGTACATATTGGACTTTGTGCCTTTAGTAGTCCCATTAGGAGTGCTGCGGATCGCTGCTGTAAATGTTTTCAAGCCTTTCCAAGACTCTATCTGCTCAAGCCAGCTCGAGCTCCAGGCCAGGCTCGTCTCGAACAGGCTCGTGCCCAACACTATACGAGAATCGCCAAGAAGATCCTCCTCTTCACGGCCTTCTACTCTATGTGGAAACATCACATTGGTGATTGATGTGTTGTTCCGACATCATGCCTGTATGTTAGGTTATCCCCTGTTGCCGCTGCTGCGGTCTGACGTCATGTTAGCGAACCAACATACATTCCCCCGACTCAAAGCTTAAAACCACAAATGAAGCTGAACCGCACTGGATACTGCCTTCAGATCTGACCATTCGAATGGGCATTTCGCCTCATCAAAACTACCAAAAGAGTAATTCAGGCTCGGGCCCGCATATGCGAAGAAGGAGCTTTTGAGATCGAGAACTTATGTGTGAAAGAGATATTCGATGGTCTCAAGGCTGATTAAGAAGTATGTAAATCTTTCAGGAATTGGGCTCGGCCTTCAAGAAGCCCTCAATTCTGACATGTGGTGCCTGGCAGAGATTAGGAAGAACACGCTTCGACTCCGGATGCATCTAGTTGTTGTAGTTTGGCATTATCCATTCGGAGGAGATGGGAATTTTCGCTTATCTTGAGGGTCCAAAATGGCCAGAGCCAGATATAGATGTTTTCTGCCCCTGGTTAGCTGATTGGCATTACCCTGTTTTAAATTTTGGTGAGAACCTTATATAACGTACATCATTTTTCTCCACCATTAAGCTGATCATCGTTATACCCGAGTTTTACCATGGAAAAATCACCATGAAATAACATCTCCACTTGGTGATTCTACTCTACAAAGCTCAGAAATAGCGGAGATCTAGTTTCAATTTTGCTGTTGGCCCTCTCTTTGCAGCTGTGAGTCAAAACATCCGGAGCTCCATGCAGCGATACTTGGTATCTTAGCGCCAGGGACGACGTCTGTCAGGTGGCTAATGATTAATTATGCAAAGGGTCCAATGACATCTTAGTTAGTACGATAGTAGTAACATCATCGGCACCGTACCAGCACCTGAGTAATATAACGTTCCTCTCCCGGGATACTAGATGCATGGCTATTGTGTTTCTTTATATGTTTCCCTACGGCCTGCGCCTGCTAGCTATCTAGCCTTGCAAGACGTCGAAAATGAATTTGGATACTTTATAAATAGGATCGAGGCTGAGGATCATTCTGGGCGCTACATCAATGAGTTGGATCATGGATTGCCAATCATTGAAGGGATAATACCAGTCTGGAGATAGCCCATCCGTCGAGAGATGAAAAACCAACTAGTATGCTTGCAAAATGCGCAGTCCATATACATATAGCGGTTTCAGTACCACCGGTGTACGCGTCTTTATACCTCGGTTTGTAAGCGAAATCAATTACTTGGTTATAATTATTGTTTCCATAGGTTGCAGTACTTACATTTAGTTGGACGCCATCGATCTATCACTGCGCGTGCGTTACACTACATCATGTATATTAACTACATGTAGTTACATGTACATACAGAGTCAGCTTACAACTGATATGGCGCATGAAATAGGTCAAAAAGAAGTCGGCTCTAGTCCTATCATATTGTTCGCCTTACCACAGCCGTAGACACTTATACCCCGGATATACATATCACGTGGCCACGTGGGTAAGGGTAAGTCACCAATTACACCACTGTTAACGAACGGTTTTAAAGCCGGACCTTGCAATCGCATTTCCGAATCAACGGCCGGCTCCACCGAACTTGCCCCCGTAAGGCCGAACGTTTCCACCCGCGCAAATGTGGGACTTTGCAATATCCAAGGTCGAAGTTGCATTGGGATTGGAACGAGCTCCCTAGAAACAATACATGAATTCGAAAGCTCAAGACCATATATACCCTGGCCATGGTTCCTCGCACAGTTCGTTCCAAATAACTTCCATGAACTAAGGCTACAATATATATAAGAGCTAGCTATAGCGCTATACATTTGTGCTGAAGCCTATAACCACATCTTCCAGCCACCTATATATTTCTGAGTCATCTTTGAAATCCACTCGAGTCCTCATTACAAGATACAAGAAGGTCAACAATCTCCAAAGATGGCGCCAGTTATAACGAGCCCATCTATTGCCATTAGCACTCCTGAAATCCCCCTGTTTGCTGTTTCGGCACGTACAAACAATCCCGATTTCCAGCGATATCCACTTCACACATTACATACCAGAGATGACACGAGCGCGAACGTTGATGTAATCAGTGCCATAATTGGCATAATTGCCGTGTTGATCGCAATCATCGGCCTGGTTGAGGGATATAAACGTTGGAAACAATACAGGAGAGATGTATACTACTTATGAGACTTTGCGGCGTTAGGGCCGCTAGGAAAATTCGATGATTCTGATGTATGTTCTAGCTCATGTCATCAGCTGTTGAAGAAAACCGTGTGGGAATGCATGTGCGGCAACCACCCTGCGATCCGCCTCCGAATCTCCCCGCAGCGGATGCGAACCATGTATTCTATGTGGTGTGTGCCATCCTCACGTTCTTACGCATGGTACATTCTACTCCATGTCCAGACGACGAGAGAGATGCGGGAATTGCTTGTGTATCAACTCCTGGATCGGGGACCGCTGGGAATATTGGTTTGCAAAATGGTGCTTGAGAGGATCGATGAAATTGACGTTTGAGTGGTTAGATCTGGTGGTTCTAGGTTTGAAGCTCGTTGCATAATACATTTACGGCGCAGGATGGAGTTTATGAGGCACGAAATATTGTTAGCTTTGAGGACTTTCCTTTTTCTTTCTTTTCTTTGGTAATATATATCATGGGTCATGGGCAATAGATGGGCTGCCAATATGTTAGGTGCATAGGTCCGGGGGTGTTCATGGCGTACGTACGGGTGCTTTTTAAGGATTCGGAGGCTATCGCGCGCGTTCTTTATATGATTTTTTGTTCTTATTTTCCTTTGTATATGATTGGACTAGAAATGACACTATTTTCTTTTGTCGTGATACGTTGGTGCTTTGCAATTTGGGGGCTCTTGAAATTGGCTTTCTCATGGATGTGGACGACGCCTAGAATATTTAACAAAGTAAGATGACCTTATTACTTGCAACAGTACTGATAACACAAAAGTTATAAGGACAGGTTGGGAATTGTTTTGATTATCTGGACTAAGCTAGTCCTTCATCCTCTCAATCCTCGATTCGACGACACTCGATCTCTCCCACGATTCTAACCCGACAACACTCTCCCCCAAATCTAACCCGACGACACTCGATCCCTCCCGCGATTCTAATCCGACAGCGCTCTACCCCCACAAATCTAGATAAACAACCGAACCAAATAACCCAACTTGTTTCTACCTGCTCTGGTAATAATAAATCAACTTATAGTGCATTGCGCCATGTTGTCGATTGGTCCAAGATTGATAGGTACCCGACCGGCACGACGTCATGATCACCTTCTCAATGGTAGAGCTAGGGCTACTAGTAGTTGGATGATGGTAGTTTGTTACTGAAACTTCGTATCTGGATATATGCGCATACTCGCGTAGGATACTCGTCACTAGCAAAAGATGGTCTAATGACGTTGATTGAGTAACGAAGGCGAGTTGATATTGGCGTTAGGAAAGTCCGTTCCATCTCTTTGTATATGCCAATCAATAAGCTGACTCCACAAACCCGTTACCATTCAGATTTGGTGATATTAAGGCCTTTGCGACGGCGAGTTTTCGACTTTCGTTGCGGAATCTATACTGCAATTAATCATTGACTTAGTAACTGGTAAAATGGACATAGCTAATGTATCGATAGGAGTTAGTGTGCTCGTGGTAATATTCGTTGATGAATACTCTATTGTCGAGTTGTTTGGGCGCCTAACTGCGAGTTTTCTTACTCTAGGAGGGAGGGTGGGAGCAATGGGTATTATGTATTGTGTGCGCTGATAAACCAACTGCCCGGGCGGTTAATGATTGGTTTACATGTGCATGCATATATGTCTCACTTTCCTGCCAAGAACTTTATCCACTAATCATTGACACCGCCAAGGAAAAGGGATCCAAGTCATGCATATTGCACGTGGCTGCTTATCAAACTGGTGTCTAAGACCGAGCCCAGTCTCCGATCATGCGGCTAGGTGCTCTAGAAAGCCGCCCTAGAATCATGGACCCGAACTTCTGGTAGCGACTATGCTTTCTCGGATGCGTTATATAAGTAGATCACTTTTATCAATGCAAAGCACGCCATCTTGTTCATCCACAAATCTCGGTTCATTTTCATTCTCTTGGCCAGGACCACCCCTACACTGTTTATTTTCTGACAGGCTTGTGTTAGCTTCCGCCATGTACTGTGGAGATGTTCTTATACTTTGCAGCGAGCTTTGACATAAAGATACATCTACACCAACAAAATTTAAGCTTAAATAGATTAGACTTGACAATTGTGCTCATTCGGAATTTTCCAAAGGCAAGTCTACGCCGTACTGAATTTCTAACCTTGCATAATCTTACACTCAATTAAATCGAATTTTGTTTACATCGGGTGATCAATTGACCCACTGGAAAGATACCCCGAATATATGTGACTTTATAGACGTAAGATGAGATTGCATGGAGCATATTCTTTGTTAAAATTTCTCGACCAATTTCTCCTCCGGCCCCTCAACTCAATCATTTTAACATTGGTAGCTATAATGACCATGATTACGACTTTCTCAGTATATTAGGGAAGTCTCCCTACGTGCCACATATATGGGGATACCATGCATCAATTCTCTATTGGTAGCCTGAAGCTTTGTGTTCTTGGCGCCGAGACCCACAAGGCTCAGGTGTGGACGTTAGACCTGTGCGCATGCGTCATAGCTAGCATGCGCAGCCTTCACCCCCTCGAGTGAGAAAGTATGAAACAGAACTCGAACTATCAACTAGCAACAGCAGTTTCTTGACACGGCTCAACGATATGTATGTCTGTCTATATCTATGTTATTCTTCTTCACCATACGCAAGAGCGTAGGTGGCGACCCTATCCGCCTTCTGGTAGGTGTTTTCACCACGTAAGTAGGAGGCGCCTAGTTTCAAATCCTGCATTGAAAATTTGCAATGTATCTAATAGCTGGCATGTAGGGGAGGCCTAGATCATATAGTCGAACCGTCATCGATCTTTTCTCGGTTTCAGAGTCATAGGTATTGGAGCATCTATCGCCCAACGGATCTCGGTGTATTACGCTTGAGTGAAAAATTGAAACTTCATGAAGCAAGGCTAGGAAGAAACCGCATCAAACCCCCAGGAAACAGCCATTAGACAGATAGCACGCCAAGCAGACAATGCATAGTCCCCGCTCGTGTACATATCCGATCCTCGAGGTAGGTGTAGACATCTAGAATACGTGTAAACTCGTATTGTCGTGATCAATCAAGTATGTAGAAGCCGATGAAAAGTTCGAAAGCCTATGATACGTTTCTCTCGACTCCAAGTACTATGTAGACAAAGGCTGTTCTGTTGTGGAAGACACGTAGGTACATGTGTTAGGCAACCGTCATCCACTGCAGCCTCGACACAGCCTCGTCTGTTTCACGACAACGCATCACTCCGGCTCCCCCCATAACAACAACCAACCACATGTGTTTGAAGAAAACCTCCGCTTCTGTAGCCAAATCAATCGTAATCCGCGCCTCTGTCTCGGAACCTTGTGTGTGCCTTGAGGTGCGGTTATATGTATGTCTTCGAAGAAGATGAATCTCGGTATTGGTCAATACTCATGAGCTTGTGAAGAGAATTCAAGTTTATATGAACAGCATAGCCCACAAGGTTGAGAAGTTTGGAGAGACCCGAGAAGACTCATAGGATAGTTTTGTATCTTTGGTAGCTGCTTAGAATAATTAGTAAGATTTCGAATTTATAATTTTTCGAGGATCATGAAGGGAAATAATTACATATATGTTCAACATCTTGTATCCCATGGCAACAAGTGCATAGCGTCCTCGTCCGCCCATTACATGTACAATAGTTATTCAACCTGAAAAACTTGAAATATTGCTGTTCTAAACGAGTAAGTCATGATAGTAGCTAGGGCAAAACAAGACAACTCAAGACCGGATCTTAGAGCTATGTTCGGAGTATATACCGTTCAGGAACTCTTTGAAATTCTCTGTGAATTAAGTAGGCCCATGCCACTCCTCTCCTATGTCCTCCCCATGTAGCTAAAACCTGCGTGTCAAATAGAGCCTTTCAGTTCCCGATTTTATTTACCTTATTAAGCTACGATAGTACATATATACAGGTATATAGGCATATTGATATGATGCTCCGACTTCGACCCGACCAACTATTTATCTTTATGGAGCGTTAACGTTTCAGTTCACCTCGACTATTTTCGGGTTATGTCGCAGGGTTTTTTCCGGTTCTTTCTCGGGCCGCGGGCCATCTAGTTGGGCTCACCAACGGCCCGGACAGTACTGCCAAGTGGTGTGTACCGGGATTTAGGGATCGGTACGGTATATTTCTACCGGGGCTGGGACTGAATTCGCGTATTTGAGGCCAGAGGCCAGAATTAGTGCTGGGAATTGGCCAATATATCTGTAGAGCCCTAAAGCTCAGAGCGAGCCAATCACTGAGATAATGCACGTAGTATGACATGACCAATGTCCACCCTATCAGCAGCTTTAATTTTCGAGCAGTAGCATGGATAAATGTGGTTCTGTCCACGAGATTCTCCGATGAATGAACTAACCTGTTCTGCCAGGATCGTAATGAGATCAACTGGATTCGCCTATCATTTTTTTTTCTTTCTATTCTGTTTAATTCCTTAAATTCGCCTAGCATTTTGCGGAACCGGGAAATGGGGGCCAGTAAGGGCAGTAGCGAGGGGGAAAGGCGAATTACGTATTTTGCGAAGAGCGAGTGGAGTTTCGGAGATTAAAATCCTAGGTAACACATCTACAGACATTTATAATACATATACAAAGCTCCTACACAGACACTATCTGCTTATGATTTTGTAAGCCCTAACATTGATATATTGTACCTCGAAGACTCCCATTCAACTCCGCACTCGATGTACTCCAATCCTATCGCCGAACCTTCAGCAAATTTCACATTTGCCCACATCGTATCCGACAACATCCAACGTTATAGTCTTCACACACTCCACGCCCGCAATGAACAAAGAAACATCAGTGCAGATGTGATCCAAATAACTACTAGTATATCTGGGTTATTGATCTCTATTTTCGGCTTGATTCAGGGATATAGGTTCTGGAAGCAATGCAAGAGAGTCTCTATGGCAAGTACCTGCCTGCAAGGTCAGCCACTGCAAAAAGTGGCTAGCGTGGCGGTGTCTTGTCTTACATGTATGCTGACTTGCTTAGGCGGCCAATAATGTTGATAACCCTACCCCAGCGAATCCGAACCTCGTTACAATCGACATCAACCGCATCTGCTTAGACATCTGCAAGTTCCACCTGTCACAAATAGCGCCTACAGCCGCTACCCAGGCTGTCGGTGCACACGATCCCGTTGCAGATGTCGGCAATGCGCCAATCCTTGCGGCTGACACTATCGAGCTCGCACCAGCTGCAGCCCAGAATGTCTCGATTGACGAGGAGGAGAGAGGACTTGGACCTACCAGCACAACGGCGACGGTCACCTAAGAAGGTAAAAACCGAAGCAGAAACTCTAAAACACAGCATTCGCAAGCTAATAATGACTATACGTACCACCTAGGCCTATAGTATATATATATACATGTATGCATGTTATGACCATGCTATGGCGCCTGAAGCTTAACATACATGATGCATCCACATCTGAACTATATCTATGAATCTCAGCGCCGAGAATACCAGTAATCCAGCCTACTCCTCAGCAATAACACATATTTATGGAGAAAAAAAATATTTAAAAATATAAAAGAGAGAAAAAAAAGAGAGAAAAAACACATTCCCTCGGCGGCAGGCGGACTTCATGAGAAAGTAGTGGTATTAGAGTCATGCCGGTGAGAAGTGTTAGGGATCGGCAGTTTCTACCAGAGCGAGGTAATTCAGGCCCCGGATTTTCATTTGTTGGTACCATGGTTCGGTCTATTATGGGGAGTTTGGCGCATTCTTTTAGATTTTCTATTTCCTTTTCATTTTTCGTCCACCACTCCTTCCTTACCCTTTTTTAAAAAAAAAATTCTATCTACATTATCATCGTAAGCATGTGAAAAAACATATCAACTCCATATACTACCTATGATGAAAGAGTCCTTACCATGCATTGATGTCCAGCTCGCTTTCCCGATTACTAACACACCGGGCAGTTGACCAACAGTACATTTTCTCACCCTAGGATGCCGATATGGGAAATAACCATGGTCGCGAGCGCTAGCAGGGTCGAAAAGCTTAAACCTGCGTTACCGCATTAATTCGTCTCGACGGCCGGTCACACAGGACGTTGAAATTCCCCTATATGGTTATTTGCCTTGAATACGCCCCCCAATCTCCCTCATGCTGGCTAGAAGAGGCAACTTAGACGTCTTGTGTGACCGGCCGCTGAGACGAATTAATGTGGTACTATTTTTCAACCTTGGCTAGGGCAGCGGGACGCTTAGTCATTAACCCCAAGCAACACCCTGGTGAAGACCCTTGGCAAGTACCACGTCACAATTCCTTGAGCAACGGATTTCCACCATACGGGTCTTTGCATGCTTCTTTCCACCTTCCCCAGGCGAGGGAATGCCATATTTCACGCGCGCCAATCCTTTGCTCGAGCCAGACTTATGCGGGGAATGCACGTTTGGCCCAAAATAACCTGCGGCTTCTAGAAGCCCACCATGCAGATACCCGATACGCTAGGTATTTACCTATCTAGGACTAGGACTAGGAGAACGGCGGTGCGCATGAAGAGTCATTTGTGGGGTACTAGTTGTTGCAAAACGTTTGTTGTGATTGTTTTGCATGACACGTGTGAGGGGGGGGGGGGGGGGGGTGATGAGCTCTGTAACGTCGCTCATTTTGCAGCAGCTTGGTTTCGAGCGGTGAATACGGGTCAGGCCTTTTGAAGTACACAATAATTCTCCAGCTACGCACAGAGGCAAGACCTGTTGTGTATCTGAGCTCCCAGAATTGATAGAACAGGTCAAACGAGCTAAATAGCTGCCCCCGCCGCGGCTCATGACATGATTCAGCAGATGTCAAGCATCGATGTCTTGGAGTCCCTCTTTTGGCCCGAGAAGGTGGGTGTACCTGTGGTTCAGCACGTCTGAGTGGTCGAGGAAAAACGTTGTCAGGTTTGAGCCTCCTCGCAGTTACTACAACGGGTCGCATACGTACATGTATGTACATAATAGTAACCATAACGATTTATCTAAATATCCCGATTCGGTCTCGTGGTTGATTGGGGGTGGGGGGGGGGGGGGGGTCCCGGTCAGACTCGCCAGCACTTTGGTAAGCTGATTGGGCAATCCAGAGTTCGTATTGGTCCAATCCAAGGTTCGTACTCTAAAAATCCCAAAAAGTTCTAACAGACGCGTACGGTGTTGGGCGCCTCTAACGTACAATTGGTACCGGACGGAGGGAGCTCCGCTACATTGCAAAAGAGTAAGGTGAATAGGGTGCCGTTAAGAATACGATGAGATCCATCCATTGGTAGAAAGTGGTGATGGTATCTTTCTGCCACATGGGAGAGTACCTACATGTACGAGCGAGCGGTCGTGCACCCGATCCAGTTGCCACAGAAGGACAATTAAGTACAGTTGGGACCAGATGTCTCAACCGTTGCACACCGCGCGCTTATGGAAACTATGTAACATCGTCCCCCCGGTCGGATCTTTGTTATTTACTGTGTTCCACGTTCGTTTTCTCCATCCGTTATGTACAACAACAGCGCCTTAATAGTCACAGAGAAGCATGAGAGTTATATATCATGCGCATATCTTCATGATTTTGATCAGTACATTTTCCATAACATCTGCTCTTTTGAGCCTTCTCTTGGATTCCGACATCATCATCATCACATACATAAACTGGTGTGAAACTTTATATTGCATTTTTTGGCCATGGACCCAACTACCACGATCACCACCACAACCGAGGCTCTTTCGGCCGACTTTACGTCCGCCCTTGCGGCAAATTCCCACGCACTATATGCCCGGGATGAAAGAAGCGTGACCGTTGATGTTATCACTGTGTCCACTAGCATGATTGGGGTTTTCATTGCCGTGGTTGGCCTGATTCAGGGATACAAGTACTGGAAACATAATTGCAACCATGATGTGAGTAAGACAGTTTAGGATTCAGGGTTAGGGGTATCCATCTGTCTGTGCCTCTGCTTGTGTGGCTTTTGTCTCATGTGGCGGCGATCTTCACGGGAACAGAACAGAAGAGGGGATAACCACAGTCACGAAAGTCAAAGAAATAGAATCAAGCAACCTAAAGCTATGGCTGAGGCTCAATCCTCCCATGTTTTCTGCGGCTTAGAAAACCTGCCATATAATCATTTCTATTGACCCATGACTGTGGGGATCCCATCAACCTATTATATATGTTTCCAAGTCTAACATTCCCGCCTGATTAGTCGCCGTCGACCGCTCCTTTAGGAACCGTACAAACCCTTAACCCACCGCAGAACTCGATCATGGTGGATGCGAATCAAGTGTTTGGCATAGCGTATGCTGCGGTCCTCATGTTCCTGCACAACGCCTTTGTTGCTGTAGCGCCGTCGTTATCGCCAACTGCTATCGGGAACGAGCCGGACACGCCGCGCGTGTATGACCTCGAGGCGGGTGTCGTGGGCCTTCGGCGCATTCGCGATGTTGAGGTGGAGGAGGAAGATCGGGGGCGTGTTGTGGATAGTTTTGCTGCGCGTGCTAGTTGATGTAGATGATATGGTGATGAGGCTATGAGGTTCTGTTTTAACGATTCTATTGTGGGTTGTTGGGTTGTGTATATATAGATCGAGGCCTTCGTGGAACTTTGGAGGATTGTATTAGATTCGGAATTGTTTGATACCAGGAACTAAGGGAATGTGTTCGTTTCGTGAATTTATTTAATCTCTTGTCTATAGTATTCGTATATTGCCGTGGTGTTTTCTGGATCCCTTAAGGCGCTTTGATTGGTTGAGAGCATCGAACCTTAACTCTATACATGAAGTTTTGGGGCCAATATTGCTTCGTCTCAAGATGACGTAGCACTCCAATATTTCGGGATAAGGAAGAAAACAGCTGGACACAAAATTTTTGATAAGTATTATCACACGCTAGAATGCTCCGTCGCTACAATGATAGAAAAAACAGACAGAGTTCAGCAGAGCACATTGCATAACTATATCAGTTTGGTAACACTAGGATTTGGACTGACCGCTGTGCCATCACTGCTAGGATAGGTGTGGCGCTGACTAAGGAGTCATGGCACAAATGTATGTATGGTGCGCCCACTCTTAAAAGTGACCAAAAGTGGCGGAAAGTCAATCGCTGATAACTTTATGACCATGATAGATATCAAAAATTCGGAAAAATAGAAGTATAGTAATAGTGATGAACTTTAGTTCTATTCTTCCGAATTTTTGATATCTATCATGGTCATAAAGTTATCAGCGATTGAAAATGGCTGTTTTTGTATGTAAAAAGCGCCAAGACTGAACAAAGTGGAACAGTATTAATATACCCATTTATACCCCCCGAAAAGCAAACCTGATCAAGTTGTGGCAGTGATGCAGAAAAATGGCTAGAAATGAGCCCTCTGGTTGGCTCATGAGTCCATATTGCAGCCAAAATTGTTCCACATCCATATGCCGCCGTGTCACCTTTAAGAGTGTGCGCACCATAGCTACTTTGGGCTCGGGATATGCTACTTTGGGCGGCAACGTTGCAATGGGCCTACGGTGGAAGAAACTCTGTTCCATAAGAACCTGAAAATGCCGGTGCCAATGACAAGGATAATTTGTATGGGGTCACTGTGTGTAACTGTGGAGGAGAACGAGTACAGTCGTAACTCGATATGCCGGAACTCGTTGTGTCGGATCCCTTGCTGTCCCGGATGAGGTTGGTGGACACTACTTTTCATCACCAAAATGCATTTGCTATCCCGGATATTGGCCTGTTCGGACCGGATGGGAATTCACAGGAGAGTGAACCCCTGTCCCTACAGAAACAAGATCTGCTATCCCGGATGGTTGGGCTTGGCATATGGGTTAGGGTTGGGTCGCAGAGTGGTGATACTCGAGGAGTTTCATTTCTTTCTTTAAATCCTTTCCTACATTTGGGATAAAGACATACTAATAGTGCTTCTAGGGTAGAATTTTGCGACAAATCTAACCATACTATTGGTTTCTTCCTCCGAGTCCTGGTTGTGGAGATATAGTCAAATTCTTGATGATAAAGTTCAAGAAAATCAATCTTTTTCATAATTGGACATTGCAACTTGTGTATTAGGAATGAATATATGCTAATACCTTGTATAGGACAGAATTTAGCGACGATTCTAACCATTCTACCAGCTTGGGTGCGTGACTGCTGGTTGTTGAGCTATATCAGAATTCGGTATAGAAAAGTAATTCCAATGAGGTCGAGAATTTTTAAAATTGGATACTGCAGCCTGCATATTAGAGATGAGTACAAGCTGATAATGTGTATAGGTCAGTTTTTTACGAGAAATTTAACGGTGGTATCAGCATAGGCTTGCAACCTCTGGTTGCTGAGCAATATCACAATACGGTAGGGAAAAGTGATTTGAGATCGAGAATGTTCAAAATTGGATATTATGATATGTGTATTAGAGATGAGTACAGGTTAATAATGTGTATAGGTCAGTTTTTTACGACGAATCTAATGGTGCTATCGGCTTGAGCCCGCGATGGCTGGTTGTTGAGTTATATACAATTTTCAATTTGCAAGCCTCTCGTACGCTGCATCGATACCACTCCCGCTCCAGACAACTGGAGAAGTTAAGTAAGGGTCCTCGTCCTCCTCAACATCACTGGAAGACATGGAATATCTTAATGGTATATCATCTTCTACCAATGCCCATTCTCTTATAACAACAGATGGTCCAGTTGCTGGATTCTCTCTGTATTCGCGGAACGCGCCCGTAAAATACCTATTAATTTTGGTTTGATGGACATACGCAGTATGCTTGTGACTATCCTCAACATTAACTATTGATTCTAATCCAGAATTTAGGGAATACTTACCAAACAAGAGCAACTTTCAGCTCAGATACTTGCTTGACCAAGTCATCAACCCCGAGCCTCTTCCCCCCGTTACTGTACAGCTCTGTCGTTTTAAGAGACTGGAGGTAGCGGGAAAGCTCTGATGCATAATGGATTGCACCTTCAGTTGTAACAACTGCTAAAGCAGCTGGAATATCGTCAACTTCTACCTGTGTGCTCGTGGTTTCGGATTCTTCATTATCCATGCTGTCATATTGGTCAAGTAGGGACGGATCTTGCAGGAGAATGCCTGATGCGATACCTGCCTTTACCAGTTGGGATGTGCTTGGTAGTGCATTCCCTCTGATTTCTGAATCGGTACTCTCTTGAACAGCATCTTCGTCCAAGGAAAAAAACTCCTCAAATCTTTCTGCCCATGTAGGGTCGGGTAGTTGAAAATCTGATAGAGGGTCAAAAATGCGGCGCATAGCAATCTGACAATGGGTGCGCTGGGAAGCAACAAAATATTGCACTTGGTCTTCGGGTCGCTGTGGAAGTAAAGAGTTGCAGTTGAGGTCAGTATTTTGAGTTGCGCTTCCACCACAAATGTCCGCTTTTCACCAGCAGTTGATTATCGTTTGTGGGGTTACCGCATCCCATGCGCTTGATATTAAATGCACAGCTTGCAAAATATTGATTTTCTCAGGAGCAACTCCGTGGTTGTTGAAGTACTGTACCATATTGTCTGCATATTGACGGCGATAAGCAGATTTGAATGCTTTTATTATTCCTTGATCTAAAGGTTGAAGTCTTGATATAGTGTTTGGTGGAAGGTAAATAAGAGTTATGTTCGTTAGAACAGGGGGAGTTGGGCCATTGTAGTTCTGAGGAGGGTGAAGCGGGTGCGGATGTGTAGGACAATTATCAGTAACAAGAGCTACGTTACGATTCTCAATCCTCATTTGTTGGTTAAATGTCCGTAGGAATTCATACCACAACCCAGTCAACATCCAGGCTTTTTTATTATATCGGTAAACAACAGGCAAATTGGCGATGTTAATGCGGTTTTTCTTGAATGCATGCGGCTCTTTTGCTCTCGAAATCACCCAAAGCTTTCTTTTATCGGTTCCTGTAGAATTAACGATGTGAAATGTTGAAATACGCGTTTTTGAATCCTTCGAACCGGTGATCTGTTTTCCCTTGTCCTTTTTGACGTTTGAGCTTTGTGGTTGTTTATTGTAAACCAAACCACTTTCATCGCAATTATATCGGTCTGGTGGGGCAAATGGTGCTAATTGCTCTGCTAGTCGCTCCCTGTATACAGGTAGCATGGTTTCGTCGACTTGACCAGCTTCCCCATGTCGTTTTAAGCGACCGATATTGTACCTCCCCTTAAAGTTGGTCAACCACCCCCCTGACAACTCAAAAGACTCATAGTTTTCAAGAACACCTGCATTCAGAAGCTCTTTTTGAATTGTCTTTGACTGCGAACGGATTATATCATCTGTAACTGCAATTCGTTCTGATTCTGCCGCATCTATCCAAAGTGCAAGAAAATGCTCAAAAAATGGATATTGGGCGGTCCTGGATTTCTTCTTCTTTGAATCCGGACCTAATATTTTGTTAGATAACCTAAGAAAACATAGATTAAGTTTTCTCATACCGCTTGGTGGATCTTCTTTTGCCCTCTTTTCCCATCCCTTCAAATGGTCCGAGAGACTAGATGTTGCAAGGGGCCGCCCATCTGGACGTCTTGGGCATTCTTCCAAAAGTGCAAATAAAGATAATTTCAAGTTTGGAAATCGCTCTCTCAATTTACACAATTTGTATTTCTCTAATGGAGTAAAACCGGCAATGTGCTGTCTGCGCTGGATAGGAGGCATTTTGGATGTGGATGGTAGAAAGCCGGCAAGAGTTCAAGATACATGGTCACGGCATACTGTACCTATACTCTACACTCCCCTATAGTACCGTACCTATAGTCTACGCTCCCCTATATTTACTTTTTCCCTTTTTTTTGCTGTCCCGGATCACTTGCTATCCCGGACGAATCCCTCAGAGTCTTGGCCATCCGGCATAGCGAGTTGCGACTGTACTCGGGGCAGGCAATAAGAACCTGAAAATGCAAGCTGCAAGCAGGGGCTCAATTTGGTGTAGCTTTTCGCCAGCCTCGAATCAGAGTCGTTACCATACAAAGTCATTTTCAGGTTCTTCTTGCCTTGCCCGAGTAGGTACGGGTAGGATATCAACCCTGCGCACAACTCTCACTTTGGCCTATCGAGGCCTATCAAACAGTGTGTGGGCGGTCGGGCCACGCACCGCGCCGATTCATAGCTACCCTATCAAACTCTCAAGACCACCCCCCTGTCGATCATAGCTTACCACCCTATCAAAGGGGGTACCGAGCTGGTCCTAACCTGTAGGCTGCATCTAGATCTCCTCTATCTACATGTACAATTCCTATAATATATAAGAACCAGAATGACGAAGACCACAATCAGAAACCATTTTCAACATAATATCGCGCAAGTAGCTCTACTTTGGGCGCAGAGCATAAAGCCTAAGCTTATAAGCTTTTCATTAGTGCGGACGTACTCTGGAGCATCTCCCACCGCACCTCCCGCCCCACCCCGGACACCCTCATCATACCGGTATACCGCGCGCCACGAAGAAATCAAGATCTATAATTCAAAAGTGAGAGCTACAAATGTTCAACTCAACTCTTACCATATCAGTTACAGCCACTGTTACATTGCAACTGGCCCATATTGCACCATCCGAGAGCCTCCCAAGAAACACTCTTCATACGCTCGATACCAGAGCAGATACTAGTGCAAGTGTCAACTTAATCGCCATAACCACCAGTCTGGCCGGTGTAGTAATCGCTATAATCGGTCTTATTCTTGGATACATATACTGGAAACACCCACGGAAGGCCGCAAGTCCGAGTATTGGGGTTAGGACCACGATACCCCCGTCATAGGGTTAGGGCTTACTCAAATCTCTCTTAGTCATCACCTCTTCCTGTTCTCAACCCTAGCCCACAGCTTCCAGGTTCGACATTCAATGTCAACCGTATGCATGTTCTCGTGCAATGCGTGGTATCTGTACATCCCACCTCTTCCGAACCTGGAGCGGACCCGGAACTAGGCCGAGTGTCGACCCTCCACTCTAATCTGGACAGGGTTGAGCTGGCAGAAGAGCTCGGGCTAGAAGTATAGATGTTTACTTTGAAGATTGTGAGTATTGCATTGTGGAGTTCAGGTCCGATTTGCTCTATAAATCTAATGTAACGAGTTCGATCATAGGTTATCGGATTTTGTTTTATGTGGCGTAGGGGTGTTGGAGTTGGAGTTGGGCTGCTTCACGATCGTTTTTAATATTTTCTTTGTAGTATGTAGTACATTTAGGGCGCGTGTGGTTTAGAAACTACGTTAAGCGGAAGTCTTGTTAGCACATTGCTAACTGAGAAATATTAAAATAGAGTTTTGGTCTGCCAAACACGAGCTCAGTTAGGTGAATTTTGTTACAGGTTTTTGTGGGGGATGCGCATTGCAACGAGATAACAGAGTTTTGGTAAAAGTGTGTTGCATAACGGCATTTGGGGGTCTTAACCTCCGTTTACGTGGTTGCCAAACGCTTTCAGGCTGTTCGTGATCGTGATCTTGACTTGATTGATGATAGATGATGATAGGTCTAACTGTGGGATAAGCCCTTGATCTGAGTAGGTTACGCTTATGACATGTATGCGTGACCCGCTTAGGCCACGAATCCGACACCTATGCTCTAATCCTTGCTCTAGCCCTCACCTGCGCCACAACGCGCCCTTAAAACCTATTATGGCTCACTGTGGCGAAGCCTTTCTTTTGTGGCGGTCTGAAGCCACAGCGAACCTTGGCGAGCGATCGGCGGTCGGGTCGATACGAGACCTGTTAGCTTAAATGAGGGAAACGTTTCTTCAATATTGGAGTAGCGGAGTTTCCTGAGTGTAGGTCGATATTAGTCCAGCCTAGAAGCGAAGAATCAGTAATCGGTGCTTTCCTAGGTACTATCCCATTGGTCCAACAGGACTCAATAAATGCACTTTTATGCAGAACTGGTGGCATCGATCTGTGCAGCTGCATCATCAAGATTTCCTTTCCGAGCCCCCCGTGTTTCCTCTATCCCTTGGGCGGATGAAACCTGCAAATTCGCGACTTCCCTCTTTCAGCTATCACTAGCCTTATGTGGTAATTAGAGCTGATTTTTGGTTGGCTCAATTATTGTTATCACCTGTAAAAAGAAAGACAATTGCCTTACTAAGTGCGTGCACGGTCCAGGTCGCGAATTTGCAGGTTTCATCCGTCCAAGGGATAACTAAAATATTAATATGTAGATTGATGTCGTATTAATAATGAGGCGCGCTAGGCCCAATTAGGTTAATTTGAGACCAGTCATTTCATATTCAGGTTGGGGATATATATGTACAGTACATATACTTGAATGTATATATTAGCGCGCCAGGTTATAGCAAAAACTCTATCTTCTTTCAACCGAAAGTCACGCCGCCAGATTACGCACAACCTGCCAGACTCGACTCCTCATTGACGTGGACTTTGAACTTTCTATATCCCTTTTAACCCCCCCCCCCCCCCCCCCAACTGCGTATACTGTCAGCGGGAAAGCCTGACGGTGTCGGGCTCAGAAAAAAAGGCTCTATATCCAGAGATTATTGAGCATCTATGAACACAACTACTCACACTACCGCACCCGCTGCACCAACCTTTACATTTGACCATACTCCTCACACTCTCTACGCAAGAGAAGATATAAACGCGAGTGCTGACCGCGTGATCACTATCACCACCAGTCTTGCTGGTGTAATAATTGCTATAGTTGGTCTTATCTTGGGATACATATACTGGAAACATCCAAAAAAGGCTGTAAGTCAGAACACATGTACAAGTAGGGTTAGGTCAAGGCTTGCGGCTCAGCTGCTTATGCCATGTTTTAGTCATTAAAGACACTTCCAATGGATAACCCTAGCCCACTTCCGCGATCAGTGGATGCCCGCCCTGTTCTGTGGCTCGCCTTTCCCATGCAGTTCGTGATGGCACCTGTGCGCCCCGCCCCTGCCGAGCGTGAAAGCGACCCAGAACTTGCTCGCGTGTCAACCATCCACTCTGAGCCCGAGGATGCTGTGGAGTTTGAGCCTGTCAGATAGGAACTGGACCGAAGGATGACCCAAATTAAGTGCCCGGTTTGAAAATTGTAAGTTTTGGGGCTCGTCTCCGGCTCATTTGTTTCTGTGAAGTCTAATATCGATCACGTGTAGGTTACCACATGGGTTGGCGTCGTTTAGATCGAATGCATAGCGAGGAGAACATTCTTTTTGGTTTCTTTTGTTTTTTATGTGGCGTAGGGGTTGGGGAGTTGGTATCCGCTATACGATCGTTTTTTTCATTTCTTATGTTTATATTTAAAAACAAAAATATTATTGGGTTCTACATACCTGTATCCTGCGTGCATGGATCTTCTTCGATAAAACCCCATTGTTCTTGGTCTGAGAACACCAGATACTTACATGTACCGTATACCAAGTGCAACGTGGGGGGAAACCTCCCAAATCTAGCCACCCCACATTCTGGATGGCTGGAGGGCCCTGAGTGGTAAGAAATATAAACTGCCACAGTGAGCCACAAGTAACCCCCACGCCACACTGTCTGGAATGAGAGTGTTGTTGAATTGCTAAGTGATGTCCCCAGGACGTGTTCTAGGGATGTGGTGGTGCCAAGCTGGTTTCCGTATTTGTTAATTAACGAGCTTAATTCGACTACAGCTACAGGGATGTGCGCATGCACCCTTCTAAATGTGGGTGAGTGCCAAGCATTAGTAGATGACTAATATGCCGAGACACCTATCTAGCAAGAGCGGCGGTTGTGGAAGACTTTGGCTTTTTAAGATCATATCGTTCTCCTAGCGCAATACTAGTTTCATCATCTTAGTTATCGAGCTTTTTCTGTCTCTACTCGCGAACTTCTCCAGCAGATATTGAAAACAGCTAACGACACTTACCCGTCTTGAAAATTCCGGTAACATCTCCACCACTCCAACTCTCTACTACTGCGGTTTAGTTGTTGGAAGAGTTGGCTGCTGATTGAAGATCAGTGCCTATAGTTATACACACAAGTTTCGACAAAGCCGTTTCTGGACTGACGGGTTGGAGCATATCCGGGATCCAATTGATTAGGAGCCTTCCTTCAGGCGATTCAATATCCACGTGATAATGCTGTCAAAGGTTCGCCCAATCTCTACCGATGTCGGTATTCCATAAACTATCGATGCTGACACCTCTTGTCAGATTTAAAGTCACAGCAAGATTGGGCAACAGATCAATAAATAATATGATTGGCTCTAGCTACCTCTTGGCCTCTACAACGGGGTCAGTATTGCCTCGACGGTGTACGATTTGAGTGCTTAATTACATTACCTCTGATCATTAACTACATAGCTTATATCTACTCTAGCATATCTGACCCATCATCGACCGAAGATGGACCCTGGCATTACCAGGTGTGTGTTCTCATCCGATCCACTGGAAATAACATATCTGAGATCTTCGATTAGGCGAGGGGTGGGATCGATACAATGCGTCGGCTGGAAAGAGTGGACTGATAGGTTGAGTATTGACTGATCTCCCATGTTATTACATCGTGGTATCAGCGTACCTAATAGGCCACTCTGGGTCCTTTTTCGCCTACCACTCGCATCATCCCTTTCCCAATTGGCTTTGAACCTAGGCTTGTACACAGCCTCCTATCGGAGTTGCTGGAGCATATCCCTCTGACGTTAGTTGTGATCTTTTCACTGGGGTTAATTTGAGAGCTTTCCGACGTTGGAAAGGCTGCAGCTGTTAGAGGTAGGGGACCTTTCGGGGCCCAATTTATATTCGAAAATAAAGTTCTTTTTTGATTTTATTATTCTTTTTTTTTATGCAAATTAAGGTTTATTTTGACCCCGGTGTCACAATTCGGACTCCGGCCTACATCACACTTCGGAGCTCGACCGGCCTAGGAAATGGAGGGTGTCGGGTTTTTTCCTCCCAGCATTTGTCGGAATGTCAATTCCCCAGACCCTATGGTGAGCAGCGTGATGCTCGTAGATGATGGGCACGAAACTAATTTGGACCTATTCATACATTTATTTATCAGTACAGCTGTCCTTACGAAAAAGTTTGAGAAAGGAAGAACAAACTTCATCCGTTGAGTAACATCTGCAGGTGCAGTCTCAAGAGACTTTAGTCTTGGTCTTCCTAAATAGACTCCAATATCACACGTCTGAGCCGCCAAGCAATGTCAATTTCCCTCGCAACACAGCGGCAGTCTGGCTTTAAGTTTACCTTGGTTGGAGCGGATTTTCTAGGGCTGTGTTGACGCGACCTCAAGAACACACATAACTACTGGCTGGCTGCCGAAGCCACGATTGGTGTATCAGCATTAGGAACCGGCATTCTGTGCGGCCACAAGTATCGGTGGTGTACCGTTAGGCCTGAGCTCATCCATGCCTCAAGTGGAATACTCCGTCTCTTCTGTGCAGGAACCCGCTGGAGGTGCCAGTCTCCGTCAGAATCGTGTTTCATCTAGCCTGAGAAAGCGATTCCTCATATGCCGTCCCCTATCTCATTCGTTACCGGGAGTGTGGATGCTGGCTACAATTCGTGGTAGCCAATAATTGTGACGCTCGTGTCTTCAGGACCAGCGAGCTAGCTCGGGGGCAGGTAACGGTACCGCTGAGCCAGACTCAAGATGCGCTTTAGTAGTTGGCCCTGGCTTCGTAACGGTCAAGCATTCAGTCCATGTGGGTTTGGATCTAGGATCAACCATGCATACATGTACATGTGCATGATGTACCGATAACTTTCGGGACCAATGGCTAGGGCGAATAAACGCATGCTTGTATAACGGCTTGGCGGGGAAGAAAGCTTGTCCGATGTGCCTGGACTCGTGGAGCTAGGTTGATGGTCTGTGCTTGTCAGTGCTAGCTAGCCCCATTTGGCTATCTCATATATGATTTAATCATAGACGATTATGCTAATTTTCTGATCCGATGGAAGGTTTACAGGGAATAGCTTATCAGCGTACCATCGGTGTAACTGGTCAACATTCCCGAATGTCTAATTGGACTATGGTCTTGAATAGGGAGATACATAGCATTATCGTCGGTATATTCAGGCTGTTTATTTAACTACGAATATGAACAGTGGAAGAATATATCGGGGGTTTTACTGATGGAAATATATATATATGCCCTCCTTGTATGTGCCCCCACATCCGCATATATCGGCTTTTTGTGATAGTTTGGATTTCACGCTCTGGAGAATGTGGAAGAAACAACTTCAAACATCACTGGCCTATGTTATGGTTCTAGATACAGACAGCACCACCTAATGGCGCACGATATGTGGTATTCAGAAAATCAAGGTCTCACATTCGCAAGCCAGTACGTAAAATAAGAAACCCCAGATCCCTGTATTTTATATACGAACTAATAATGAAAAAAAAAAAAAACGCCATAAGAAACGCACAAACCCCATCTAGATATCCATCTCCTCACCCTCGAGCCACTGCTTCGCCTGCACGTACAACAAATCATGCTTCTTCCCGGTGAGACTATCGCCCTCATTCCTGTGTCCTGGCATATCCAGCATGACCTTGACACCCATCGTCTCCTCCTGGCAGTAGGCCAAGTACCTGTAGCCCTTGGGGAAAGTCGCCAGCTTCTCATCGTCCAGCTTTGGCACCTTCCTGGGGTCCACGGCGATCAGCTTGTCCTTCTCGTACCAGTGCCTGACAAAGCACGCGCCCCACTTGCCCTCCCGCTTCTCGAAGAGGAAGAAGAAGCGGCAGTCGGACTCGGCGTCGACCTCGCAGCCGTCGAGCACGAAGCGCTGCGTGATGGTCGCCTTCATCTTGGTCACGGCGCGGTTGCGCTGGATGTCGGTGGTGGTGCCGTGGATGCGGTGCATGATGAAGGCGCCGCGGTCCATGCCGCCTTGGGAGGCGGTGATGAAGTCCGCGATGGCGGTGCGGCCGGTCCAGGTTGTGTAGACGTAGGCGTCGGGGTAGTGGAAGATTGACTTGAAGTTCTCCCATTCGCAGGCATCACTGTTCGGATGGGTGTTAGTGGTGGGGGTGGGGGCTGATTCATGCAGCATTGGAGGAGGTGAGGTGGGGGAGGGATGTCATCTTATTACCGGTAGCATGGCCAGCCTTCGGCGAGCTCGCGGATCTTGTAGCGCTCGAGGGCAAGGTCGTCGGGGCCGTTGTTGCGAACCGCACCCTCGGGGCGGGTGTTTGGCGGGAGGGAGTGGAAGTCTGGCATTGTTGCGGGAGATGGTTTTACAAGCTTGATGGCAGAGGGAGCTAGAGTGTTGAGGATCTGTTGGAGGCGTGGAATGGATGTATTCATATATATGTGTATCTCTCTCTGATTGAGCGGCCTACTCGTGAACCTTTTATAGCACTGTAATTTACAACATCTCTTCGTGCACACTCATACTCACGCCGACAAGCCCGACTTCAATTGCACATCCCCTTCCATCCAGACTCGTCGCTGTGTGAAGGTTCCCGACGATGATGTGGGGTGGAGAGGAAGCGAACCCCAACCCTAGCCGAGACGGCGGCTATATGTTTACCCGTGTGCCAGGGGTGTGGAGGGGTGAATGCACTGCCGAGGGTGTTGTGGGGTAGAGCGAGCCAGTGCCATGATGCCTCGATGCAGACACAGAGAGACGGAGAGAGAGAGAGAGAGAGTAATAGTACTGATTATAGCTCGGACATAACCGGCATTCGTGGTGTTAGCAAATGGTAACCAAGCACTGTGCAGCCAGTGCTGTGTTGCCCCAATGCCGAGAGTAGGCGGCGACAGCAGGAGTCAACAAGTGAAGTGATTGTTAGATGCTGAGTGATTGCTAGTGGGCTGTTGGTAATCCTGACACTGACACTGACACGGACACGGACACGGACACTGACCGGCTGCGTGAGTGCATGAGATCGTCCCTTTGTAGGTAGGTGGTAGGTAGGTACGTTGCCCCTCTCACACGCACACGCACACCGTCCCGCCCCGCCCCGCATTCTGGGCCCCGAGTGGCCATTCTTAAAACTGGGGACGTCGCATCTTCACTTCTCTTCTTCCTCATCACAGAGCATCAACCACACTTTACTCCAATTCAATCCACAGCCCACCACCCACCACCCACCACCCGTCCTCCTCTCTACTCCACTCCACTCCACTCCCCACACACTCCACACAAACCACCGCCCAAAATGGACCCCACCAAAGTCACAATCCCACCCATGAAGGACCTCACCGACGAAAACATCACCGCAAACACGCACATCATCAACTCGCAAGGCCCCGACAAGCGCTTCCAGTTCCTGATACACAGCCTCGTCACGCACCTGCACGACTTCTCGCGCGAGACGCGCCTGACCACGGACGAGTGGATGGCCGCGATCCACTTCCTCACGGCGTGCGGCCAGAAGTGCACCGACACGCGCCAGGAGTTCATCCTCCTCTCCGACACGCTCGGCCTCTCCATGCTCGTCGACGCGATGAACCACCCGAAGCCGCCCGGCGCCACGGAGGGCACGGTGCTCGGCCCGTTCCACACGCATGATGCGCTGGAGTTTGAGAATGGGCAGAGCATCTGCAGCGAGGGGAAGGGCGAGCCGATGCTGGTGCTGTGTAGTCTGAGGGACACGGAGGGGCGGCCGGTGCTGGGGGCGTCGATTGACATCTGGGAGACGGATGAGACGGGCCATTATGATACGCAGTATGCGGATAGGGGCGGCCCGGATTGCAGGGGCATACTGCGTAGTAATGAGGAGGGGTTCTGGTTTAAGGGGATTAGGCCCGTGCCGTATCCGGTGCCGACGGATGGCCCGGTGGGCGATATGTTGATGAAGTTGAAGAGGCATGCGTATAGGCCGTCTCATATGCACTTCAAGATCAACGCTCCCGGCTTCGACGAGCTCGTCACGTAAGACCTCCCCCCCCCCCCCATATCTTCTCTAGCTAACGCAAATAAACAGCGCCCTCTACGTCCGCGGCGACCCCTACGAAACCTCCGACGCCGTCTTCGGCGTCAAGTCCAGCCTCATCATCGACCTGCGCAAGATCGAGGACGCGGCCCTCGCCGCGAAGCACGGCATGAAGGTCGGCGACTGGCTGCTCGTGCACGACTTTGTCATCGTCACGAATGAGGAGAGCGATGCGCTGCGCAGGCTGCAGGCGAAGGAGGCGCTGAAGAAGCTGGGGAGTGTGGCGACGCTGAATGAGGATGGGCTGCCGACGGCGGCGGAGCTGGACTGACTTGTGGGGGCGAGGGCGAGGGCGAGGGCGAGGCTCTGATTTGGCGGTGTGGGGTTTTCTTTTGCGTTGGGTTGGACTTTGGGGGCTTGGGCACTGGGATGGGACGGGACGGGATGGGATGGGAGTTGTATATAGCTTGTTGGTTTGTGATGCATGTTTGCTACGAATGGCTTTGGCTGTGCTTCTGGAATTGAGACTTTGGTTTGTTTCTTGCGGTCTTTTGTTTCGTCGAATAACAACCAGTACTCTACGTGACGCCAACCCCACGACTTATCGCAGCTGAACCAAAACCCATGCCGGTAAAGTAACACTTGACCAACTCGTACTTCCTGCTACGCTACTTGATCCCATTGGCGGATCACTCACTCTACACCAGGGATAGGATAGGGTGTTTGACCCTGTCACTCTAGAGCCTCGGGAATAACCAAGTGAACCATATGGCGCCGGCGCCATCCATGCTCCCACTGGTTCACGCTCGATCTGCGGCGTCGGTGGTTGGCGCCGGCCATGACGAGTAAAAGTCTCCGGTCTCTGTGGAGTAGCGATGCTTGGGCTTACTAGTGCATGGATACGCGCATCCAGTTAAACCCGCGTCTACTACTATTGCATGGTAAAGTGCAAGTGCAGTTGTGATCTGATCTGCAGGCAACGTTCTCTCCCGGTCCATCTTTATTATTTGGGCCCGCCCGCCTGGGATCAGGGTGTAAGACGCATCCCGATACGGACAGATAGTAATATAATAGCCAATGCGACGCAAGGTCAATGATTCTTTGGCGGGTAAAATGGGAATGTTACACAACGTATTTCGTTTGGACCTGTAGCACATCACGGAATCATCACTGAGACACAGAACCGGCATGGAACGAGCTTCAAAAACACCATTTGATTTTCCAACCAACCCAGTCCGATAGATATGCCAAGAAAAAGAATAAAAGGAAAATAATCTATTTACATACTCCAAAAAAAAAAAAAAAAAACACATTTCGCTTAGTTATATGCTAGTCAAGTGACGACGATGGTCTAGTGCTTGCCCTGGCGCGCCTTCTCCAGCGCCTCCCTAATGACAGCCTTTGCATGGTCGACTGGGAACTCCTCGAGCTTCTTCTCCGCCCACAACACCTGCTGCGCGATACCCTGGTGCATCATTGCCTCCGTTCCCGGAATGACCGCCCAGCCGTTATTCTCGCTGATCTTGTAGAACTCGGTGATTGGGTGCGGGTGGTAGCACATCTCGTGGACATATCCCTTAACAGCACCCTCCGCCCTCTGCACGTCCCTCTGGAGGAACTCCTCGGCGATCTTCCTCGCCAAGATCTCGCCGGGCTCCTTCGGCGGGAAGTCAGGCACGGTGCCGATAACGACCACGGGGGCCTCGAGCGCCTGCGCTTGCTCGAGCGTCGCAACGTGGATGATGTTTGCGGGGCACCCAGCCGCCTGGAAGGCGTCGATGATGGCCGTCACTTCCTCGGGGATGCGGTTGACGAGGTAGACCTGCGAGGCGCCGAGCCACTTCCAGCACGTGTAGACGGCGCTCCTGCAGGCGCCGCCGCCGCCGACGATCATGGCGGGCTTGCCGGCCGAGCGCGAGAGCAGGTCGGGGTGGTTCTGGAGGAAGGCTTCGCGGATGCCGATGCAGTCGGTGTTTGTGCCGATGTAGCGCTTGTTGCCGGCGGCGTCGAGGCGGAGGAAGATTGTGTTTATGGCGCCGATCATGCGGCCTTCCTCGGTGAGGTCGTCAACTTGCGAGATGAAGTTGACTTTGTGCGGCATTGTGACGGCGGAGCCGATGCAGTTGTCGGCTTTGAGCTTGGGGAGGAAGTCATCGAAGTTGGTGGACTCGACGAGTGAGTAGTTCCAGGTTGTGTTGAGGGCGCTGAAGAGGGTGTTGTGGAGGAGGGGGGCGAGGGAGTGCGCAATGGGGTAGCCAAAGAGGTATGTCTTCAGAGGCTCGGTGAGAGAGGTAGGGGTGAGGGGAGAGGTGCCGTAGGCGTAAGAGAGCTTGAGGGTATCGGTTTCGGCAGACATTGTAGTGGTAGTGGTGGTAGTATTAGGTGTGATAATTTTTTTTTTTTCCCGTGTGTGTTGGAGATGAACTGATGTGAACTTTTTTTTTCCTAGCAAGAAGCAATGAACATACGTTTTTGAGATGGAATCTGGTGATAATTTCTTTCGTCTAAAACCAACTCCGATGGGGTTTTAAGCATCTCTCTTCCCTTCTCCGCAGTTTTGCTTCTTTCACCTCGGCCACACTCGGCGTTGTAGGGTTTGCGGGTTGCGCTGTGCCCCAAGACAACGCCCCCAAGCCCAAGCCCAAAAAACACCATGGCCACTGGCTGTACCTGGCCACACACACCCCATCACCTCCATCACGACCATCACCCCGCATGTATGCACACCTCGTATGGGGTCAGGTACCAGATGGCATAAATCATTACCCGTGCCGTTCGCCGTGGTTGAGGAGGACGAGAGCACGAGTGCGGGGTATGCAGATCATTGGCGGATAATCTCATATCCTTCGCCTTTGCGCGGAGACTCGGAACGTGCGGGTTAAACGAGTGTGGGGTGGGTTAGGGTTGGTAACGCCAATGATCATGCAGGGGTGCGAGCCAACCTGGAACGTCTAGCTGCCAAGACATCCCGTACTCCAGTTAACTTCGTCCCACGTGTAAGCACAACACCCGGTAATCTTCTAGAACCTTTGTCAGGTGATTCCGGTGCAGTCAACTACCCTGTTTTTCGGGCATCACTCGGCCGGCAGCTCGAGTGTCAAGTTTGGTGGCTGGAATGGCGGATTCTTTCAAGCCTCATTCGTAAAATTGTTCTGAGCTTTGGCGTTCTGGCGCACTCGGCTTCTTAACTACTGCACCTTTATTCTTATGTCGCCACATTTTAAGTGCCGTGTAGGTATGTACGTGTCTACTACCGAGACACGCACGGAGTTTGAGTGCGAGATACCGATGGGTTTATTCCTCTCTAGATAGTTAGTAAGACTGTCTCTCGACTGTGGAAAGCAACCAGACCTGTACGCACCTGAATTCGCAAGTTCTGAATGCAGTCTACTTCCTCCAGAGCTTCATCAACTCGCTACCTCATCCCGATGTACTCCAGCATATCAATATGGCGAGTGATACTCGGTGACTTTATCCGATCCTGCTTACCTAACATGCAGTTGTACGGCTAAAGCCGGCGTATGGCTTTCTGCCGTAATAATACCCATTCCGAAATTCGCTTTTGATATGGTTTGTAAGTATTGATAATTCAACTCTAAACAGTTAATCATGAGTCAGAGCGGATATATCCTAATATCCGTCAGCTTTATAATCTGTAGAACAGGTTGTAACATATTAACGGTACGCTACCTTTGAATCAAGAGTCGAAGAGAGACTTGGAACCGATCAATATACCCGCACCCGGGATTTCCTCGTTGTTATATATTTCAGTTGATAATACGGAGTCATCAACCGGAGTTTGGTTGTAGTACCCCCAGTAGTCATGCCTTTAGCACCCGACCTCACATCCCATCACTTAGCTACCAAGACCAACCCCATTTCTTTGAGGTTCCTTTTGTCTTAAAAAACCTTGAGTGATGTGGATCGAACTGTGTTCCTCACGGGATAGTTCTTCTCCCCCGCCAGTCCATGAAACATGAGGAGCTGGTAAATACCGGATCTGGGTTTCAGAACCCCGTTTCTGCATTTTTATTCTGATAGCTAGTACTCCTCAACTCTTGTGTCTGCATTAATGCAGTTGAAGCCTGAGGTCGTGCCAGCTGGGTAATGGAAGAATTCCATATGACATTCATAAGTCATTAGAAATTGGCCACTAGGATAAAGACATGTGCTTAATCATCACCACACCGTCTAAGTGAGTGATGATCTATCGGGTACTCAGGAACCCTACCGCTTTCATTCATCGGCGGAATTTTGTGATGGAACGGTCATGGAGCATGCAGAGCTGCTCGATGCTTCTAACCAGAATGTTGTATAAATATGAGTGTCCATACTACGGCCTCTGTATTGTCGGTGTGGGTGTGTGAACACCTATGTATTCGCTTGTCCTTGAACATCGATGTTGGAAGTTAAGGTATGAGCTTCGTGAGAAGGTGTGTTTGTGCGTACGTACATGTAGCTAGGAGCGTGGTAGGCCGGATTACCTAAAAGACTTAAGACCACAGTTCATTACGGCATGGCACACACGATGTTCCCCCAGAAAAAGCACGTGCACACTACCGGGCATGCGCAGGGAAGCCCGCTACATACAAGTACCACCGAACCCTAATCTTCACCAATACTACATGTACATGTAACTTACACGACTATCATCTCTTTCATCTAACTAGTTCAATTGAGAAGATTCCTCCGCTTCTTATCGAGTCAATCATAGTGCATCACTCGCCTTTGCCAGTGGTCTGACTTCCGGTTCCATCACTTCTCATCAGGAGCTCGACTAGGTCCTTCTATTCGTCTCCATTTCTGCTTGGTAATTATCCCTAGACCACTACAATCGAGTCGTGTCACGCAGGATATATGACTGTCGAATTATGGCGAGACATGTGGCGTGATAGTCTTGGCGGGATGTATTAAGTCAGACGCTAACTTCTCTCACTATTTCATAGGTTAATCTTAATACAGTCACTAGAAAATAACACGGTCGGTTTTTAGTACCCTGCAACTTGAGCAACAAAGTTCTTTCTCTCACCTCGCCTACCTTTCCGCTCTAACCACCGCCGATGAAAGCCGTAGGCAGCCTCTACTTCTGATCTAGTACTGAGTCTGCCATAAATAATACTCACACTACGCGGCGTGGTGCTAATTTGTGCTAGTCCTTGCCTTGGGTTTTATGTTTGGAGTTGTCAGTAAGTTAATCATGTATTATCACTCGCATTGTGTCAGCCCGCGCAATCATCCTTGCCCTACTGACATCGACAGCTCGATGTCAAGTAAGAATCATGAAATCATGATTAATGGTTTTTGGATTGATTCTCTTGGGGTTGTGAGATGATATGGTGTCGAAGATATGGACGAATGATGATTCTTGTGGAATCGATTATTGGTAAAGGGGTTCCTTTTGTTTTCAAAAAGTACGCATTCACTGTTAATTGTTAGATTGCATGTTTGTGGCTACACCAACATACCAACATCTTAGGGTTTTATTGTTCTTCTTTTCCGTGGATTTGACTCATGGGGATCCGGACTTACGGCGTTTGATACCACCAGGATGGCAATAATGATATCTAATATCATAATTTCAACTTTAAAATACCATCGCCAGGACCATATGCTACAAACGATTGACCGATAAAAACCCCTTTTTTTTCATAAACTAACATACAAATAAATAACCCAGCCCAACAAAAGAAATTACACCAATCAATTTAAATAAGTCTACAACTTCGCACTCGCCGGCTCACCAGCCCACGCCCTCCTAATGACCTCCCTAATTTCTGTCCTCTCAATCTTCCTTGGGTTTGGATATGGCTTCGCTACCGCCAGGTCGGCCGCCTTGTCTACATCCTCCTCCTTCATACCGTACGCCTTCAGCGCCCTCTCTACGCCCATCTTCTCCAACAACAAGTTCAATCCCTGGACTGCATCGCCCTCACTTCCCGGCAGTACTGCCGCCAGTGAGTCCAACACCTCCTTTGACAGCGCCGGCGCATTGTATGCCAGGGCATGTGGCAGCACAATAGTGTGTACCTCAGCATGTGGGAGGTTGAAGCTTCCTCCCAGCGTGTGGCACAGCTTGTGGTGCAGCGCCATCCCAACACTTCCCAGACAGCTCCCGCACAACCAAGCGCCATAAAGCGCGTCGGAGCGCACATCAACATTCTGTGGGTCCTCCTTCAGCTTTGGCAGTGCGGCGGCAAGGGCGCGGATTCCCTCGAGGGCAAGGAGGTTGATGATTGGGTTTGTGGTAGTACTGTAGAGGGCCTCTACGGAGTGCGCGATCGCGTTGACGCCGCTGGTAAAGCTCATGGAGACGGGCAGCGTGAGGGTGAGGTTCACGTCGTAGATGACGGTTCCGGGGAGGATCTTGGGGTCGGAGCGGGTGGTCTTGACGCCGTCGGCGGTCTCGCCGAGGATGGGTGTCATCTCAGAGCCGGCATAGGTGGTGGGAATGCAGATGTGGGGGAGGCCGGTGCGGATTGAGATGGCTTTGCCGAGGCCGATGGTGGAGCCGCCGCCGATGGAGATGATGGAGTCTGCGGAGGTGTCGCGGGCGACGGCGAGGGCCTCGTCTGTGATGTGCGTAGGGGTGTGCATGGTTGCCTTTGAGAAGGTTCCAGCGGTCGAGGAGAGAAGGGCGGCAACATCGGAGGCCTGGGAGGTCTGCTGCGGCGTGCATAGGATCAACGGGCTGGTGAGGTTCTGGCGGGCGAGCTCTGCGGGGAGCTGCGAGAGCGTGCCGGCGCCGAAGATGACGCGGGAGGGGTTGGCGGTGTAGGTGAAGGGATGCATTTTTGCGGTGGTGGAGAGCGCGCGGCGGAGTAGATGGTTAGTACTTCTGGTGAGGATTGAGATCATGGAAGGGAAAATGATTGTGGGATTGCGGCGGGTTTTGTTGATGCTTGATGCTGACAGACTGGGTGGTTGACGTAGTTTTTGTCACGGCCGCTTATATGTTTACCCGATGGCACTCAATGCGGGGGATTGGGATCATTGGTCACTCGGTGGCCCCAATGGGAAGTGGATTACCAACAATCAACAATCTCCATCGCTGTGAAATGCGGGGAGCCGGTTTTTTTTGGTGCAGATCGGTATTGCCGCGGTAATGATCCTGGTTGGGGGTGTTGGGGTTGGGATTGCTGTGGTATGAGATCTACACACCTTGAGGGGGAATTAACGGGTGATTAGATAAGATTTATGGCGGATGCGACATTTTATTACTATTCACGGCAGTGGTTTGTAAGTCGCTATGTCCGGTACCTCCATCAGAATAAAGATTACAGGTGGATTTGTAGGAACCGAAGAGATTATGGTCATTAATCACAAAAAGCGATTCTAGCATAACGATAATGTCGAAAAAAATTATACGGAAATAAGTTCAAACACTTTCAAAAGCTAATAACCAGACACTACCAATAGTTATGCAAAGTGCAGTCACCCCAATCGAGAACAAAATGTTTCACCTCGGCAAAAAACCCTAACCCACACCACTAATCCATATTACGAATGGCTGAACGGTAGTGATGAAACACGACTGGTAGAAATAAAGACCGAATCTCATTAGGCTATAATTTACCGTTTATCTTTATGGTCGTGGCCGGGATGCGCCAATAGCTAGGATGGAGCTGTGCTGTATTTAAGTGGACTGAATATCGCATGGGATAACCAATGAACATCATGATCAAAGCCATCAGCGCCATCTGCATGATCAGATTGGGGCAATATACTGATTGGGAGGACCCCACGTTTTTACAAAGTGCACCACTAGCTCATGGGGAGTTTCATCGGGAGGGACCAGGTACCCATAGAGGACCGCAAGACTGCCATTCGCAGTTGGGGGGTCTGCATCCTATTATTGGCTTACTATCGATACGTAAGAATTCTAATAACGCTGCGACATCTGAGTGGACGACACGAGCGGTGCATGTTGTCTACTGTACCTGGTACAGCTTGAGCCATAACCCGACAAAACTCAGGCATCATCGACCAATACATGAGATCCTTAAATCCGGGTCTGAACGTAGAGTGCAAGCATCATGATTGGATCCCTTTCATTGCGTCAGTCAGTTAGGAAATCTGTCTTTATTGGCTACTATTGGTGCACCGATTGATAACGTTGCATCCAAGTGGACAATATAGATCCTAGCACCACGTTTTCTAGTGTACCGGGTACTGTACTCTAGAGCAACCTTAATTCAACAACACTCAGACTTTACCATCCAATACTTAAGACCCCCAGTATATAGCTCGGGAATAGAGTGCAGTTCTGATTGGACCCCTCTCACGTTTCTGTAAGATAGACATGGTTTCAGCGCAACCAATGTGAGACTACAGAACCTTCACTGAGTGTTAAGAAATCTGTCAGCTCATTGGTCAACTACCAATATGCAAGTACCATGCGACAGCTACTGGTGCACCAATAGAATCCTGAGGTAGGATATGGCTGTGCCAACTTAAGTGGACGATCCAGATCGTAGCAGCACGTTTTCTACAGTACCGGGTACTGGATGTGCAGCAACCTTAATTCAACAGCATTCAGGTATCTCCGGCCAATACATGTTATTCCTCGCGCAGTAGTATGAAGAGGCAGTGCAATGGTCTTCATTGGATCCCTTCCACGTTGCTGCACCTGCACGTTTCATGGGCCTAACCCACGTTTTGCACTGCCAATCCAGGGTGCTGCAGTAATGCACCCAGTACTGGTAGTTAGGATGGTTGGGAGGGGGGTTGGTTCACCAATGGATGGGACAAGACTGGAAGTGGATCAGTAGGCTATGCTGTCTACACCATCAACCAAACACCACCGGGCCAGAACCAGTAACTTTTTAACCCAGCAGCTCCCACGTTTCTGCAAGATACACGTTCCAACTCAAAGTCCACTTACCACAGTGGGGTATCTCCCCATAGGTTCAGATCTAGCCACTGCACGTTATGATTCAGAAACCCTAACCCACAAGGCTGCGACAGCACTAGCACAAAATCTCGAGTTAGGGTGCTCGATTTCTATGGGGTAGGGAGATGTAAGGGGGCCCGGTCTGCGGTTTCATTGGCTTATTGCTGGCGCGAGTTGTGGTAGAGTATTGGCCCATGGTGGGTGGGCCATGGGGTGCGTGGACAGAGAGGACGTAGGTGTGGGTGCGGTCGCAGCCTTGTGGGTTAGGGTTTCTGAATCATAATGTGCGGTCTAGATCTGAACCTATGGGGAGATACCCCACCGCCGGAACACGTCGTAAATTTTGAGTTGGAGCGCAGAAACGTGGGAGTTGCTGGGTTGAAAAGTTACTGGTTCTGGCCCGGTGGTGTTGGTTGGTGGTGTAGATAATAGACCTGCTTATATCACTGGTGCAGTATTTCGGCCAGTAAGAAATCTTAACCTATCCAGAAGTTAGGGTGACGAGTGGTCAGTAGCTGTCAAGGTGATAGGTGCACGTGGAAGGCGGGTCTGCAGCCAGCTGATCGATTTACCACCGATGGAAATATGGTGGTTCACCAATAGAGCATGACAAGGCTACGTTCCGGTGGAGTGGAAGATCAATCAGTCACCGCACACGTTATCCACAAGACTAGCACTCTAACTGGAGGACTTCCATGTGCCTGTGAGGTCCACTTGCAAGACGTTTACATGGGCCAGCAAGGAGGCCTATCCACCGATCTGGTGGACTTGGTAAAGACGGTGACTCGCTCAAAAGCGAGTAGCCTTCCTGCACTGGCTTACCACTGATATTCAAATAATGGTAATGACGGTGTGCCAATGGATATCGATCGAACAAGGCTGTGTATCCCAGTAGTGGAGACAACGACACAGCTGCAGGCTGCAGGCTGACGGAGGCTATGTACCAAATAACGGAGCCAGTAAAATCCGAGAATAAAGTGTCATAACCTTAAACCAACGTTTTTGCACCTGTGCTGTGCCAGTCAGGAGCGTGCCACGCGAGTACAAGGACAAGGGCTGCGTCCCAGTGGAGTTGACACTTGACTTGCAGGTGTCAGTCACCACGCCGTTACCAGTAAAGTCGAGAGGGAAAGTGCAATAATCAGAATCCAACGTTTCTGCACTTGCATCAGGCCGGTAAGGAAGCATGGTGGCGGCGTGTCGAACGGGCCCAAGGCTATTGGGTTCCGCCGATATCCAATAGAGCAGACAAGGCTGCGTGGACACAACCACGCCATCACCAGTAAAATCGAAAGGGAAAGTGCAATAATCCTAAAGCAGTTCCTGCACCTGCACGACTCCATAAAAGGAAGTCTATAATATCATTGGTTTTAGCACCACGACAGAGCCACCGGATCCACAGCCTGACTATTGGCACAAACAATAAATAGGAATATACACTGATTGGATCCCCCACGCTCCTGCAAGACATGGACTTCACTCAGTGAGTAACGCACGTGGACTACCGACCAGTAGTTGACGACCGATGATAAAAAGTGATCTGGAATATCATTGGTTTGCTATCGATGTAAGTAACGTACTAAATCCAGCATCCACTCTCACTGATTCGATCCCTCGCCACGTCCCCATAAGACATGCACTCACACGTTCCGCAATCCCTAACCCACTATCACTCACACAGCCAATCCAGTAATGCACTACCAATAAACGAAACAGCCTCTACCAAATCCAGAATAAGACCTATGTAATCAAGATAGCACACTCAACCAACATCATTGGATCCCTCACACCTGCGTTTCACAAACCCTAACCTTAACCATGTCATGGATTATCACTCGTACTGCTATGTTACGACTGCAGAAATTTATTGGAATTTATGAGCGGGAGCGGGATAATAGGTGGTAAATGGGTGGAGGATAATTCTGTGAAAATTTGGTTTGTTAGCGATGTGGGAGTCGTGTCAAGCCCTAACGCACGAGTAATTGGACACGCGGGAGTGCGTGGCTTTGGGTATTTTGGCTTCATCATAGGACAGGTACGTGTCTACACAACGTGGAATGTTGTTTGACAACGTACTCGTTTGACAAACGATCACACCGCCAACGAGCGACCTCCCTTTTCTTCATCCACTTCACTCTCTCCCCTCAACATCGACACGAATGAACCATCCATCACTCAATCATCATCCCCTCAACAAACACAGGCAAACGATTCTATGACAAAAAGGAAAACTTTTGATATCATTTATCCTCTGGGGTACATTACTAGTACATCTAAGAAGCATACACATATTTACAAAAAAATACCAACGCCATATAACATGATAACCATAACCCAAATCCCCATCCCCTATCTAGATCTCAATCTCCTTCAACGAATCGCTAACCGCAAACGCCGCCGCAGTCTTGCTCTTGAGCTCGTCGACCGTCACGCCCTTGGCGATCTCAATGAGGGTGAGTCCGCCGGTGAAGGAGACGTCGAAGACCGCTAGGTCTGTGATAATGCGTGAGACGCACTGCTTTCCGGTCAAGGGGAATTGGCATTCTAAGTCCTAGTTAGTATCTTTCTTCTTCTATGTTTGGAGCTAGGGGAGTCAATTACCTTCGAGGATCTTTGGCCTGCCCTTCTTATCAACGTGCTCCATCAGGACAACGACCCTTGTGGCCGCTGGGTTCGCGACCAGGTCCATAGCTCCTCCCATACCCTTTATCTTACCGGGCAGCCCCCAGTTGGCCAGATCACCCTTCGACGACACCTGCAGGGCGCCGAGCATGGTCAAGCCCATGCGGCCCGCTCTAATCATACCGAACGACTCCTCACTGCCAAACGTCGACGCTCCCGGGTTGAGGGTGACGGTCTCCTTACCCGCATTGATGAGATCCGGGTCAGCCTGCTCCCTCGTGGGGTATGGGCCCATCCCAAGCAGCCCGTTCTCAGACTGCAAGTGGACATGCACACCCTCAGGCAAGAAGCTGGGCGCCAGTGTCGGCATACCAATACCGAGATTGACGACATCCCCATCCTGGAACTCCTGCGCCGCCCTGCGGACAATGGTCTCCCGCTTCTTCGCCGCCTCGCCGCCACCGCTCTTCATCTCCTTCTCGATGTCCTCCGGTGTCTTTGCCAGCGTCAGAAGCTCAATGTTCTTTGGCGTGGTGCTCTGCACAACCTGCTTCACGTACACGCCCGGCACATGGATATCGTCAGGGTGGATCTCCCCCGGTTGCACAATGTTCTCTGCCTCCACAACAGTGTGCTTCGCCGCGCGCGCCATCGCAGCGTTAAAGTTCCTTGCCGACAGCCTGAAACGGATATTTCCTAGGGTATCCACAGTGTGTGCCTTGATGAACGCCACATCGCCCACGATCGCCTCCTCGAGAATAAACTTCCGTCCGCCAAACTCACGCACCTCGCGCGGCTTGCTCGTGAGCTCGACCTCGCCGCTGCCGTCCTTCTTGTAGCGCACCGGCAGCTTGCCCTCCTCGATCCACGTACCGACACCGGCGGGCGTGTAGAATGCGGGGATGCCGGCACCGGCAGCGGCGAGACGGCCTGCAATGTTGCCTTGGGGCGTCAGCTCGACGTCGAGGCTGCCGTCAAGATACATCTTTTCGAAGATCTTGTTGGAGCCAATGTAGGAGGCGATCATCTTGCTGACCTGCTTGGACTCGAGCAGCTGCGAGAGTCCGTGGCCGGGCGTGCCGGCGTTGTTGGACACGGCTGTCAGGGAGCGGATGGTGGGCGTCGAGAGGACCTGGTTGATTAGGGTGTCTAGATACCGCTCAATTAGCCCAAAATCCTAATCATTGACTCACTCGCAACAGAGAGAACTCATGAAGACTTACCGGGAACTCCACAAACACCGAAACCACCGCAGAGCAGCGTGTCGCCGGATTTCAGGCTCGAGATGGCTTCCGCCGGGGAGACGACTTTGGACTTGTATTCTTGCGCCAGGCGGCTGCGCACCGAGAAGCAGCGCTGCTGGGGGCGCAGCGCGCGGAGGGAGCGGAGGCGGGTTGTTGCCATTATTGTATACTATCAATTATGAAAAAGGGAAGAAAAGAAATGCAATTGCAATACCACCGATGGAAAGCAGTCAGGTAGGAATACAAGAATACAGGTAAAAGAGCAGAATAGAGAAGGAGAAGCTTCTTTTGTAGCATATAACCCCCCCCCCCGGCTCTCCCCCGGGCATGGGACAGTTGGCATCTAGCTGTCACGTAAGGATTAGTGATGGGTTAGTGATGGGTTAGGGTTAGGTGTTGCGGTTGTCTTCACGGTTGTCGTGTGCACGTGGTGATAGCGGGTGAATATTTACCCGTGCTTCTTATCGGTGGCTACAGTGCCGATAGTCCGCGGCGGGGTTTTGGGTTTGCGGGGGACCCGGGCGGGTGTGTGAAGCGGTGAGTGGTACCTGGATGATGGATCTGTGTTTGACAGATGAGTCTATGTGTGTGGATACTCTACGTATTCTACGATGGGGCAGCCGTTTCGGATTGCTTTCACAGATGACAGTAATGGTAATGATTGTGTTTGTAGATGGAAATCAATTTCTATAGCGTACGTGGTAGGTATTCCAGCACCCAAAAAGCACACACACAATGCAGCATACAAGACAGATATACAAATTTCAAACACCCCTCTCATCCCCTCACGCTCCCCCATCCCCTCTTCCCCCCAATCCCCTTAAGCCTTCCCACTCTTCTCCGCCGCCGCCGCAGCCTCCTTCTCCTCCCTCTCCTTCTCCTTCAACAGACAGAACCCCACGGCCGCCGTATACCCATACGTCCCCAGCCCCACCACCGTCGCCACCGCCTTATCCGAGAAATACGAATGGTGCCTGAACGGCTCGCGCGCATGCACATTACTCACATGCACCTCGACGAAGGGGATATTGACGCCGACGAGCGCGTCGCGGATGGCCACGGACGTGTGCGTGTAGGCGCCCGGGTTGATGATGATCCACGCCACCTGCTCGTCGCGCGCGGCGTGGATGCGGTCGATGATGCCGCCCTCGTGGTTGGACTGGTAGGTTGAGAGGGAGGCGGAGGCGGCGGAGGCTTGGGAGACGGCGAGGGATTCGACGTCGTGCAGGGTGGTGTGGCCGTAGATGTGGGGTTCGCGGGTGCCGAGGAGGTTGAGGTTGGGGCCGTTGATGAGGAGGAGTTTGGGTGCCATTGTGGGTGTGTTTGTGTGGATTGGGGGGTTGTAGGAGGAGGTGGTGAGAGGTGAGGTGGAGGAAGTGGTAATGATGGTGATGGTGGTTTGTGGTGGTGGTGGTGGTGGTGGTGGTGGTGGTGGTGGGCCAATCGATAGATAGGATAGAATGTAGACTACGGCCACTTTGGTACTGCCTCTTTCTCGGGAGTCTCGGCGGTACTGCGCTGCGCAGCCGACATTTAAACAACGTCCCCAAACAGCACCACGGCTACTATTACCGCGAGTATCTACTGCCTATGAAATAGCCGTGATAATAGTAGCAATAGTAATAATAGTCGTAATAATAATCATTAGTAGCATATGCATTGGCAGCAAGCAATCCTATACCTTACCCTCAACAGAAAAAAAAAAGATTAATGACCCCTCAGATTGTAATCATGATGCTTCCTCCATTTTCCCGCGAAATAAGCTCGGCATGTAGTGCGGTGCGTGCGTTGCGTATCTTGCGTATCCGGGGGTGTGCTGGTGGGTGCTGCGTGGTGGTGGCAAGCTCGATCATTTCCTCCCGTCTAAACGTTCTTCCGACCTCTCGCAGCGCCAACTCCCCACAGCACAGCCAGAACAGACTAGTAGCTGCTACTGTAAGTACATGTAAGGTAGTTCCTAGTAGACACTGCGCTCTGCTAGTACGGTCAACTACCCGCCCCTCCCACCCCCTCCCCAAAGAGTACAAAAACACGGTCAGTACCAGATATTTTGGAAAATAAAATTCATCTCATCTCATCTCATCGTAAACCTCCATCTCACCACCCATCACCTCCCACCCACTCACCTATTATCACTCACATACTATCACTCACCCCTCCCCCCAAAAAGTAAAAAACAAAAAAGAAAGCCAAAATGTTGCCCCCAACCTACACCACCCCCACAAAGCTCGTGGATGCCCTCCCCCTCGGCATCGCGTCCATGAACCTCGGCCGCGCCGCCTTCCACGAGCTCGAGCCCAAGCTCTCGGCCGCCGCCGCCGCCGGCTTCAAGGGCATCGAGGTCTTCTACGAAGACATCAAGATCCCTGCGCGCCGCGCCCTCGCCGCCGACCCCACCACCACATTCCAGGAGCAGCTCCTCATCTCCGCGCAGAACTTCCGCGACCTGTGCGACAAGTACAATCTCACCATCTTTGTGTTCCAGCCCTTCAAGAACTACGACGGGCTGCTGTCGCAGAAGCGCCATGACGAGAAGATCGAGAAGCTGAAGCACTGGTTCAAGCTGGCGAAGATCCTGAGGACCGACACGATCCAGATCCCGTCCATGTTCCACCAGGACCCGATGGTCGCGACGGGCGATATGGACAAGATTGTGGCCGACTTGGTAGAGGTGGCAGATTTGGGTGCGAAGGAGAGCCCGCCGATCAGGTTTGCGTATGAGATTATGGCATGGGGCGCGCACGTCGACCGGTGGCAGCAGGCGTGGAAGATCACGCAGGCGGTCAACCGCGACAACTTTGGTATGTGTCTCGACACGTACCAGATTCTTGCAAACATCTGGGCCGACTGCACCTCTGAGAGCGGTGTCCTGCCCAACGCGGACAAGATCTTGCAGGCCGACATTGACGAGTTTCTGCGCGAGGTGCCGCTCGAGAAGGTGTACTACGTTCAGCTCGCAGACGCCGCAAAGATGTCGCCGCCGCTGTCGGCATCCCATGAGTGGTACGACCCCAAGCAGAAGTGGGTCATGACCTGGTCGAGGAATGCGAGGTTGTTCCCCTTCGAGGAGGACAGGGGCGGTTACCTCCCGGTGTTGAAGATGCTCGAGGCGTGGATCTTTGACTGGGGCTACAGGGGGTGGGTTTCCATGGAATTGTTCAACAGGAGCATGATGGACCCTTCGCCGTCGGTGCCAAAGGACCATGCTGATCGTGGTGTGGCATCGTGGAACAAGTGCATCAAGGCGTTGAAGCTGGATGAGAGGGATGCGTAGAGCGTTTTTTCCTCTTTTGGTTTTTTGTAGTTCCTCTCTCTTCGTGTAAAGGGTCTTTTTTTTTCTTTTCTTTCTTCTTCAGTTTTTGTCTTGGGTTTTCTTTGGTTGTACTTTTCGGGAGCTAGAAATATAACATTCTTGGACTTTTAAATTTTGAGTCCATGGCTGCCATATTGTGATGTCTGCATAAATCAACCGGTGTCTGTACAAGCGAAATAGCCAATTCTTCATCCGATATTCTGATATCTGCGTAAATCAGCTGATGCCTGTATAGGAAGATAGCCAATTCCTCGTCTGACATCACTTCATCCACACAAGAGTAAAGTGGAGATAACGGGCGGAGATGAGGGGTAGGTTTCACGAGTAATGTTGAGTGACGTTGCAGGATGGAACAATCGAGTGATAGTGGATGATCCAATATCTAAGTATGCCGCGTATAAGGCAGACAGCTTTCGGAGGTTGATGGATCTCCCAGCAGTCGCAGTAGATAGATGGATTGGAGGGCTGATAGATAGAAGACCCGATTGATGATGGAAGAGGGAGAGGAAGAGCCTAGGGTGAGCGGTGCTGGATGATATATAGCATAGCTGTGCTTTCAGCGCACGTACCCACCTACATGCAGCCAAACATGACGTGTTTAAAATCATGCCACGCCTCACGCCAGACACAGACACAGACACAGACACGGACACAGACACAGACACGGACACAGACACAGACACGGACACAGACACAGACACACCGAACATGCGGGCTGTGGACAGACAACATCCGAGTAAGGAGAGACCGATGGGGCTAGGCAATGCTTGTAGAGAGAACCCTCAGCACTGAACAAGTAGAACAGATATGCCAGATGAGCTAGTATATCTTCGCAGTTGGGGGCTCTTCCTCTATCATCACTCTTCCTCTCTCATCACTCATCCTCTATCATCACTCTATCACCAATCAAGTCATCTTTCACTAGCCATTAAACATCAGCCATGACCTCTTTTATGTGTATTTCAACATCTCTCCCATTTATCGTCCACCACATCACAATTCACAAATATTTCAGAGAGACACTCTCATTGCAGAGTTTATGGTCTGATTCTTATTCTATTATCGACTTCATCACTTAACTTCCTCTCGTGTTTCACAAGCTAACAACACAATCTCAGTTCACATTCACCAACGGAGTAACCAAAAATCATAAGCTTCATTTTTAAACTATACAACCGCAAGCACCACCAACATCACCATCTATTTATTGATAATCGTACTCGCATCCGCCGCCTTCCTCAGCGCCTCCCACGCCTTCTCGTATGGAATATTCTTCGCCGCCTCCGCGCCCGCCCACAACGTGTACTGCCTCTCCAACTGCCACCCGATGATATTGATCCCCTCCACCGTCCTCCACCCCTGCTCCCCGGCCGCCTTCAACAGCCTCGTCTTCCTGGGATTGAAGCACATATCCAAAAACACGCCCCTCCCCTCCTCCGGCGTCTTCTCAAACACATACTTCACGATCTTCGACGCCTCGATCTCGCTCTCCGTCTGCGGCTCGAAATCAGGCACCGTGCCCACCACATACGCTGGCAGCTCCTCCGCCGCGATCGACTCAATCTGCGACAGCGACTTTACATGCACAATTGTTGGCCCAGCCTCACCGTACGCCCGCGCGTCGCTCTGCAGGTCGGCGACTTCCTGGTCGTCGCGGTTGATGACATAGATGGTCGTGCACTTGAGATGCGCAAACAGCGCATACACGGCCGCCCTACTCGCTCCGCCGGCACCAATCACCATTGCGGGCTTACCCACGCCCTTTTCCGATGCCGTGCGCAGACACTCGAGGATGCCGATCCAGTCGGTGTTTGAGCCCACGAGCTTGCCGTCGCCGTCGATGTAGACGTTGTTGCATGAGCCCAATGTCGTGCAGAGCTCATCGAGACGGTCGAGGTGCGGCATGATTGTCTTCTTGTAGGGCATTGTGACGACGCCGGCGGCGAAGTCGGGTTGGCGGAAGACGGACATGAGCTCTTTGACAGAGGGGATGTCGAGGAGCCTGTAGGTCCATGGGAGGCCGAGGGCGTCGGCCACGGTCTGGTGGACGGTGGGGGCAATGGAGTGGCGGACACCCTGGCCCGCCAGATAGTAGAACTTTTGGCTTGGGTTGGTCATTTTTGGTTGTGAAGATGAAGATGTGGAGATGAGTATGGGATGTGGGTTTTGAGTGTGGGGATCGTGGTGTGAGGAGTGTGTTTTTGGTGTAGAAGAGGCGAGTATAAAAGCTATGGGAATGAGTCAGGAGTGGTCTCTAGAGGTCGAGAGACACGCCGACAACACCGAGATTTTCATCAGATGAAATAACACTGAACGAAAATGCACCGGTCGGTAACTTGATTTCCATCCAGGCCCATTAGGCTCAATCTCTACTGCTGATCTGCTATTAAGGTAGGACCGAATAATGAAACGGAAATATAGATGTGAATATTACTCTACAGTATCAATTGCTACGATACAACAGAATACTCAAAATGAAAACAACTATTTGCTGACTACTATCTATATAGCTGACTACTAACAATGCCTATATAAAAACCCCACAAGCTGCAGCCCTCAAGGCATATCCCCACAATATACCGCCAAACTACCCCATATTCCACTAACCCAATTTCCTCGTTAGCATCTCCTCGTTAGCATCTCCTCGTTAGCATTCCCCCCCCCCCCCCCCCCCCCCAAGCCCTTTCCCCAATTTCCCCACCCTCATCTCCCCCGCGCGTCAGTTGACACCTCCCCCGTGTTTCCCCACGAAAACTGGATAAGCACTTACCCGCCCGCGCCCCATCCTCCCCACGAGCCGAGGATAAGGATAAACCCTCTCGTTTTTCTTTTTTCCTCCTCCCCCCATGCCGCCTCCACGTCTCTCTGCGGGGGAGATCAATAATCACACTCCATACACCCGCCCCCCAACCCTCCCATCCCCCATCCCGCCTCCAGGTCACAGGGCGCACCCGTCCCTATCCCCCCCAGTGCCGACCAACCAACCGACCGATCTCGCACCCAAATCTCGCTAACGGCTAAACGAGCAGCCCGGGGAAAAAAAGTAATACCAAAAAGCAATATGTATTCCAGGGCCCGAGCGCCGGAAGAGCACTTACGCGCTCCAAGACAATCATTACCGCATTCGGCAGCGATTAGTAGCTTTTCTTTGTTAGGGGAGTTCCGGCACTGCGACAGGGCTAGGGTTACTCCGGACGAGACAGGCAGTGGGAGTATTGAGGGCACGATGATGTTGTGAGGAGAGGAGGCAGTTTATATACTGTACCCCTATAGGGGACTATTAGTAGTGGCTTGCTTGATTCGTTGTCTGTGTACATTTTTTTTTTTTTACCAAGAAAGAACCAAGAGAAGAGGGCTTGTGAAGCTTAAGAGAATCCGGTCCTTGAAAGTAAAAATATCCCCACGGGCAAAGAGGAACATCACCGAATAGTGATAACACTATTACCGATAGCATCATTATCAGCCCACTCCACTGCACTCTACTGCACTCCACCATTCCATTCCATTCGACTTCACCACCACCACCGCCACCACCACCACCACAATGATATCCAAACTCACCCCGCCCACCACCGACCTCATCACCGCGCACCACGCCGCCGGCAAAAAAACGTACATCCTCCCACTCACGCACCCCAGCGTCACCACGCTCCTCCCGCTCTTCCCGCACCTCTCCTACCACACCGACGTCTTCGAGCTGCGCGTCGACCTGCTCTGCGACCCCGCCGCTCCCGCCTCCTCCCCGCCATCATGCGCATACCTTAAATCGCAACTCGAGCTGCTCCAGCAGGCCACAGAGCTGCCGATCATGTTCACGATCCGCACGCTGTCGCAAGGCGGCAAGTGGCCGGACGCGGCGCACGAGGCGGCGCTGGAGGCGATGCTGATGGCCGTGGGGGCCGGGTGTGCGTATGTCGATGTTGAGATTGAGTGGCCGCAGGAGATGATCGATGTGGTGGTGAGGGAGAAGGGCGGGAGCAAGATTGTGGGGAGCTTCCATGACTGGACGGGGCACATTCCGTGGGGGAGTGAGGTGCTGAGGGAGAAGTTTGAGAGGGCTGATAGCTTTGGTGGTGAGTTCACTTTTTTTTTTTTTTTAGCTTTTTTCTTTGGTTGGTTTTGGCGGGGGGGAGGTGCGGAAGAAGGAGAGGTAATGGGAAATGATCGCTGATGCAGGAAATGAACGGCAGATATTCCGAAGCTTAGTATCATGGCAACGAGCATCTACGACGCTTACGAGCAAGCGCTCTTCCTGCGGGCGCACGCAGACCACCCAAAGCCGATACTCGCAGTCGCGATGGGCGCCGCAGGCCAGCTCTCGCGCGCCCTGGCCCCCATCAGCATGATCACGCACTCGCTCCTCCCGTCGTCGGCGCCCGGGCAGTTAACGCTCACGCAGGTGCACAGCGTGATGCACCTCGCAGGCCAGCTTCCAAAGCGCAACTTCTTCATTTTCGGCAACAACATCGCGCACTCGCTCTCGCCGGCGCTGCACAACACTGGTTTCGCGGAGCTAGGGCTGCCGCACCACTACTCGATCCACGAGACGGCGAACGTCGACGAGGAGATTGCGGCCATGATGCTCGAGGAGACGTTCGGCGGCGCGTCGGTGACGTTCCCGCATAAGCTCCAGATCGGCAAGTATCTGCAGAAGACGTCCGAGACGGCGAGGCTGGTGGGCGCGGTTAATACGGTTGTGGTGGAGACGGACCCGAAGACCGGGGAGCGGGTCTTGTTGGGTGATAATACGGACTGGCTCGGCATCAAGTCGTGCATCGAGGTCAACTGGCCGACGCCCGGTGGGGTGTCTACTGCCGCAGCGGTCGTCCTGGGCGCTGGCGGGGCGGCGCGGGCGGCGTGCTATGCCCTGCAGAAGTTGGGTGCGCGCAAGGTCTACCTGATCAACCGTACGCGGAGCAAGTCCGATGAGCTCGCGGCAGACTTCCCCGGACTAGATTTTGAGCACTATCTGGCAATGTCCGACTTCCCGGCGGAGGTGTCGCCGGTGCCGAATATCGTAGTGGGGTGCGTGCCCGCCGATGATTTTGTCGAGGCGGATATCCCAGCGCAGTTCTTTTCGCTGGCGGCGGAGGGCGGTGTTCTGGTGGAGATGGCATATAGACCGTTGATGACGGCGCTGATGAAGGTTGCGGGCCGGTTTAGCGGGTGGAAGACAAGCCGCGGGACGGATGTGCTGAAGGAGCAGGCGTATCACCAGTTCGAAATGTGGACCGGGAGACGGGCGCCTTCGGCGGTGATGAGTGCGGCGGTGGATGCGGTGTTGGCGAAGAAGTGAATGGACTTTGTATCCCAGGTCGTTTTTCTTTTCTGTTTTCAATTTATTTCTTTGGTACCTAGAGGCAATAGTCAGATGAATCCATAAGAGATTAGACAACAAGTAGAGTCCAAAACGTTCTTCGTGATATGTGCGGGAGCATTGCATACAATTAATGAAGTAATCAATCAATCATGAATCAATGGCCGGGCGGGTACATTGTAAACCGAGTGATAATCCTGTGATGATAGCGAAAAATCAGCCACACCAAAATAAGAAAATAACAATAATAATATATTTTATTCCCCTCCCACGTGGCCACGATGCTGTGTTACCTTCAAAATATGACAATGTCAATGATCTCAAACCTTCTTTTGACAAAGAAAGAAACAGTTTCAAGCATCCTGTCTACAGTATCACGTGAAACCTCACAATCAGGGCACAGCAGCCTCAGAAACACCAAGGGCAGGCCCACAGAGGTACATACATACCTTATCATGGAACCCTAACCATTCACAGAGTACATACTGCATAGCAGTCATTACCGATACCACGTTTCTAGGGGCGGTGCAAACAGCATTGTCCCCAGGACTGAGAAGTTCATTTCCCGGTAGAGGATATACCCAGACGCATTTTTTCTGGGCAAAAGCTTGAGTCCACTTTTCCCCTGAATCCATTGGGTACATGTAGTGGTGGATGGATTGATATAGAAGACGCAACCGTTACGAGTTGTGTGTAGACAACGCTTATTAGACGATGAAAAATCTGGTAACTGCTTCATCCAGCAGTAGAAACGGTTTCTACTTTGGTTATATTAATCGCGCTCCCCGTTGTCGTGCTGCTCAACAGTAGAGTAGATAGCAGCCATGTACTGGTGAGTCGAGTAATTGCAGGAATGGCACCACCACGAAAACCCAATGGCATGATCTATGGCATGACACGATTTCTTTCTCCACCGTCCATTCTTTTGCTACCGTTCGTAGAAGAATTTAAAACTACCAAGAAGCCCCCAACTTTTTTCTCTTTTCTGAACGGAAAATATGGCCAGAGTTACTCAAGAGACTCTCTCTGGATTTCCTTGATATATCCGAGGTCTAATTTGTCGTTCTCGCTTTTTGCTTTGCTTCGGTCTTCATGTCTTGTCCAGTTGTCTTGCTTATTACCACACTGTAATTACTCGCAAGAAATGTTATTTCCGTCTTAACGCCTCTATCCCCCCCTCTCTCTATCTCGCACCAAGATGGATGTTCAACGGGAAAAGATAACTCCTATGCTCTCCATCGAATCCGGAATCGTTTATTAGAAATCATGAAACAATTGGTTTCTTCAACCGGCTTAATTCAATCGCCCTTGCGGAAAAAGCACAACCGTCCTTGCCATTTCATGATCATGGCCCAAAAAGAAAGGAAAGAAAAAAAAGCAAGTATCCCTTTCAGTTCGGTCGCATCTTGTCATACAGGGGTGGCATGTCGCAGCACCCATAACGTGTGCAGTCAAGGCAGGGTCATCCATCACACACACCTCACACACGCCCAGGATATCTCGGTCTCTTGTGCGGTCTACCCATCCACAACCTCAGGTCACAAACGACATCGCCAAAAACGGGTAAAACCCTAATCGAGGCTACCGACTCTAGAGCACATGGTTACATGAAGGTAAGACTTGTGTCTTGCCTCTCAGCCTTGCTTGCAGAACTGCCGCCAATTTGTATGATGGAGATCTTGGCCATTTCCCCGCATAATGTCCTATCCGGGCCTCCTTTCCCCGGACCAGGGCTGGTTTTCCCCACAACGCCCAGTGCGAGCGTCAAGTGGTGGCCACCAAAGGGCTGGTCGGTATGGTGTTGCGCAGCACCCTATTCGGCTACCCGCGGTGGGGTTAGTGTTCTCCCCGACAAAATAAGTTGCTAGCACCAGTAGGTTAGTGGTGAAAAACGTCCAAGTGTCCGGCCGTATATATTACTCCCATCATTTCCCTTCTTCCGCAACCTCATCATTCCTCCCAACAATCATCACTCAGTCCTGACTTCACTGTTACAGTCCAGTCATCACTCCCTGATACTGTTGGAATCGAATCTTCATCCTTTTCTTTAGTTTTAATAGCACTAGCTCGCCCAATATGCGCAACCCATTCGCCATGAAGGACGACTCCGCCAACCCGGCACCTCCAGAGGTCTACAACTGGAGGATCTATGCGCTCGCGGTTTCAGCAGCTATGGGTTCTGCCATGTTTGGTTATGATTCCGCCTTCATTGGTGGGACCATGTCTCTTCCATCCTTCCAGTCCCGCTTCGGTTTGTCTGAGGCAACCGGTGACGAACTTGCCACTTTGAAAGCAAACATTGTGTCTACTTTCCAGGCCGGATGTTTCTTTGGCGCAATTGCTTGTTACGCGGTGACCGAGAAATTCGGAAGAAAAAACACTTTGATGCCTTGCGGTGTTTTGTTCTGTATTGGCGCTATCTTGCAATTGGTTTCAGATGGTCATCTTGGTTTGATTTATGGTGGTCGTGCTCTTACTGGTATGTGCACCCCTAGTCCGCATCTTGATTCTTGGCATTTTGATCATTACTGACATTTCCCAGGTATTGCTGTCGGCGCTTCTTCGCTCTTGGTCCCCATCTATATTTCCGAATGTTCTCCTCCTGCTATCCGTGGACGCTTGATTGGTATCTTTGAAATCTTGCTTCAATTGGCTCTCGTCGTCGGTTTCTGGGTCAATTACGGAGTTTCCATCCACGAGGATGACGATTCTGACCGCCAATGGCACGTTCCTTTCGCCGTGCAGCTCGTCCCTGGTTCCCTCCTCGTCATTCTTATGTGGTTCCAGCCCGAATCTCCAAGATGGCTCATCAAGGCCGGTAAGACCGAGCTTGCGATCAAGAACCTCTGCACCATCCGTGGCCTCCCCGCCGACCACCAGTACATCGTCTGGGAAGTCGACACAGTCAACCAGCAGATTGAGCACGAGAACGCCCTTGGTGCCAATAGATCTGTTATCTCAAAGTTGAAGGAGACTTTCCTCCCCGGCAACCGCAACCGTCTCTTCATCGGAATGGCTCTCATGATGTTCCAGAACTTGTCCGGTATCAACGCGCTCAACTACTACTCTCCCACCATCTTCAAGAGCATTGGATTCTCTGGAACCAGCGTTGGACTTCTTGCTACTGGTGTTTTCGGTATTGTCAAGGCTCTTGCTACCATCATCTTCATGTTCTTCGGTGTTGATGTCTTGGGACGTCGCAAGTCGCTGCTTTTCGGATCTGTCGGTGCTCTCGTTGCAATGTTCTACCTTGCTGGTTTCTCCAAGCTTTCCGGATCCTTCGAGGGTGTTGCCGAGCGTGACGCCGGTGCTTACGTTGCCATTGTCATGATCTACATCTTTGCCATCTTCTACGCTCTCTCATGGAACGGTATCCCATGGATTTTCTGGTATGCCCCCATCTCTTTCCAATATTCATTTCTAAAGCTATCATACTAACATTCCCTGTTTTCTTTTAGCGCTGAGGTCTTCCCCACTGGTATCCGTTCAGTCTGCCTTGTTTTCACCACCTGCACCCAGTGGCTCGGTCAGTTCATCATTGTGTACTCCACCCCGTACATGATGAACAACATCACCTACGGCACTTTCCTTTTCTTCGGCTGCTCTCTCGTCTGCGGTATGATCTTTGCATGGTGCTTCCTCCCTGAGACCAAGGGTCTCTCACTCGAGGATATGGACATCATGTTCAGCCTCAAGGGTCTTGCTACCCACCTCCGCCCAGAGACCGACCGCATCATTGCCATCAACCGCGAGGAGCTTCGCACCGGCGAGGTCTCGGATGGAAGCATTGAGAAGCAAGGTTCTAAGCATGTGGAGGTGGTCTAAAGTGACATGTCTTTCTGGCTTTGGAGCAAGCGGATATAATGTGTTTGTCTGCTTGTTTATTGTGCAATGGTCTTCGTGCTTCTTGTTTTGGAAGATAAAAATTATCTTTTTCTTTTATTGTAATTAAATGTGCCATCTAGCTCTATGGCCTATGACCTATTCTTTGTCTCTGATGATGATGAGTTTTGTATTTATGTTGGTACGTGGGGATTTGGGTGGTTTGGCTTGGGGAGCGGGTTTTTCTTGCGGTTTCTATTATTCATGTTTGGGACGAAAACTTACATGTATTCATCATGCATACGGAGTTTGTAGAAATTCTATGCGACATTCTTCCTGGAAAAACATTTGTTTGGTCCGCCTATTTTGACTCATCGGAGACTGAGAAAAAAAAATCCCTTCATCTCTCTAAAGCAGTAGTGGCAAAGCTAGGCTTAGCGCGTCGGCGGAGCTCTGCACACCGTGAAGCTAGGCAGGAACCCGCAGGAACCAGCCCAACCAAGCCTCAAGGATCTGTAGGAACCCACACCAATTAGAGCTAACAGTCTAGGGTTCTCGGATCTTGTTTTTGCACAAACGATACCAGATCCACATGAGTAAGCGTACATACAACAACAACAACGGCTGAGATCTCAACAACCATGTGGCCAGCCAGGCGTTGTCACACGACAAGAATAGGCGAAAAGCTTGGCTGGAAACAAAATTTGCCCTAATCGGATAAGTGTTAAAGGACTATTGGCCGCGTGGGCCGGAACGTATGCCGAACGGAAGAACTCTCTTGCTATTATGTATGGTACATATTATAGGAATAGATCAGTATGAGTTTTTTTAGGAGAGTACATTTGATATGAAAATGCAGAATCTGGAGGGGTACATACATGTAGGTAAGGTATGTACGCACATCGAAAAATATATGTATGCAGCAGAGATAATCATTTGATTCGGATTTCTCTCATTATGATCCGGTGTGAAAAAGGGTTGGTGTGCAATACTTGTCTAAGATCCACGGCAGTATGTCTCTAGCGTCTAAGATCCACGGCAATATGTCTCCAGCTTCGTTAATTGCTTTACTTGCCGATATCTACAACAAAAATAAAGAAGATCGACAACGGATGAAATCTCGATACCGACATACCTTGATATCTTCCCTGTCGAGCGTAAAATAAGCCTTCTATCACTGCAGTCAAGAATAAAACAGACGGGATGAACCTGCACATCCGTAGGTGCCGAAACCAAAACCACGGTTTTTTTTCTCTCTATTTTCCTCAGCATGATGCACATATGTCGATCTCATTGGTGAAAACGTCACCCCGGATCTTATTTTCTCCGCCTGTGCCTGCCGAGCTCCGTGCCATGCCAGGAGTGGCACACTCATGCAGTGGCTGAGGTTGTGAATGTCTTGGTTGTGGGTATTAGATTACCCGAGTGTTTCACGGCATACCCCGCATTATGGGAGTGAGCCCTGTCTCAGATTGTGAATTTCAAATTTCAAGGTTCTTTCCTTTGCCACTGTGATACCATTGGCCTGGGTCACAGAGTGGTCAATCGTGATCGTCTGTGATATTTCCTCATTCTTATGATCAATCGATCACTCCCAGTTTCCCCTAACCCATGACCCGGCAAAATACAAACCTTTTCATGAGATCACTCGAATAGTCACTCGCTCATCGTTTCCTGTAATATTGGAGTAGAAGTATTCCTATGTTGGATGCAACATCTCCTGTGAAAACATCTCCACACTGGCGAGTGAGATCTTGTGATCGCTGTTGGACGATAGCTACTCAGACTCCTTGTACTTATCTGAAGCTGAATATCCGTGGAGTAGAGTGGCCAAATTGTTTTCTTTGCAGACTATGGCTGGTATTTTGTTTTCTTCCCCATACTGGTAGTTGTTTCTCTGTGCCGCCTCTATGCCCGTCTCACCCTGGTTCATTTTGACATCAAGCTTGTTTAAATGACTTGGTGATAATGAGTATTCCTCGGCCGAGAAAATTAATCAACTTTGTGAGAATCCGAGTAATCTTCCAAAGAATTCATAGACTTCAGCTACATCAATTTTAGCCCACCCCTACTGGTTGAGAATCCTGATTGGCCATGATATCGCTTTGGTAGGCGAAAGGTCTAATAGAGTACTTCACGGCACTACTATTACCCTTATCTGGTCACATTGACGGCCCTGAGGTAAACAGGATATGTCAAGTGGTATAGTAGCGGATTAATTTACGTGTAAGATGGTGGGTTCGAGTTGATGCCCCTGTAACATGAGTCCTTCCGTCATAATCGCCTGAGAAAATCCGGTATAGTACCTTCGTTGCCACGTATTTTGGGGGAAAACACCTAGTTTACGGAATTTAGCTCTCCTTTCGTTTTCATATTCACACCCGCCTTCAAGTTTTGTGTTCAAATACAGAAGGCCTAATGAGAGACATCGAGAAAGAAAAAAATCAGACCATGCATTTCAGAATACTCACGGACCCAGTACTGCCACATGACCAGATCACAACCAACGAACTCGTGTATTGCACAGTTTTTCATGTTGCATGAGATTTTCCAACGATGTTCCACTTGTAAAGCAGATTATCTCGCTCGAGTAGGTACTACGTAAGTTAATACTCTACCCCGAGTAGGTGCGGCATACAGCGGCAATAGCCATGGATCACATAGATGCAGTAGATAGAGTAGGAACTCACGAATCAGACCCGATCCGCTCCGGCTAACAGTGGGAAAAGCCGAGGACAAGATCGAGACTCTTCGCTATTGGTGGACGGCCCTATGAAATTGAACCGACTGGGTTGGCATGCAGTGAGCATGAGTACTATTAGAAGGACTACAGGCGGCCCAGCCTTCTCGAGTCATGCAGTCCTTGCAGAACTGATGATAAAGGAAGGAGGAACCGAAACTTGACAACACTGAGAAATCAATAATAAGGAGTCGGCTCTTCCTGATTAGCCACACCGAAGAACAGGGTTAATTCTAATGACAAATGCTAATGGATAAATATCGCCGCGGTTGAATAGACGATTGTAATGATGACGATGAGGATTATGAGGGTGATGTTGGTGATGGTGGTTATGATGATGATGGTGGTGGTGGTGGTGGCGGCGGTAGTGAGCATCGGGAAAAAAACAAAAGCTCAAAAACTGAGAACGATAAACACTCAGGGGCAAACCAAAAGAAGAGGCCACTTCTCAGCCGTCCCCTGACTTTGCTATATCTAACACAGAGCATTACACGTGGGCAAAGTTCGGTCTCCCATGTGTTTAAGTGACTCTAAGTACATCCATGTACTTGTGTCGCCGTTACTGACCGCAATCTTAGACGTTGTTTTCGGTCTTGGCTCCGGCCTCACACCCGCCATGTGTACGCAATACCCGAGCCGTTTCCCTCTCAAAGAGCACTTCCAACATATGCTAGTGTAAATGTAGGTTCAAGTACGGGTATATTACTTCACCATCTCCTGGCTCTCCCCTGATTATCGACATGCACCCGCTGTTAGCTGCACAAGCTATGTACATGTAGTTCCCCAAATGAATTTCTACTCTCTAGTCAAGCCTAGTTTGCTACACACAGCATATCAGGGGATGTAACCTCGAAGAGGCACCAGTACTACCTGGCCCGGCCAGAATAACAGGGTTAGGGTATCCGACCGAGTGATGGTTCATGATTTGAGCGTGATGCTAGGATCGATATCTCGTAGGTCTCCGGGTCTTTGGGCTAGGCTATGTGTCCGTGGGACAAATGTAGACAGGGTAGGTTAAAAGGTCAATTGAGATCCGCAATTGAACAAAGACTTCACACATAAGAACTTGTGCTTTGCTTAGACATCCGCGCTACTACTAGTATGAGTTAAAGTAGACAATCCATTAAGAATGTGCCTATCATGTACATACATGTAATTATACAATATAATATACATGTATGTACGTACAAGAACTTGTTTATAGAGAAAATTTGACGAGGCCAAGAATGTAATGCGTTACTACGTATTCAGCCAGTCACTCCTTTGAAATATCTACTACTACATGTAATTATAATATACGACACGCTCAGCTTTTCCAAGATAGCACATGTAGTTCGTACTTTCATCGATCACACAGCTGGTCATGATTTATCATTTACATAAGCGTGCTAAGTGCATGTGTATGGGGCGCGGTAAGTGTGTGAAAAGTAATTTTACCAACGGTAGTAAATTATTTTACCACCGGTAGTGAAGATAATACCAGTACATGTATTTATACCCTATAATGCTAATCTTTATGATAAAGGCACAGACCTTTTGGCCAAAAGGGGCCATATAATGCCAATATATATGAAAATTGTCCACCGGTGGGAAATTTTCATAAGTTTTGGCATTAATGATTGAACATTTACTTATTTAGTATAGCGCAGCATAATGACCGAAACCCAGTGTTTATACCGGTGGGAAATGTACTAATGTTGGATAGCGTGCAGACACAATGACTGAAATTCAGTGCTTATACCACCGGTGGTAAATAATTTACTACCGTTGGTAAAATTACTTTTGACACATTTACCGCTCCATACATGTGCGTATCACATACGTAGAAGTTAGAAAGTATTGACGAAAAAAAAGAATTCTCCCTATAGAGGGAGGGAGGGAAAAAATGGTTTTCGAATCGACAACGGCAGGGTTTGAACCTACGCTCCCGAAGGAATCAGATAACCGAACGATGGAAATTCAAGTCTGACGCCTTAACCACTCGGCCACGTTGTCTTGGTGGCACACTCTGACAGGGGTATTAGCTTGTTGCCAAGGTATTCCGATATTAACCCGAATCATATATAATCACTCGGAAGGAGTTGACGGTTCCCAACTTTTTTTTGGTTTTGTTTGTCATTAAGTGTATTCAACCTTTCAGTTATCACATAACCGAAAATACTCTTCCTGTAGGGCCTATCAATTCACCGCCATCTCAATAAAGGAAAAGAAAGTAACTATTTTTAAATTTTGTACATGTTTCTCCTCCGTCCCTTCTTCTTCCATCATGTAGCGGTCTTTCGTACCCGGATATGTCTCAGATTCTTTGAATAACGGTTTTCAAGAGATATAGCTGAGCTCACCCGAGTATTGTGATCCGGATTAATTATAACCACAGATTATCACTCGGTAATCCGCGCCAAGCCTACAAGGACACACTTTTGGGAAAATTAACCACGAGTCCAAAACCACGACGAGATCGGTCAGCTGACTGTAAAATAAGAATTAAGACCATTCTTGTCTGGTAAGTATTTCTATTCGACGTTCAACCATTGTCTCAGGAACGACATCATGGTGCAATTCTAGTGTATGGCGCCTGCCATCCGAAAATTCCTCAAAATATGGGAACCCCTATGAGAAATTACGATTATAGCATTGAAGGTTAAGCAAGAGTAGTAGTAATAGTACTTGTAGTTAAGCGCCTTGAAGCTGGTCCCCCCGAGGTAATCTCATTCATATATGGGACCATGATACTTTTACGACCATGATTTTCCACGGACCAACTCTAGCTCTATCGATCAACAAAATCTTGAGCAATTATGATAATCGTATCATGATATCAGGAAGACTACTAGATATGGGCGTATATAGAAACTGGTCTCTTTCTTATTAGGCTCTCTTATTACTTAACTATTCTTGATGCTAGGATACGTATCGACCCTGTCTATCCTTTGACTGTATCAAATATCACAAATATTTGTATAGAAGCTTAAGCTGCTCTTCACCATTCATCACTTGCCTAAGACTCTGTGACAGATATCATCTCGTTTAAGCTATCACACACTATCTCCGGGGACTACATGAAATGGAAAGGAAAGTCCCAGACCGGAAGTCTTATTACCAGAATTAACGGGTGATGACATCCAAAATTGAGTGTATTAGTCTGTCCTAAAGCTGTAGTAGATTTATAACGGTGTATAAATCCACTTGGGTACCCATCACAGGTTGACTGGCGAGAGATACAGACTTAAACGTTGGTATATCTGTAGTTTGAGTGTCCAATGAGTAAGATTCTGAAGATCAGTTGCTATTGGGTGTTTGAGTGATTGGTGAATTGAACTCATATATATGCTCGTTGGAAGGTTACTATGGTGGCATGTGTCCGTAGCGGGTATCGATATGACAAAAAAGAAGGCCGAACATACCTTTCCATTGGTCATTGGTCTACTCAATTGGGTGGGTGATATCATTAGGAGTTTTATTTTCTTTTGACTTCAATGTATAAAACGTACACGCCGCATCGTGGGCATATCAAGCACTGGGATATATCGAATGCGCTTGCCGATATATGATATGCCCAGTCGAAAGTATTTAAGGCTGGGTGCTTTAAATAGCCATCTTGGATCCCGACTAACTAGAGTATAATACGATGGCTATATAACTATTGCGAGCTAGAGATGAAGTATATATATAACGATATTCTATTCCAATATAGTATTACAAATGTGGGTAATATCAATGATAGAATTACTTAACTATATGTAACATCCAGTAAGCTGCCAATGCTGGGCTAGTCTTGTTTCTGGGAGCCAAAAAGTCACAATTGCGCAGACGAGCGATTAGTGAAATTGACTCAGATTAAGAATCGAGGAATTTATTAGCAAAGTCAAACTGAATCGCCACGTACCTAAAATAGTCAGCATTTTGGGAAATAGCCGAACTAAGGGGGTCGATAGGAATACTGATATTGATACCATTTATTCGATGGCACAGCCATCATGTGCGGCTGCCAGATCCTTTCACAGCTGCAGTCGATCTCTATACACCCCTCTGGTCTAATCTCTCGTATACATGAGGATCGAAACATACATATGTATGCCACCTTCATCGTTTTGCACGCCCATTTATGGTCTTTTAAAAAACCAGGCAAGCTTAACTAAGCCCATAGAAAAATGTCAAATCTTGAAACTTTAATAATCATCCTTGAGTATTATAGAGGTCTAATTGTGCCCATCAATAATGTCAACTGATCGTAGGCTCAAAGACATCGTCCAAGCTTTTCGTGGCACCCAGCACAATGCGTACCGCCCGTCACCGCATAAAATTAGAGTATTGCCATCTACTCCACATTTGCTCCCGGCGTCTCGGGAACGGCCAATTTCAACCAACTCAGGACAGTCTTCAAGATTGAGTGGCTGTGCCATGCGGGAATGTGTCTCAGCGTGAGGCGTACACGTGTGGATCTGCACGCCATCTACCGTATACGTTACCTAGTCAATTGCTTTTCTTTTTCGCCCTACAGTTTCTTATCACGACAGGAGGAGGAGGCGCGAGCCCCTGATCCAGCTTTGGTTGGCTGTGTCTTGCGTAGGTGCAGAACTAGGACTCGATAGTTGATCCTCAACTACATGCCATTAAAGAAACGTCAGAAACCATCCTCAGACGTTTGATATCGCTCCTAGAGTTCGGACTCAGTGCTCCACGTAGTTACGTCTATATATAAATACTCCAGATCTACTATATAAATACATGTACTTACTGTCCTAGAGTACATACCATCGATAAATATGCAGGTACAGTGCATGAAGCCACTGAACCGAACACTCTACTCCTTCCTAAACAGGGTGCTCTCGGTCCGCTCAACGACCATAACCCCAGCACAGATCACAATGCAGGTGCACTCGATCTGCATAAGGGGGTCAGGGGCCGGGGTTTTCTTGGCGCATGTATAGTAACCCCTACCTACATACAGCTGCGCTCCCTGCTTGATCCTCCTCACGCGTCTTCCCCCGTCCATCGCGTCTTCCCCACCAGACAGGCACCGCAAACACAACCTCTTTTCTGTCACTTCCTCCGACATATAGACTGGCAGAGGCCCGAATGTCATGCCATTCCCTAATCTCCCCACCGAGATCCTCGAAGCCATCGCCTCAAAGCTCGATGAGTTCTCCCTCAAATCACTCCTAGAGTGCTGCCCGCACCTCACAGCTCTGATGCCTCTGCTGGACGCGGCCATCCTAGAGTCTCAGAAGCATCCAAATCGCCGTATCTCCGCCCTTCACTGGGCTGCAGAAAAGGGCTTTCGTAAGCTCGCTTCAATCCTTCTCGCCAACGGTGCCTCCATCAACGTGCGCGACGGTTGTAACCAGACACCGCTACACCATGCTGTCCTCGGCGACAATGAGCTTATGGCCCAATTCCTCCTGTCGCACCCAGACATCGATATCAGCGCACACGATGACGCCTGGCAGACGGCATTTCACTGCGCAGCCCTCAGTGGCCGCGTAGGCATGGTAATGATCTTTCTAGACCATGGCGTTGAGATCAACCAGGGTACATATCAGGCCAAGCAGACGGCACTGCACTTTGCCGTGCAATTCGGCAATCTTGCTGTCGCCGAACTACTACTGCGGAGGGGCGCCGACATCGACCGGCGGTGCGAGCGAGGGAAGACGGCGCTACATTGGGCAGCACAAGGAAACCATGTTTTCAATCGCGATCTGGTGCCGGGGATCAGCCTTTTGATCGAGAACGGTGCTGATGTGACAGTCCAGGACCAGATGGGAAACACAGCACTACATGTGCTGGCTCAGTGTTATCTCGAAGGCGCGTACGATGCAATAACACTTCTGCTGGAGCATGGTGCCGGTATCGATGTGCAGAACAAAAAGGGGAAGACAGCACTACATGTGGCAGCGTTGGACGATTCGGGCAGGGATTCGCCAGATGTGCTGAATCTTTTGTTAGACGAAGGTGCAGATATTGGAATTAAGGATTCGAGAGGGCTGACGGCTCTGGAGACAGCGGTAAAGAGGGGTTTTAGATTTACGAGGAGAAATAGAAACGAGTGTGAGATTGGGTTTCGGGGGAGCATTTTCCCAATGTAAAGTTTCTTATTATCTTTTATCTTTTATCTTTTATTGTATTTTGTAGGATTGGGGGGGATGGGGGAGTTGGGGAATGTATAGTTAGCTTGGATAATTGTAATATTAATTATTAGACTCAAGGAGAAATGGTACTGGTGGATGGATATCTGACCATTGAAAATTGGCCGCTTTATCGAGAAATAAAGTAAGAATTGTTGACTTCTTAAGAGGGAGATTGTTTGAGAACAACTGAGTTAAAGGCCACATGGACCATAGGTAATTAATTGCCTGCATACTATAAGTTATCTGTTATCAAGTCAGTGCCCACTGGCCAACAGGATCGTCATAGCTACTTGTACTTGTATGTAAGTACTTGGCAAAATAGAGCACTAAATTTCATCTATCTAATAGGTGCGTCCAGCATTCCCTCCAGGGCCTTAGTAATCCATGCCTTTCTTCCCCGCATATGTATTTTCCGACACACTGGGTACATATGTTTGTGCTCGTGGAGCAGGCCATTCAATCTCGCCGATCTGTACCCCACAAGTCCGTTTCACAGCATATGCCGTAATTAGAGTATAAGCCCATATGCAATAGCGTTTCCGAACACGACCAATATTGCATGGCATACAAAAAGGTGGATTTGGCACGTCATGAATGCTGATTACCATTGATGTACCGCCAACACCGTAGAGACTGACTTGAACTCGTCGATCGTTGCAGTCAGCAAACTAGCTACCTATATATATACGCGGTAGTTGAAGAAGTTGATGACATGCAAGGCTGCGATTAAGAAGTACATAGAGTAAGCATGATGTGACAGCCAACAAAGATCAACTTAACACTGCAAAAAGATTTATATCTCATAATGGCGAGGGCTGAAATGACGGATATAGAACATGTGCCTATGGTGAGATCACTATGAGGGCTCGCTTGCAATTGGCGCTGGGGTTTCGCACCGTGATAGGGTGAGTACCAAAGGTATCGGGAGGTAATCTGTATTATAAAGTTAGATAAAGACTGAGGGGGTATGATAGAGAGTTTACCATTATTGGCGGTATAGGTAGATGAATACGAGTGTAAAAGCTAACCGCTAGGAAGTCTTCTAAAGATCAAACGGAGACGTTTATTCTCAGTTGCAGGGCCGACAAACACTGAATCAAATCCTTGTTATGTGCTGCTCCTTAATACAAGCTAGGATTGCTTACTTAAACGGAAAGCTACACTATTATTATCGATACATCGAGAGATAATATGCATGTTGCCTACGTCATAAGTTGTCACTCGTTAGCTTGATACCATAATGTAAGCAACTTGTTAGGGAGAAGGCTACCGTACATACATGTACTACATGTATGTACCTGATGACACTTGATATTCCCTGGTGACATCTGATATTAATCCCTGATGACATCTGATATTCCCTGATGACACCTGATATTCCCCTGACGTCATCAAAAGTTAAACGTCGAGGAATACGAAAGGAAGAAAGGAAACGCGTCTTCTTTGAGCTAATTGGATATAGTCTTTGAAAACCCAGTTAAACATGGACCCGATAATTATAAGCAAGTCCATGATACGATCAATATCTACATCACGCAGGCGCGTATACTCTCAACTCTACTCTATGCCACGGCCGGACTATGTAACTCTATGGACTCACTTACGTGCATGCATGCAAACTCGGAAGCGGGGAGACTCGTAGGTACTCTAGCAGGAGATCTACCGGGTTATCTACTTTCCTTTTTTTGGCTCACCCTTTTACTGTCGCACACTATTAAACGGAGTCACATCTCCGGGTTGCATCAAAAATCATAAAATCAGACAGCTTAGCTTCCCCGGTTGGTTCCACCAATTGCGTCGCGCCTCCTCACACCAATGCTATTCGACATATTTCTACTGTTGAAAATCACCAAATACTTAATCGGAGGGAAAGGTAATACACATTCCTCTGTAGACGACAGTGATCATAAGGGTTCAATTAACTACATGTATTACAAACCATGTGGTGGGTTGCGTTAGGATCCTTGGAATAAAAATTGCTTTTTTTGCTCTAAGCTTTGCCATTGGCTTACTTCCTAGCTCTGATCACCAAAGGCGGGAGCCTGAACAGGGGGCTTGACCTACATGCAAGCTTTTATTTGCTACAAGGAGTTACTCTAGGTCTGGCCCATCGCGAAAGAAGCTTGTCTATCACTGTTTTTCTTTTTCTCACTCGCTGCCTCTTCTGGACCTCTAATTGCCACTAATTTATGATCAGCCTCCACTGTAATGCCCACTTTGGTTTTTGTCTCAATAGCTTTGAGGAATTCCACCCACAACACCCCCCCCGCGCTTTTCTTCCGTACCCGTAGTACATATGGTTGATGCGTCTCCCACCCTTTCCCTCTTTTTTCAGCCTTTCCTTCCGTCCAAGGTTGAACCCCTCAATAAAAAATCCAAACAGAAACAGAGAAGCGTTCTCTTTTGGTTGAAGAAGCTCGCAAAACATGGCACTGCTATCATCGCTGACTCCAGGATGTGGGGTTCTCCTTTTCTCGTGGATGCTATTGTTCTTGTCTGGCGTTAGTGCGCATTTCGAGGTCCAGTATCCCGCGCAACGGAGATATGTATATCATGATCAGTTTAAGTTCCCATGTAAGACATTACCCCATCATTCTCAATCCCTTTAATTTTGGAAGGTTACGCTGACTTTAGTAGGTGGAGGTTTGAGCCCCATCCCCATCCCCATCCCCTCATCTTTGATATCTCTAACCATTTCCCCACTCAGGTTCTCCTAGAGATCCGTCTGCTAACCGGTCCTCATGGCCCGTGGGCGGCGGCGCCCTGTCTTTCGTTCCAATCCACGCTTTCGCACTCACGACTGTCAACATCGCGCTCGGCAATGACATCGACGAAAATATCGACTCCAACCCGTACAATGTCCCCATGGTCCCACTATTTAACCAGACCGGTGGCAATGCTACTTTCTGCATTCCTAAAATAAAAATCCCTAAGAAAATCGCGAGTGAGGCGACAGATGGTGTAAACGCCACGATGCAGGTTATTCAGTTGACGGCTACTGGCGCTGCGCTGTATAGTGTATGTATACATACATACTTTGGCAGGAGGAGGAATAGGAAGAAGAAGAAGGTCCACTAACTGAGCACTGGCTTGATATAGTGCATAGATATCACATTCTCCGCGAGAGAAGCCGAGATATTTGCTGAGCCGGCGGTGTGGAACCACTTTTGTGTCAATGGAACGGGAATGGGAGCACAAAAGATCGGAGCCCCGATAAATGCAAGCATATCGAATGCTGCAATGCGGTTAATAACACCGCCCTCGTCTTTGTCCTCGCCGCTAGTGATAGCAGCTTTTGCTTTGCTCTGGTCCTTGTGGATGAATTAGTGATTTTCCATTGGTTTTTTGGTACGCGGCTGAGGTGTATATTGGCGTTATTCTGTATCTTGTCCTGAGCTTTCTTTCTTTTGTATAAATAAGTGAGAGTCAACTCTGACGCATGACGATGATGCCTATGGGCTCATGGACTGAGGCTGAGCCCTTGATATCTTCTTTTGGTTAGCTAATAGGAAATCTCCAAGCATCTCAATTAATTGAATACCAGTACTAAAATTGACCGAACCGGCAAATGAACCTAAAGTGGAAAGCCCAAACCGGTGGGGCACCACCACAAAACCCTTTCTTGCGTTCCCATGATTGTTCTTTGTTCTCCGGGGTCGGTATTTGAGTGCTGGAACCAAAGTTCCGAAAGTTAGGCTTTGATATCTGAAAATATTTTTTGACCAGTGCACCATGTTCTTATAGAATCCCCACATCTAACAATAGAACTCGACGCAGGGTCGCGGCGTTGAACGTGCCAATAAGGATCTGGAACCTGAGTTCTATATTTACCCATTCTTGCAGAATATCTAGCTAGCTAACCGCCGCTGCAAAGTTTTTACGCCCCCACTGCTGGAGCATGTACTGCTCGTTAAAGTACTTGCCATGCATCTTCTGGCATAAATAATGACAATAGAACGTACACGCTCATGCAGGTACGATACATCATCGAGACCTTCTGGTAGAAGAATGTAACTTCTTAATCGATCTCTGAGGGAGCTAAAGTCGAGGCACACCTGAGTAAAGCGGTGATTGGAGCACAACTGCATAGCTAGAGATTGCGCACATGACCTGGTAGTACTTGTCCCTATAGAAGCACATCAGATATAGAGAAGGGAATAGCGGTAGATCGAGTATGAAGTTGCCCTAAATAATTATAAGATATAGTATACAAGGACGGGATCCTTATCACGATCCGTAAAAGCTTCATCCTTCAATGCTATTTTTATTAATTGTAACTGAATACTCTGCTTTGTAATGATGTGGTACGTTTGGGGATCCGGAGGATGTTGTTAGACATGTAGCTATGAACGGACGGCTCCCGATCTATTGAATTCAACGAGCACCTGCTTCCCCGGCCCTCGGGACTTGAGCATTAATTAGACGCAACACAGATTGGATATCAGATGTTGCGCCCCTGTTACATATATTTATCTACCCCGCAGCCATGCTAATATTTGAACAGCAATATTACAGCTATCATCACTTTCCAATACTACATGTAGGCATGCGCAGCTCCGATCTCTAATCTCGAACGTTACCTCGTGTGTGCGGTGGATGTAACGCTAGTGACGCTACGACTCGCAGGCGATAAGCTTTGCACGGACGTCGTCACAGCTAAATAACAAGCCTCATCAGCTTAATGCCCGTTGCATTGGATTGGTATCAACTAGCCAAGTCAAACTCACGATCAAGCTCAATCGTACCACCAGCATCCTCGCCACCATCACCTGTGTGCGGGTCCAAAAAATGGAAGAACAATGTTTTAAACGACCTCGTCCCTTCGCTAATGTCAGAAATCATCCATTTGGTTGACATACAAAAGACAGTTTGGGGTGTAGGGGAAACCTTTTTCCTGTTTCTTCCAATTCCTTCTCGCCTGGAGATAGATGTTTTTGAAGATTTGCAACAGAGTTCCTATACCCACAACAAACGGAATGAGCTGTCCTACAGAGTCGAGATCTCCGACGCCACTGACTTGGTTCCATCTCAGAGAGCACTCTACGGAGATGATGATTATACCAATTCCCCCAAACCCAAACAATGAGCCAGCAACATACCAGAACAGAATTTCTCCGGGAGAGAGACGCTTATTCTGCATATACTCTTGCCCGTTGATCGGTCCGCTATTGATCTGGGAGCCCGAAGTTACCGAGCCTGTTTGATTCTGAGTTTGCTGCATTTGGGCCCCACCTCTCGATCTCATCTCTATTAGAAAGTTACCATTCTTTGACCACTCTGGCTCTTTAAATGGCTCTAGCAATACATCGACCCAGTACAGCACGAAGTTCTCCTCCTTCTTCCGTGAAGAGAGTAGCTGCGACTCGGAAACCGCGATCATGGTAAACACTATGACCAGGGAGATACACCCCAGGATCAGTGCAGCCATCATCCATATATTAAAAACCTTATTGACCGTGCGGAACCAGCCAAACAAGTCAACTCTCGCCATAAAGAACCCGTACGTCGAGCACGGCCCCACCCCCATCCTATCCATTCCCCGCCACCAGAACCAGAGCGAATAGCTATGCAACCCTGCCAGCAGGATTATGAAGCATATCATCGTGAAGACCGCGCCGCCGAAAATCCCGTTTTCGTCATCGTCGCGTGAGATTGCGAGGTAGATGAAAAAGTACGAGAAGGTTGTGAATACAACGCCGGAGAGGAGTATCACCACGATGTAGCTCTCGGCTGCATAGAAGTCGGTGCCTTCCCGCGCGGCTTGGAAAATCAGCCCGACGAAGAGACTGAACTGGAACCAGAGGTTGACAGTCTGCGCGCCGCGCGTCTCGGAGGGGATGAACGTGTTGGCGAAGCAGGTAGCGACGAGTTGGCTGTAGAAGCCAATGCGAATGCCGAGGCCGTAGAGGTCGGGATTGCCGCTGAGACTGCAGGCGGTGTTGTCTTGGGCTGCGGCATAAGCGACAAGAGTTGCTAGTATTATTAACGTTGAGAGATGCTTCGGAGTAGGCATCCTTTGGGCTTATAAGCCTATTGAGATGACTTGGATCGATGTGGTTTCTTCATGGCACTTGTGTCTGGTGGGCATGACTAGTTACATCCATGTCAATAATACTCCCTGTAATTTCTGGGGTATGGATTTCTAGAGCGCCGCGCAGTCAAGTATATACCAATGGATCATGGAGAAGTAATTACGAGTCTTTAGGAAGGGCAACACTAAACCTTAGTAATAGCACTCAACACCGAATTTAATCAGTATATTACAAGATGGCTATGTATTGTTTTAATTTCAGCACAATTGATCAGAGAGCTAGAATTGACCGCCTCGACACCAACCACCACATTTTACCATATGTAGTCGTCTGGTCAAAGTTCTAAAATTGTACCGTCAACTCAGTGATCCAGTATGGCACAAAATTAACCGATCTCTAGCACCCTCATAGCAACCAAAACCGTCCTGCGAGGAAATCTCACATCGAGACATTAAAGGTCAGAAAGATAAGCCTGTTCCTGGCAAGCATCTAGCTCTATTTATGAGAGCAAAAATTACTCAATTGCCCTCCTAGTTATTGAGTTATTCTCACCTGAAGTTGAGTTCGACGTTCACGTTGTCGTTAATGATCGGTTAATTTTGTAACCCGACATGAATACCTTTGAGGTGACACGGTTAGATACCCCATAAATTTAGGAGTAGTATCCCCCCATAAGCATTATCTTTAGAAAGCAAACTGATAAAATCAACTTAAGGATATCGTTCTATCTATGTGTTTATCTCTTAGGCTGTGAATGGTGTAAACTAACCAAAAACAGAGGTTGTAACATCAAGAACTGAGGAGCCGGATAAAGCTGCTCACGGTCTGCCACTACGTAGTTCAAAAGACCTGATAAGAAAAATACATCCCTTCTTCTTTGGAGATTCCTATATTACAACTTCACTTCCTAGTTTACATGATTTATATATCGTGCCTGACAGCCTAAGGATGCTTATTTTCATTAAGGACCATGAGAATAGATATGGCATGATTTGCTCTTAGGAAGTATCTCGCATACGATCTACCCAGCTCAATGTTACACAGACCTCATGGGTTGACTTGATCAGGCTAATATATGTACTTACATAATCACTCGAGCAAGGTGCCAGCAGTAAGCAGCAAGGCTGGTCGAACCTCTATCTTTACTCCACATATTTACAGTTCCATTACGCACATCAACCAAGATTCAAGCTTACAAGACCACTATGAGTGCTAGAGAGCTTCCTACTCCCTCGCCAGGTAAGTTTCGTACCATTTTAATCCGTGAATATATCTACTGATGTCGGCAATCAATGCTGTTGCTCTAGGTGGATCTTCAGATCAAGCCTTAAACAAGCAAGTCAAAAAGAAACGGCCCTCATTCCTTAGGATTTTCCATCGATCACCAAAAAAGGGTGATGAAGTCTTACCTGTTGCAAATCAGGTTTCGGGCCATGCAATGGGCTCCAGTAGTTCTGTTGTGTCTGTTGGGGACCATATTACAGCCGGCAGTTCTGCAGCTGCTACACCCCAAAACCACACCGTAGCTTCGCCCAGAAGTACTGCAGGTAGTATTACTACAATGCCGACTAATACGGGCGCTGGCATTATAACAGCAAGTAGTGCTGTAGCTGTCACAGGAATACCACCTCTTAGCAGAAAAACCTCGGTTCATCCTGCTAAAAGTGCCCCGAGCATAGGAAACCCAGGTGTTAATAGTCAACATAAAAATGCCGGCAGGGAATAACCAAACAAATAATGAAGTTACGGGGAACGTTGCAGCGTTTATCCCCACCACTTTGAAGTAAGGTGACTATCTTGCTTTAGTATCCTCCTGTGGATAAAGCTCACAATACTAGTAAATCTGAATCAACATGGGGGGCAGCACTGGCAAAATTATCACCAGAAGAGCAAGAAGCGTTCGGTGTCGGTGGTACAGAAAAACTTGATATCTTGGAAGCTGTCCTGGCCGCGACGAGAGAGAAGAAAGATATCTGCCGACAGAAACAGTGGAAATATACCTGGAAAGGCGAGAGTATCATACTTCGTGATATTGCCGACAAGATTCTTGTGTGGGTCGACAAATTTAAATCTATTGGGGATGTAGTTGTATCTTTTGACCCAAATCATGCCGCACTCCCTTGGGGCGCATTTAGGTTTATTCTACAGTTATGTTCACTTTTTGATACGGTAAATCATGAGAAGTTTTAATCAAGGGCGCAGATGGCTATAAACGACAAGCAAAACATGGGTGCAGTACTTATTGGCCTCGAAATTGTTGCGAATCTTATAGGGAGGTGTGCGATATATGAAGCACTATATATTGGGAACGGCACCAGGTCGAAGAAGAAACAGTTAAAGTATACGCATATATCTTACTATTCCTGGTCCGGGCTAAGCAGTATTACTCAAAGAACACTGGAGGTACGTGTATTGCTGAGTTTTGAGACGCCGAGGCGCTGGATTGACACAGGATCCTAATATGTAATTGTCGTTACTATAGTTCGGATTGCATTCAGTACCTTTGAGACGGAGCTAGCTTCCCTGCTTGATGATGTCGCCACACAGGAGGCTAGCTTGCTCAAAGCGACTGACCTTGCAGAAGTAGAATGTAAGTCCTTGACCTGTTAACTCGATAATATAAATTCTAATCCTCATGTTTCTCATAGACCATAGAATAGCTTGCCATGAACTTCAGGAAACAAGTAAAGGTAGCTCCTGTATACTATGCCGACCAGTTAGATGAGTGCGAGCTAACATTACCACTTGATTCCGCCAGAAATATCCGATGGACTGAAAAGACTTGTCCAAGGATTTCAAATACCAATTATTAGAATTGAGTCCGATGTTAAAATACTTGTTAGTGCTCAAAATGGTATATATAAAAAACTAGCTTCCTCTAAACTATGATCCCCACATATCAATACTTGAAAATTTCAAATGAATATAGGCTGATAGTGGAATATGGTAACAGCCGAAGAGCGAGTAAATATCTTGAAATGGTTATCACAAGTTGAATATGAAAAGCATCATGTAAATGCTTGCATTGGCCATGTGGCTGGGACCGGTGAATGGTTGCTGAATAAAAGAGATTTTATTCAGTGGCAGAAGTCAAGTGCTTCAACAATTCTCTGGCTACGTGGAATCCGTAAGTCACCTAAAACACCAGATCTTGAAAGGAATATACCTTTCAACTCAAAAGGCCTACAACGATTTATAATCTGACATTGGTTTCGAGTTTCGTAGCTGGCGCCGGAAAAACAAAACTTACGTAAGCGCAACCGATACATACCGCCCAATAGCGGGTATTCATGTACTGATTTTTGTAGGTCGAGAGTAATCGATAACGCCATACAACAGCAGAAATCCGGAAGTGATGAGGCCCTTGCTTATTTCTATTGTAAGCGCGATGCATCTGGGCCGACCGATCTAGAAGTCATCATGAGCGCCATTGTTAAGCAACTATGCTGTCTACGACCATCGCTGCCGTTGCAGAAGGAGGTTGTCGCTGTTTACGAGGCTAGGAAGCGTTCTGGGTTCTCTTTAGGATCATTAGGGTTTCAAGAAAGCCTCGAACTCATCATCAAGCTAGTCAGTGTTTACCCACAGACCACCATTCTGGTTGATGAACTAGATGAGTATGATCAAGAGAAGCGAAAGAAATTTTTGATGTCCTTAAGGATCATTGTGGAATCTTCTACAAGCCTTGTGAAGATATTCGTTTCTAGCAGAAATGACGATATTGTACTCAAGCTAGAAAAATTACCAAACCTTTGGATCGAAGCAGCAGACAATGCAGGCGATATTGAGAGGTTCGTGCAGAAGGAGGTCATACGCTGTGAAGAGGATGGGGATTTGTTGCGTGGTAGCGTCACAGATGAGATGATAGAGAAAATTATTAGTAGCCTAACCACGCGGTCTCAAGGAATGTATGAATACAAATATTTCTTAATATACCACATGCACTACCTACCATAACATTCTTCTAACTGGTGGTTAAAGGTTTCTATGGGCCGACCTTCAAATTAAACACATATGCGCCATGGATACCTCGGCGGATATCGAGGCGGGACTAAACGCACTACCAGAATCTTTAGAAGAGACATATCTAGAGATTTATGATCATATACAATCCCAGAAAGGGAACAGCCCACAGATAGCTGAAGTTACTTTGAAGTGGGTACTGTGTTTGAAAATATCATTAACACCTGCAAAGCTCGTTACTCTAGTCTCGCGGTCCGTCAACATCGGTGATCGTGAGCTTAGCGTGGAAACGGTGTTGAAAATATGTTGCAATCCTCTCGTGCTTGACCGCCAATCCAACATTTTACGGCTTTCACACTTATCAGTACGCGAATTTCTTGAAAAAGATTTCGGAATCATCAATGCACACACCATGGCATCGAAGTTTTGTCTTTCTTATATGATGGATAATCCTGCTATCATGAGCCCCTCCCTCGCTCCTGATGCCAGGGCGGCATTTGTCAAGCGTTACGTCGTGATTTATTTGATACATCATGTCCGGTGCTCTAGATCTCTCCATCAACAGACAACCCCCGAGCTTTCTGAATTACTTTTGAAATTCTTAAAAAGCTCTGCTCTTGTGTCATGGGATATAGCACACCGGTCTTATGGGAATCCTGTTTATTACCCTCGGACAGGCTCATTGGCAACTCTTCCAGCCCGAATAGCATTATCGTTTGGGCTTTCTGAGGCTCGTAGCTTGTGGGATTCAGACTCAGGGGGTGTTTATGCAATGGAGAAGCAAGAAAAAATAGATTTGTTCGTGTTTATCGCAGCGCAGACACAGCACCGCTGGGGCCTGGAGCTACTTCTTGATAGTGGAGTAGATATCGACGGCACACAAACTCTGGGCTTCCTAAGGTTCAGGATAGGAGCAACCGCGCTACAGTCCACGGTTTTTAACGGAAACATAGACAATTTGAAGCTACTACTAGATAGAGGGGCGAATATAAACGTATACGGCCGCGGTCACTTCGGCAACGCGCTATACGCAGCGGTCGCAAGCCAAAAGGAGGCCTCTGTAGAGCTACTGCTAGGTAGAGGAGCAGACACCAATAGATCCGGCGGTAGCAACGGCAGTGCGCTAGAGGAAGCGCTCTGTGGTGGAAATGAGAACATTGTGAAGCTACTACTGGACAGAGGGGCAGCTTTCAACGCAAAGTGCCCTTTCTCGGGCAGCGCCCTACATATAGCGGCTGTCTATCAAAGGGAGAACATGGTCAGGCTGCTTCTAGACAGAGGGGCGGATATCAATGTACGCAGTGAGAGATACGGTGGCGTGCTACAGGCAGCAATGTTCGAAAGCTACAAGGAGACCGTTGCGAAGTTATTGCTGGATAGAGGCGCAGATGTCAACGCAAGCGATCGTAAAATTGGTAGTGCGCTACACTCAGCGGTCGGAGGCGGCGAGGAAGCGGATACTCTTGTGAAGCTATTGGTAGACAGAGGAGCAGATGTCAACATACATGGGGGTGATTGTAGCGTGATAGCGGAAGCGGTCGGTCGTGGAAGCGAGACCACTGTGAAGCTACTGCTGGAGAGAGGGGCAAATGTTAACGCTCATGGCGGTAAGTGGGGCAGCGTGCTACGGGCAGCCGCCGGGTCTGGAAACGAGAGCGTAGTGAAGTTAGTTCTTGAAAAGGGAGCAGAAGACAACACAACTAACGCCGGTTTTCACCGCACCGTTCTACAGGCAGCGGTTTCTAGAGGAAACATAAATATCGTGAAACTTGCGCTGGGCAGAGGAGTAGACGCCAACGATGTTAATAACGCACTAGACATAGCTGTTCGTGGAAATGAGGACGTCATTTTGCGGTTATTGCTGGATAAAGGTGCAGAAATGCATGTGGGTAGTCTTGGCGGTGGCATGATACACAGAGCGGTGATGAGGGATAGTGGAAACGAGAACATTGTGAGGTTACTGTTGGATAGAGGAGCAGATGTCAATGAAAACTTCCCTGGTCGGGGCAGCGTGCTAGAGGTAGCAGTTAGTAGCAGACGGGAAAACATTGTGAGGTTGCTGCTGGACAGAGGAGCAGATATCCACGCAGATATCCTCGGAACCGACGAACTTAACGGTAGACCAGGTGGACTCCTACCACTCGCGGTAGAGGTTGATCATCTAGACACTACGAAGCTACTTCTGGAAAGAGGAGCAGATATCAACGCATACTACGCGAACTACTACAGCAGTGCCCGTAGGGCGCTAGAAGTAGCGGTGCAAAGCTCCGGCAGCGCCGCCCCTGCAATTGTGAAGTTATTGCTGGATAGAGGAGCAGACATACAGGGTGGCGAGCTAGAGGAAGCGATACGCCGAGGAGAGGTGGAAATTGCGGACCTATTGGTTGACAGGGGAGCGGTCGTTCGGGGCAAAGCTGGTACATGAAGCAAAGGCAACGTGATAATACATGTGACTGATATATACGTATGTAATCATACTTTCGTTTTCTTTTATTGGGCTACAATTTTCTTATTAGGTAGTGTGGTTGAGTCTATGTATGTATGAAGTAGCTATGTAGGTACATGTATCTAAGAGAACATTTAGGAGCCGCCCGAAATTAATGGTGTTATGTAGCTGTAGCCTGAAGATTCGTTCTGGCGAAAATCCCGTTCTGAGAAATGAACTGCGTTTGGTAGCCTATTTTATGGGTCCAAAAAACAGCATTAACTCCATGAAACGTGAGGTTTTTAATAAGCAGCTTGGAGTTGACCTTTCCCCTTGAAACCTTGTTCCATATACCGCCCACGGGAGAGCCAAGAAAGGTGAAGCCCTGCACTGGTTGCTTGGAGAGGATGGTGCGCCGCCATAGCTTACGGGCTGCATGCGAGTATGAATTAAACAAAAAAAAAAAAAAAAAAAACGGGAGAGCCAAGATTTACGAAAATCAGGACATTCCTGTCATTACCCCTGATGACTAAACCTTGGGCGAGAACACCGCGGCCCTGTTGGGGCCTTGACTTTGATAAGGCGAGGCCTTTTAGAAAAAGTGTGAAGGAGGAGAGGGGAAGTCGGCTTGTGTTGTATTGCACAGAAGCTAGGATGCGTCATCACGTGGAATTGAGGCGACGAGTGATTGTTTATGAACCGGGCACTAGTTGGTCAATGCACGTGACCAGAAGAACGACCTGAGGTACGAGAGCTTTTGATCGATCTTTATTACAATGGGTACATATGCTATCAAGATGAAAGTACTCCGACGGCCAAGGGCTCAAGTAAGTTAAGACCAAGTAAAGCTATTTATTGCCATTTCCATCTACAAAACGTCCTATATATACCACAAAACCACAGAGAGAGAAAAGCCAAAACTGAGCACCAAATTCAGGAACAAAAAGCACAAAAGCCACCCACTTGACAGGATCCTCACAAAAGAAAAAAAGTAAAAAAGAATGAAAGTCACACACACTAATCAGTCAGTCAGCCAACAAAACCAACCACCTACAAATCAAACGGCCTCAATCTCCCCCCGCCACCGGCCGAATAAACACTGCACGGCGCCATTTCGTCCTCATCCAAGTACTCGTCATTCACGCCCCCATAATACTCATTGAAGTACTCCGACGTCCTGTACACGGGGTCTGAACGTTGCTTCGTCGCCGCCGACGCAGAAAGCATACTATGGGCGCTGCATTCCTCCGTCAGTGCCTGCGACGCTCGCATCTGCTGCTGCTGCTGCTGCGCCTGCTGCTGGAGGAGCTGGTTGTGCGTGGTGAGGGCGTGCGTGTAGGTATTGTGGTCGATGATGCCGTGGGCGAGTGCGATTTCGAGGTCGTTCTGGGAGGATGTGGAGCCGAGGTTGGATTGCAGGAGGTACTGGATGTAGGTGTTTTGTTCTGCGGTTGTGGTGATGGTTGTAGCTGGGCGCGGCTGCGGTTGCTGCTGTTGTTGCTGGGCGAGGAAGGGGGCGTAGGTGGGGTGGGTGTAGTGCTGGGAGACGGAGTAGTTAATTGTTGCCGGTGGGGACGTTGGGGGCGTCGCGGGTGGGTCGATGAGGGAGAGATTACGGGAGAAGAGGTTTGCGAGGTCGTCGCTGGTGGGGTCGGACCATTGTTGTTGGCCGGGTTGGGGTTTGGTTGGGGGCGTGGTGGGGACGAGGTTTGTGGTTGAAGCGCACTGTGGTTGGTGTTAGTCAGTTTGTACTGGAAATGATAGTAATAGCATGTACTCACCTGCGAACAGTATGGGATCTCGTCGTAGTCCATCCGGGGGAACTCGTCAATGTTGTTGCAGTTTAAGCAACGGACTGATACGTAGGGCATCATATTTTCAGCTAGTGAGGGGGAGGGTTAGCGGAAGGATTTTGCTATTAATTCTTGACATATGTTTCAGTTGCATGATCCAAGAGATGACAGGAGTGAGTATATATGTATGTGAAGTGCACTTTTTGGATAGAATGAGTGAGACGAATATTTCTTTCTTTCTTTCTAGTATATTATTTCTTTGATACGCTTTGTTTCTCACTACTGCGAATGAAAATAAAGGAAATGAGAAAAAGAAATGAAATCGAATACCAGAGAAGAAAAACAAAAATTTCAAATGATAATCTTTTTATCTGAAACTGAAGAAAATAACTCAAGGTGTGAGGGTGTGAGAGGGGTAGAGAATCGGCGGGGGGGGCAAAAAATGGAACTGGAGAATGGGTGTGGGGTAGATCTTGTAAGCTTGAATCGCGGGCGTCACTTGATTCTCGGCAAACAACGACAACGCAGGGGAAGATAGTAGGAATGCTGTAGAGTAGTGAATAGTGTGATACCGACGAGATTTAGAAGGTTTGTTTCTGGCGACAGAAGAGAGACTGGAAGCGATGAATATAATCGAGGGTAGAGAAGGAGGAGGAGGAGGAGAATGGCAGGTGGTGGGTATATGTACTCAACAGTTTGCTAAGGGCAGGGCAGGGCACATGATTGCATCGAGGGGTTCAAAACAACCAACAACAACCACCAGCTACCCCACCACACCACATCCTAGACTCATCCCTCTCCCCGGCACCGCAGCCAATCCCGCCGTGACAGCACAGGAAGCTTCGGGCCAACGGTAGTAAAAGCCGCACTGAATTTGCATACCAACGGGATAGCTAAAGTTTAAAGTGGACTGGTGTGAGGGGGGGTGGAGTGACCTGGAGTGACCTTGCCGCCGACAGAGATCTTATCATATCTTATCTTATCTTAGTGGCGTGACAACCAAGATCTGGAACAACCAACCAACGACAACACATCCATCAAGATCATGTCGAAAGTCCTCCCCCGCCTGCCAATCCACATAACATTCTTCTCCCGCTCCAGCTGTGCCTTGTGCACCAACGCGCGACAAAACCTCGCCGACGCGTGGAAGCTACGGCCCTTTGAGTTTGCCGAGATCGACGTGATGGAGCCAGGACAGCAGAAGTGGAAGGACGTTTACGTAGGTTCCATCAGTCGGGGCAGGGTAGGTTAACAGATTAACGGAAATCTATAGGAATTCGATGTACCAGTTATCCATGTCTCGAAAACGGGCAAGGGCGGGGTTGTGGAGGAGGTGAAGAAGAAACTGATGCATAGGTTTACCCCGGAAGAGATTGTGAAGGCTTGGGATGAGGTCAGGGAACAGGGGCCGGTAAATGAAGAGAAATGACGATTTTTTGTATGTAGCTGTGTAGGTACAGCAAATCCTCAGCCTTTCGGAGGGCGAAATTGAGGTCCGGATCCCCCAAATGATGCTACCCTGGTTATGGGCCTTCAACCCTAGAATACAATCTCCCTTCATTTTGCCACACTATGTATGCACTACTACGCGTGTAGGCGTAAGTCTGTAGATAGTGAGAGTTGTTGCAACCACGGCCACTGTCTATAGATTTACCCCTACGCGCGTAGTACATACATATCGAACCATTGCTTTTAAAACAAGATGTAAAACTTGCACTTTTACACGTGGGATCAGCAGAGTGCACTTTCAGTTATTCATGCGTCATCACTCGGCACGCCACTCCGCTAAGGCTTGCGTCCTATTAATTACATGCAGCCTTCCAAATAACGCTTCATCCATCTATGTACCTCTATGCCTGCGTCCATACCCAAGATCCAAAATTCAGTGCACTCCTACGTCAGTGACCCATTTTTATCACTAGTGCCCTCTGTCTTGATCCCATTAAACACTTTCCACGCACTCCGCCTTCGTGAGCTGCTTCCTTGAGCTTATCTTGCCGATACACATGAAATCCGGGAGTACCTACATAACCACGCCCAGAACACACACACAACCAACATAAAATACAGCCATTGCCAAGCTAGCTCACAATACAATTGCAGTACAACTCGCGGTCGCGATGTGGGCCACTACTAAGTAGTGCAGAGTACAAGAAACAAAAAAACGATCAATTCCAAACCCCAAACTCCAGAGAGTACAAAGAGTACAAAAACAAAAACAAAAACTAGTGACCCAAGATAAGTTTATAAGCCTTTACATCTTACATAACCCTCCTGCCCAGGAAGGAAGCCGAACCGGGGTCACCCGGTTAAACTACCTCGGGAACCGTACCCCAATACCGCTAGGCCATTGGGAGGTCCATAGTTTTCAACTGTAGCAATTTAATGAGCCAAACCTTTAACTTTGGACAGCCTTGGCACTCCCAGATACCCACACCTTGAGCAAAGGGCATGCACGGTACTAGTAATACATGCATCATGACTGCTAGTTAGGCTACGCATATCAAGATCACGGTCACTCAAGTCATCACCACCGGACCCCCCCCCGCCCCCTGCCCCCTTCCAAGTACCACCAAGCTCCCTTTTTGGAAAAAGTGGGGTTTATTAATTAAAAGTGGCCTATGGTCACTACTAAATAATTAAATATGATAAAATAGCTACCTTTTTTATGCTGGCGGCGCGGATTTTGTAGTTTTTATGACCAGCACTTCAAAGCTTTTATATTCGTAGTTGCAAAATAACGTATTCGGCCGGCCCTCAACCCACATGGTAAGGAGGATTATCAAGCTCGAAGAAGAATGAAACTCTGTGCGGTTCGATGCGGTATACTCGATAATAGATTGTAGTTCTCGACGTCCGTCTTAGGTCTATCAAAATGCTTCCATACATTGCAGGAAAAGTAATTCGAAATGCGAGTGAGAAACTATGATTACCACAGCTCCCATTTCTTTTTTCTTTTTTCTTTCTTTTTTTTTGTTTAATTCATTAATTGTATGAAGCCTTACGGCTACAGCTCCTATTTGCAGGTACTCATAATTACCTACTTAAATATAAACCTCAACCAGAGATTACACCAAGGTTATTGCGCAGCATCCAAAGTATGTTATGGGCCTATCTACAGAGGTATTTGTGAATTTCAATAGACCAGCGGGCATGGCGGGTGTGGTTGGTTGCGGGTGCGGGCTTGATTGAAACAGAAAATCATTTGATCTTCTCCTTCACTTTGAGAATCTCTAACTACATTTTTCCCTTTGTACTTATCTGGCTGTTGATATCACCATTCGAGATTAACGTCAAGATTAACGGAGTGCCAATAAAGGTTACTTCAATTAATGCGTATGTATTATCTATACGTAGCGCCGTCGCTTTCGTTACTAGACTCGAGAACACCTATCATGCTGCGTCAACATAAGCTCGTCTACATCACACCCCCCACTGAACTACACGTAAGTACAAGTAGCCACGAAATCAGGAGACACTCCGACCGCACAAAAGAAAAATACAATCAACCGCGTGAGGGTAAACCCTTAGGCCCCTTCCGCTTCCAGCGTTTTCTCTAGTTCTCGCCGTCTCATATCATTCTCTATTCTAGCCCTCTCCCGCTCTAATATGACCCATCGTATCTCCTCATCCTCTTTCTCCAATCCTTTCCCCAGATACCTGAAATCTAATCTAGCTCCAGTCGGCACTGTTAGATCTCCTCCTCCCCACTTCTCCATATCCCCAGTTTCTGGGGGTGAATCCCAGCCTTTATAGCACCGGTCTACACCCCATTGGCCGGTCTCTTCCGCATCTAGCCTGGCCTGAACATTTGCCACCGCTTGTCGTTGCCGCCGTAGCCGCCGCAGATATAAGAGCCCAATAATCAGGGACATCATTAAGAGCGGGACAAGGAGCGCAAGTGTTATTTTCCCAGCTGAGGATGGGGAGTGTGGGGTAGGATCAATATCGGTGTACGTGTGATCTGCAGAATAATTCCATGTTAGTGAGAGATTGGGGTCTGAGTGATGCACCATGACTTACTCCTCCTCAGCAACCGTCTTGCAAATCCGGTCTTCGACATCGCTGCTGGTATGGCCATTTGGAATCGACAATTAATGTTATCGACCTACAAACACCCTCGCTTGGCGGCTGTAGTCCTTTATATAAAGCCACGAGCACTTGTGATCAGACTTGCATCTGGAAATAGATGTTGTCAAGAGCCTCTCTCAGATGACCATCTTCCGAGACATGTGGTCGCCTAGCTTGGCCTGTTGAGGCTTGTGTTCCGATTGCCAAGACGAGTGATACAGGGTGTATCTCGGTAGCTCCCGTCAGCGCGTTGATGACATCGGGATTTGGGTGTGGATGTTTCCCCTTCTGGGACTCTCCTTGGTGGAGGAATCTGGGGACTGCAGAGTAAGACACGCGGTGCCGGGTTACCGGGGCTACTGTTGTTCCGGGTGTGGTGGGAGTGCATGTGATGTGGGTGGCTACATGATCGAGGGAGCACCATGTACCAGCTAGTACACACAAGAAGGGCGTTTACTGGCATCAAGAGCATAAAAAGTTACATAATATACATTGGTGATGGTGCGTTATGTGATCATGCGGGTCTAAGTTAACTGAGAGGCCAGGGAACAGATTTCGTAAAGTGTAAACCCCTTCCCCGGGATCCTTTTTCCCACTCCCATTCTACCACCGCCATGCTCAACTACATGTATCTAGAGGGTGCAGATTAAACAGTTTCATCAGACCCAGATACTATGCAATTCTCAGGCCTCGTCAAAAAATCGTTCCACATCTTATTGGATTACTGTTTGATCAGTTGGAGAACCGAATTCTAGAAATCGAGTCATGTCTCAGGAGGGTCGTAATATTCTTGCTTGGAAAACGGTCGGATTCTCCCCTCCTATGTACCTATAGTGGTGCCATTGTCAGAAAGCACCCCACTGACCCGATAGCTGTCGATGACGTGCAGGTATCTCTCCTCTACTCTATTTCTAAATACTGCATGTACCTACACAGATGTGGAGTAACTACATGTATGTAGCCTCCCCACCGCAAATGGAAAGTCCATGTATCTACCCTAGTAGGGCTTGCTGGAGGAAGTTGGTTGACAAAATTAGCTACATACATCGACCTGTTAAAGAACAAACTTCACGAATCTCTGATTTAATTATTTAATTGATACATACATGTAGCTACCTCACGCGGGTAAGAGCACCCGTCTACGGGTAGTCCATAGGTGAGTTTTCGTTATTTGTCGATAAATATCTACATACTATTATAATTACGTATGTTTAGTGGTAATGGTCTAGGCTCGATCGTCGCCAGGAGGTTGATACCATAGCCAGTGGGCAAGTAATCGCCGTCCTGGTGAGGAGATCTGTGTCCGACGTCATAGGATCAAGATCCCTGATAGTAACGGGTATGATTGATCATGGAGCTGGTAGCTGCTGGTATCCCAGAGACAGTCTCAACGCCTTAGGGAACAAGGAACTACTAAAGAAATCTTATTTGACATGGATCTGGGGTCTCATGGGTGTATTGATGCATGGGAACTCGTGAAAGTTCTAATGCCGTAAGGTAGCAAGAAAGGAGGACGCATTGTAGGTATTTACATATACGTCATATGGAGGTTTTAGGATCCAATCCCCAAAGGCGTTTTGACAATGGACCACAAGCCGTGGCCGAGGCGCAACCGAAAGGACAGATCAGTTCAAATATTTGAATTACTGACCTCTTTAAATAGTACTTAGTCTAAATCCCAGATTCCTGCTGAGTTGGACAACATGGAATCTCAGGACTCATAACTACCTCCTGCGGCCACCCCCACAACATTAAATAATTTATACAACCTAAAGAAGTTTTACATCAGAAACGAATATAACCGAGCCGATCAGATCACACCAGTTGATTCCGGCTCCTAATTTTCCCCGGATGACCCCTTCTTGACCGTAAACAGGATGGAGCTAGGAATCTCGACCTCTGTAATCTGCGGCGCGTCATTTCCTTCCAACTCCAGTCTCTTCTTATCTACCTCACTGGCATCTAGAGGAGCCTCGAGTTCCGCAATAAACGCGTTATTGTTTACGCCCGTGGCTACACCCGCGCCAACACCAAAACCCGTATTCGAACCTGCACTCGCACCAGTACCCGCACCAGCACCCGCAAATCCGTTACCCCTCATGCTCGAAGTTGTTTCCGCACCCGCTCTCACACCCGAAACCGCAGAGAACTGACTGTTTCTCATGCTCGCGTTGAAACCAGCACCCGAAACAAACAAGTTACTTTTTATCCCCGCACCTGGACTCATAGACATAACCGGGCTCGAGTCTAATTCCATACACCCCACCATCGATGACCCATCAAGCTCAGCAATGAACACTTTCCCCATTCCTCCCGGTCCTGGGTCCAATTCCGAAACCGCCGTGTCTAATCGCACATCTCCATACCCCTTCTCGGCATCCGACTCATTCTTTTCGATTGGGAAAGGAGGCTCCAATGGCGGGGCGGCGGCGGCGGCGGCGGCGGCAGCAGCAGCACGGCGTCGCCGTCTCCAGTAGAATATGCAGGCCCCTATTATGATTATAACGGTGGGGATTGCGACACCTATAAGAATATAGCCGACGGAGCTGGTCATGGGATGGGGCGCGGGAGGGAGCGTGGGCTCTGTGGTTGCGGTCGAGGACTCGATTGTTGTGGATAGGGGGGTCGAACTACGTAACGTATGTTAGGCCCCACATACCAACAGATAAAGTGAAGAGGAAATGCAGACTTACCTCCCTGAAGATGAGGTTGAAACCGGACATGGCGTTGGATTGACATCGGTTCCACAGCTGGCCCAGATATCTGTTGTAGTGGTTGTTGCGAATAGTGCCATTATTAATTAATTATGAATATACCGTACCCTGAGTGAGTGAAGGGATGCGGTTGGAGGGGGCGTGTTGGAGGGAGAGGAAGAGTAATGTCTAAATATTGCCAACGTCCCCCCTTTTGACTTAAAAGGAATGCTGATGTCTCATATAAGCATATCGGGCCGGTAGTCTAAAGTAGGGGTGGAAATGAGGTTTGATGTCTCGGATATTTGGTAAGTGACAACTAGGGTACCAACGACGTCCGTGTGTTTTCTCGGGGGCGTGATTCATCATGTCTCACTCGTATTCGGGCTTAACTACTATTGTGCACAAATAATCTTAGGATCTGCACTAATGAACTCGGGGATTATATTAGGATCTGCAGGTGGATGGGTATATACAGACCTAGAGTAAATATTTACCGAAAGCTTGCCGCTGAATATATTCGCTATCTGAGCGCAGCTCGCATAGGAACTCTTGCGAATTGGCGATAGAGCTTGTATCCCGCACCTCGCTTGAAAAGCGCCCCAAAACAATATTGAGTAAATTGAAGCAAAAGTCCACAGCGCGATCACATCACCGCGGCGACACTGATCTACATATGAAAGGCGCACACAGGTTACGATAGCACACACGTAAGTGCACGATGGACCAGTCACATCTCAACCTTTATCGCATGGATTTCCGCCATCTATTTTATACACGTAGATACATGCAGTTAGTAAACATGAGCCTACAAGGAAAACTTTCCAGATTGCCAGGGTCTCTTGCAGACTCGGGGGACATGGTGGGGTATTTTGTGGTTAGCGCCGGCGGTCTAACCGCTTTGGGATGGAACGATTAGGGGAATTGCGGGCTAGCGACATGTACTCTAGTGAGTACATGTAGGGACAGCAATTCGGAGGTTTTAGGCAGCTAGCCATTCTGGGTCGTCGAGTGCGGAAACCGTTGTTTGTATAGCGTACGTATAAATTAAGGCGTAAAAGGTTTTCCTGGTTCATACGTCAGCGCGATATAAAGTATGATGATTAATACGAGCGGTGCAAAAAGTCATATCTTTTGCCTACCGTTCTAGAAGTTGAATGATTAGTTGAACCTTGGGAACAAAAAAACCATTTTTGGAGTTCCGGATAAGTGACAAAAATCAAGACATTCGCACTTGGCTGTAGCCATTCGATATAGGTCACTTAACCACAAAAGCTTAGGGACGATTCAACTTTGAGAAGCTCCTTAGTTCTCGCTGAATGTTTTCAGTAGTACAAGTCGTTGCCCCTTGCCTTGAGCCGGAACATCAGCACAGTCTCTGGGGTCTTCGAGACCATGCAGATCGATGTGAAGGCTTTCTGGCGCCGACGCCTAGTTGGATCATTTCCACCCCACCTTCTCTACTTATTTTTGGGCCAATTCTTCCACCAATATATAATACCTAGCTAGGCGCCCCCTATAGCTACTTGCGACATTTCTCCTGCTACCTGCGGGTCCTCCGAATCGTTCCGCCCCGCCGGACTGGAATTTTCTTCCCTAGGTACTTGTGATACTTGTACCTGAGGGGCTGCCTGCAGGTTCATTTAGTATCACGAACTTGGAACCCATGGCCCCATTTCTCTCCCATGGACCTATTTTCCACCTCGATAGGCTCACAGGGCCAGTCCCGCCATGCGCAAGCTGCTTCCCGGCTCGTACAGCGGTGGGTAATAAGTCATCGGACGACCTAACCACAATTTTGCCTGCAAACGCGTATTTTGGTGGCGTTCCGTCTGATGACTTATTACCCACCGCTGTAACTTTCCTCCTCTAGTGGCATCACCTTCTCCCCTCTATAGAGCCACAACACCGCTCACAGCACTACAGGTACTTCTGGTAGATGTCCCTCGCCTAGAATATCTCCTTCCCCTTCTTGAGCTTCCAGATGGGCCTGTTAAGTGGCCTTCGAATCTCGATTGTATGGAACACCACCGGAATATTCTAGTCGATCTATTTGCTACCAACTCGATTCCAGAGAGTGGTGTTCAGTTGATGCTAGTTTTAACTAATAGGAAGCCAGACAATAAGATGGAAGAACGTTCAACTAGAAAGTGGTGATTCAGAAGAATGGATAGACATCTGGGATATTTGGCCTTATCCCTTAGAGAGATATGGACCCGTGCGATATATACTAACTCTTACCTGGCCTTATCGCGTAAGCCGGAATATTTAATCCTCGTATACGTTATAAGGCTATCTTTCAAGGCCTTTATCGGAAGAAAGCTCTTTATGACTCCGAACTATATCCTCCTGATTGCTAATCCGAAACTCTATATATGAAACTCGAAAGACCGAGACCGAGTGATATTCCATGATTAACACATTGATGTATGTAGGTCGAGTGATATTCTCTGATCGGGTCTCGAGTGATACAATGTGTCGGACCACTGGGAGCCTCCTATTTCTAGGAGACCCCCATTGGGCATGAGAATGGGAAACTAATGCTGAGCTAGAGATCCTGGTACAAATGGGTTCCACACAATGCCTATACTCAATTGCATGTTGATATTCTAAAATAAAACCATGAGTTCGCGCCATCTCAACAGCAAAGAAAATAAAAATAAAAATAAAAGTAAAAGTAAAGAAAAGTAACTATTTAGAACGAACAATTTGGACTCTGTCTCTCCTTCCGTCCTCCTTTCTAGGCCCAAGATTAAATCCATCATATCCTGAATATCTGTCTAGTCCCCTATAAATGTACCATAGGATCTCAATGGTGCCTGTTCTGCCGTTTATTATCTTGAGGGTTATATAATTCAGAAATAAAAAAAAAGGTTCAGATAGGATTTGATGTACTCAGACATTGATATGCGCTCATCACTAAACTTAGAAAATACAGAAAAGAAAGGAAATGACATAACCGATCATTACATGTATACTAATTCGTATACTTACTTGTATAATCTCGAAAATATACCGTCAAATCGCAACGCCCTAGTATTTCCGACCACACTTTGCACATTCCACACCTACTTCTGGCCCCGCACCACTAGCCGATGGTGGATTAGGAGGATATACAGTCAACATGTACGGGTGTTTGTCATGTTTCGGGACTGTGATACCCTCCTTCGGCTCCTTCGGCTCCAAGCGAACACGCAATGGCGTATTAATACCAAGTGAATTCTGCAAATCTTCCGGTGGTCCCGGCGGGTTTTTGGTCCTCGCAATCCTCGCTCTCTTCCTCTCACGTTTCGCCGCAAATACCTCCGTCGTGTCTAGTAGCAAGGCATCCGCTGCAAAGCTCTGTTCCCGAACACCCTCACTTCTAACTTTCCAGTGGGACTCAAAACACCGCAAAAGAATTCCCGAAACCGTTACGAGCAACTGGAGTACCACCCACATCCACACCCTCCAGTAGGTCACCACTCCCTGTAGTAGATCGATTCTCTGCGTCGCACCGGCACCTAGAAGATCGTTCCGTGCTCTCGTTCCGCTGTTGTCTCCAAAGTTGTATTGCAAGGAATTCCAGCATGACACATACGCCCGCTGCATGGCTAGAATTAAGGCCTCTGTGTGATTTGATACGTTTTGATCAGGATCACCCAAGGCCATGCTATGCATCACGTCATTCATCAAGAATATTGCTTCTTTGGTAAACTCGTTCGCAACGATATTGGCATGATAACTGCCTTGCATGACCCCCGGAGAAATGACTTTCGCCTGCGATAAGGTTGTTCCCGCAGTGAAGCTGACTCTGGCAAAGGTATAGCAACTGTTTTTTACTATTCCGTTCCGCTGGAAGACAGCGCTTTTGGTTCTGGTTTGTGGTTCAACGTACATCGTTGGGCAGGTCTGGTTGGTGGGCACAGTTGCATAGAGAAAAGCAACTAGACGTGGTTCGTTGAAAATCGTAGGGGTTGGGTAGGAGCCCTGATACGTTGCATTCCCATCCCACTGGGGAAGATCCAGCATTCCAACATTACCGGTAGTTGCATGAGTAATGGGATTCTCCTTTGGCTCTGGAAGGGCCCCACGGTAAGGATTCGCGAATGTGCTCATAATTTGCTCGGATGGAGGGTTCTGCTCCCACGCTATCGAATCGAATCGCAAACAAGGTATCGTGATATTATTCACCGTCGAACTGTCACTCAACGTTTTATCTGAGATGTGTCTCCGGCATGCATTGTTTTCATTGATTAGGGTTTCATGATACAGTGACCACGAGAAGGATAGTGCCTCGCTCATGACCTCCTCGCGTGTGTCTGCGTCTTCAATATATTCCCTCCAGATTATTGGGTCCCCTCCCGAGGATGGAAACACCTGGAGAACACTGGGTGAATGAATGAAACCGATAGATTGCTTCCAACTGATAGAACCAGAAACCAAGGGACCAGAGAGCTGAGCAGGTACTAGAAGCAACAGTATGATGAGCGTCGTACAAGAGTATTTTTCGCGCGGAAAAATTCCCATTTTATAGGATACTATGAATTTGATCTCTGCGAAGGTAAGAGACTGCTTTTCGAGCATAATGCAGGCACACCGCCAGGCTGCGACTCCTGCCCACGATCCCGTTGCGAGCTTGATGAAAACAAGGCCTGTTGAGACGATGGTCGTGATGTCACCGGGGAGGATCCAGTCTTTAACGTTAAAGGTGGCCAGTACTTTAGTGTTGATCTCATCCCCGAAGATATACACCTGCCGACTTGTTGTTGAACGGTTATTGCCTGCATTCACCCGCAGGCCTGAAACCCAAACAAGAATGCAGGTTGCGAGAAGAGAAACGAAGATCAAGTGGATTATGAGAATACCCCACGATTGGAGGAAGTCTGTCAACGGTTTGAAACTTTTGAGGAAGGTCGTGGCAATGGAGTTCCTTCCCAGGACAAGCCCTACCAAGCCGCCTTTCCTCGCATTTTGTGGAATTTCCTGCGTGCGTTCGCTCTCCGGTTCCAGTGTGGTAATCTGCGGTTTTTTGCCCGCGGCGGGGGTAGCCATCTGGATCGATTTCTCTCTTCTTGTGGCTCTATAATTGATGAAATGGTTTGTGGGTCGGGTGTTGTGGGGCATACGGGGTGTCATGAGAAACGCGACTTGCGTTCGTTATATATTGCGCAAGAAGTATATATGAGAAGGCGATCACAGCCAGCGCTACAGCGTGAGTGCCTAAGGAAAAGGGGGAACACTACAAACACTTATCGAATGGGGTTACAGATTCAAACACTCACCTATCCTGCAGAGCTGTCTAACGGTCGTATTTGCAATATTTAAACTTGGCGCCTTAAATTCGACATCTAGGATAGTAGTATTGGCTTTAAATGCCGTGGAACTACTCATATCTTCCTGACGTGGAACCCTTATTGTATACCATACTAAATTGTGGACTTGGCGAGTATTTGTATGGTATGCAATAGTGGTTCCTTTTACAAACGTCAGGAAAATACGAGTAGAGTATTCACGACTCACACACTGCGCATACATCATGCGCAGCCAGCACAATTCGAGCTGAAGATCAACCATCTGTCGATGCTCTGCAGCTGCCACCCAATCAGAAACAAAGGCAGAATCTCAGACCTGGTGCTAAAGCGGGCCATGGATCAAGAAAGGGATATCGGTATCTTCATTGGTGTTTAGATGGTAGTAACTGTGATATGCTAGCGCTGGCATCGCCGGAGCCTATCACCTCATGTTATGAGACGGTCCATGCCTACTCTGTCTGACAGGGGATTTCATTTTAACATTTGGTATTTGACTGAAGCCCAGATCACCAGTTGCCAACATCACTGACGTCGAAATAAGGTATATAGCACTAGTAGCTAAATCTCAAAACGCGTACGTTCTCTACTCTATATACGTTGCGTCCCTACTTGTAGCTTTCTCAAGAAATTAGCTATGCACGCAAGATCAAAATTACATTTGCTATTTACTAACGGAAACTTCCGATGCTGATCGTGGAACTTTAACCGATCGTTAAAAGGTGATTTCTGATTGGATATGTCAAAATTTTGAAGTTGGACAGATATCTACCGTGAATAAGTGTAGGCGCTCTTGAATTCATGAAGCTAGTGTCACAGTCGGAAATATTATACCATACCCCGCCTTCCCCAGCTTTCCCACCCTCCCCAGTCGTAATTGAAAATATTGTGGCCCTTAATATCGGGTGCTCAAGGGCTTAATGCTCTGTGTGTTTATCAACCTATAGCTAGCTAGGCACTCTTTAATAGGAGGAGTCTAGGGTCAAAATGACCGCATTTACTTTATCGATTGAGCATAGCCTAATAGCGGGATTATCACTAATCTGAGAAACCCAGTTGCGGCATGTTCTCCATCCCGCTAATTAGCCACTCAGCTACGTCCTAGTTCTGTTAAGATTGAGTGAATCATGGACCACGTGTGGAGTTTTATACCATGTCACGAAAATCTTGGAGGACGATAATTACCGATTGGGCCCTGCATATGCGCCAACATTTAAGCTTATTTGCTCCGCCGCCAAATATTCCCGAGTGTGGTCGATGTAAGGCTCGGTCAAACGAGACTCAATATGATTTAGCTCCATTACACAACATTAAATATGATTGGCTTTAACATTGGTTACTATCGCAATCACCACAACCAGGCCTGGTTGCTTGGAACGCCAGATAACCGAAAATCATTTTTTTCTTTCTTTTAGGAATATATGATTGCCCAGGATTCTGTTCGTCATATAGATCGATAGTATCTTCGGCCAGCCTCTTCAGCTCGAAAGAGCAGGTGTTGAAATCTGTACATATGAGGTTTAAAATAAGCTTGATCAATTTACCGCCAGGTCTTCGACAAGAACTACCATCTCGCTACTGCCAATCGCTCTATACTTTTGCTTTCCACCCGGGTTCTTGTTTCGAGATTTGACGGTTGAGGTATCAGAGCCTTTCATAAAGTGTTTTAGAACACCCTTTCATGGGTGGTCCCAGCTAAAATTTCTGAGTCTACCTAGAGGAACATGACTAATTTAATCAATCATCGTTGAAAACTCGCTCTATTTTGTAGTGGAAAGATTTTCTGGTTTGGCACTTTCCATACCTTATTCGGAAGGAATCACTCGGGTAGTTATTGAGTCCACTGAAACATAGGAAATATGAGGCAATTCCATCATTACCAATTCACTAATATCGAATGGTATCTACTCAGCTCACCATGCACCCCTTCTCTATTCTACCTACCTATCATCCAGGGTTTTCTAACCAAGATATTTCTTACTGCAGAAGCATGGCCTCCTCATAACATATCGTTTGGGACCCGAGTGATGTCTTGTGACGAAGTGTTTCGGTTGGAGTTGCAGTATTTGCAATGGTACATATCTTTTTGCCGAGAGACACTAGAGTGTCACGGCCGAGCTTACTGTATCTGCGGGTAATCAACTCACTCGGCCTAATACTATCGTGAAACGAGTGTGTGGCAGTTGATAGGAACCGTTCATATCGCGATGCTTCGTTCGTTAGAATAACGATCGTCACGCAGGAAAAGAGTAGAAAGCAATTTATCGATTATTGGATAGCATGAGATGGGGAAATTGCCCCATTCCATAGAAGTTTCGACAAGCCACGTCAAACCCAACGTTAACTACAAGTTGTATTGGCGGTAGTATTGCAAAATGCATAATCCTTCTCTACCAAGCACGGAGCTTTACGTGTCAGAGATTATTATTTAGGGCATTGCTTGAGTCGACTGGGCTAAACGACGTTGGTCGGGAATTCCGTTTTATTGGCACGGAGGTGTCTCCTTTCGGGGTTATGATCGCGAGGAGTTACATATGTATCTGAATCTCTTTGCATTTGGTTTGACTTCCAACCGGATTGATAGCGAGGATATTAGTCATTCAGGACCGCTATGCAAGCAAAGAAAATATGACACGTATCAGTAATGGCGATGTTTTTTTTCTTCCATCCCTTCGTCTGTATTCAGGACCGGGCGCTATGTGGCTAAACCGGTCAAGCAAAATCTCTTGTAAATCCTCTGCTAATAGACCTAACCCTCACTCCGTGAGCCTCTTTAGTGTGAATGTAACGCTCGCCACCCTTCCTTCAGCAGATCTTTCGATTTTTGAACGAGTTTTATTCTCTTTTGGCAGCGTTACAATCCAATCACAGCTAGCATATCGAATATCAGGACGCTGCCTTGAGGCTAAGAAGTTGTGAACTGCGGGAACAGACGAAGGGATAGCAGGTTCAGTACGGAAATTAAACAATCTATGGAACTGTTGGGAATGTGGGAATGTGATAAATGCGATAGGTGGAAAAGTCAAAACTTATTTCCCCTGCCAACGGTGGGCAAGTTAGCAATATGATGTATATCTTGCCTACTCTACATGTAGTTCTTTCCCGGGTAGGCGATAAAATCTAGGTGTCCTCTATATCTGCTAAATGATCTCGCCACTAGATATATATGCTTATGTGAATGTGATATGATTTTACTCAAGCGTCTGCGCACATGCCAGTACATTCAACCCATTGATATTCGTATACCCAGAGTAGGTATTTGAATGTAAGACACTCCATGGCCTAGAGACATGATTCCCCAGAAAGTAATTCAAGCGGGACCCCTAAATTGATCACAGCTATTGGGAGGGTTTTAATTTTACGTAATATGAAAGCCGGAATAGTGATATAGGATGTCACTCTAAATAATAACAAGCTAGGCCTAGAACTTCTCTTTTCCTGGTTATTACCTGAAAAGGTAGACTCACCGTCCTTACCACAACACTAATATTGCTTTATGGGAAGACCTGATGAATTTTTTCCGGCCTCGACTAGGCTTTTATGGGGGTGGGGGCGGATCACGGCTACACTCTTGCGCCAACACGTACACTGCTTGAGTTACAGTGTTTCCCTATGGGGCGAGCACCACTAATTGAGCATTCGTATACAAATATTTCTTTGCTACAAGTCTGACGGCCAGATTTTGCGTGGTGGAGTCCACTCTGCTCAGTCACACAAATGCGCATGCTCGAGCTCGCGAAGTAGGGAAACGCCGTATGTCCATGCATGCCGTGGATCAAAACAATGACTACTCTACGTTAAGCTAGATATATTAAGGTCAGGACTTATTGAGCGGACAACTCAATCGATAGCCTACGGTTTACGCTGGAGGTAATTCGATAGACAAGGCAGAGATAACTAGCCTGAGGAATTAGAAAGTACGCTAATGGTGTATGGCTCATGATCAAAAGGGTAAACTCAACCAGTTAAAGGCTGATAGTAACCTTTTAATTTATATGGACTCTAACTGGTGGACGAGTAGGGGAACTAATTATATTTAACCTGCTCATTCCTACCTTTAATTGCGGTTTGGCATAAGCGTCATGAAACCAGCGGGCATTAAACGTACTTCGATCTGGCTTGTCAGATTTTAAAATTATTGTCGGTTTTGCCTTGTCTATCTCGTAAAATTGAGATTCCCCAGTAGACCTTCTCAAGACGAGATGAAAGACATCTTCCAATGAAATTCTGTGAAAACAACTAATAAAAGGAAGTATACAATAAACCATATATATATCTCTTAGTTAGGTCTATGTCCCCCAGAAAACTCACCAAAGGCCGGCCATCGACGAATATTCCCAACTCCACCCCTACAAAATATCCATCGTAACAGCATCGACTCTTATACTCCCCCCGACCCCGGTCAAAGTACACTCCGCGTACATCTTGATAACAGTGCTCGTAACACCCGGAGGAGCGACATAAACGTCTATATATGCAGCAAATGCTTGCGTATCGGCGGTAAAAGTGCTTGACCCAGTTCGGTCTCCAATGAGGTAGGTAACTCTACAAACGCCTCTGTTGGCTGCAGTCCATGCTTTGAAGCGATATTTAACACCGGGACAAACTGTAATGGTTTGGAGAAGAGAAACATTCCAGTTGGGTAGAATGCCTTCGGCGCAACAAATGTTTTCTCGATATGTACCACAAGGCCGCGGTATATACCGGAAAAAAGGTGTTGGTTTGTACTCTATGACAGGCGTCCCTGAATCTACGACGATGTGGTGCTGTCTATGTCAGCTCAAATAATGTGGTTATAATTTATTTGAAGTTACTTCTTCTAACTTTGTCCCAAAGTCCTGCCGTGTCCCAAAAGATCATATATGTGCGTATTCAAACCTGAGTTGTACTGATCAAACCCTGCACCCCACTGAGCTATTGATATCGAACGTAGTAGCATATGTGCAGCTAGAACGTTTGAGCAGTGCAATTCTCTCTCATGAATGTAAATGCAATATATCACTCGATGATATTGTAGACATGACTCGTGCCTAGCTAGAAGTCAACATAATTTTGGGAGGTGATGGTCGCACCAGATGTTGAGGAGGATCGAGTGATCGATAAGATAAGCGGCATGAACCGCGTTAACTAGTCTTAATTAATAGTGCCTGGTGTGGCGGGTTTGGGTGGAAATGATATTACGACAGCCGGAAAGCACCGTTGTTTCTCTCTGGCCGCCACCAACTGCAGCTGCCAGTAAGCCGTTCAGCCCTATCCTTATTAACTCACTCATGGCTCTAGAGTGGATTTTGCAAATGAATCTGACTGGCTTTTCCCTCGCAGGGTTTTAGCCTCACTCCGGGGCTTTCACCCCGTTGGAATTTATATGCATCTTGCTCGCCCTATGTGCGGCACACGATATGAGTTGTGGTCTTCCACCGCTGTGTAAATAATTCTTCGCCACTGCTTTTAGAGTTATGTATTTACCAAATATCAGCTCCTCTGAAGATTCTCTGAGATGCTATAACACGTCCAAAAGTCAGTCATATCCATTAAAGAAGAACGCGGCTGAACAGACTTCGCTGAAGCTCATGAAGGGTGTTTTCTGGCGTATGTACTCCTGGCCAATAATATCCAACCCATAGCATACCTAGGTATGTACCTGATAAAGTGTGCTTACTGCCAAGGTAGGGTGTGTCGATCCCTTGGTATTCGGCGCCACGCGGGTTTCTGGATAGCGCTGGCGCTGCCGAATTCGTTTTTCGGTGGTGTGGGGGCGTGAGGGTGAAATATTTACTTAATATTGCCCTATGTACTCTAGTCTTCTATATCTTGTGATTGTATAGACATAATGATACTGGCGAAGTGCACCTATAGGCTCGATGAAGCCCGAGAAGTCATCTTTTAAACCGGCGTATCAGGCTTCGATATACTTGAATTGGATCTTACTCTAGGAGTACCTAGCTGTGATGGAGTCGAAGCTTCCCAATGGGCATATGCGTATAGGGCACAGATGTTCACCTGTAGAAAAGTAGTCATACACCCATTACTTATACACCCATCAGAAAGAGCCTCTAGAGCTTAATCCTATAGCAAGCGATTACACTCATGATACCTTGCTGTACACGACGGAAAGATAAAAGACACGTTTATTGTGACATCGGCGTTTCCGAACACCACGGAGTCTGTGTACAGGCCAAATCCAGCGAAGACAAAGGATACAAGTGCGGTCAGAACATGCAGGTTGGTTCAAAGGATCCAGTCCGATCGAGTTCTATAATGTAATGTCCTCCACTGCTTAGCTAGGGGGGAGGGAGAAGGGGAGGGTAGGCTCGACATGGTCTCTTAACGGAGTCCTTACATGAGGCTACATATAGTTTACATTTCATTAGCGTCAAAGCTTATTTATATACGTAATGAAACAACGCTACGTTACAAAGATATCGGGAAAAGCGTGACATTTGCTAGAGCTTGGCTGCCTGCATGTCACGCGTGACGTCGCTACTTACTTGAGAACCAGAACTAATAATCGCAACTATTATATTCCATCTATCGATCCTTAATCAATATCGCCGTCCACACACATTGAACTCGCCCCACATAACCCACAGACATGTTCCTCTAAACTGTTGAAAACGACGATCGATGATAAGTTTTTATTTGTCAATAAACGTTCTTGAAAACAGGTGGCAAAGAGGCCTTTGACCACGGCCTTGGTAAGTACGGCTCACTTATCCTCTTCCTTGGCCGTCCTCCTCTAGTTGTCCTCCCCGTACCTCAGACTAACAGGCAGCATAGGACACTCGATTTCGATATCAACCAAACCAGACCAAGAAAATCAGCGAAAACGATCCACAGCCAGTCCTCCTAAGTTCAGATCTTTCGAGTGAATCCGCTCAGGGCTCTCGTTTATTTATTGCTAGTTCTAGAAAGCGGCGAGTACAGCGTATCACCAGAACCTCAAAAGTAAATTGAGAAGGCCTAACTATAATGAGGCAGAACACCCTCCGCACGAAATATGATCCCATACTAAATTAGACGTTCCTGGCACGTAGCCTTGTGCTTAGTGGGAGGAAAGATAGCTAAAATACCAAATGACATTCTCGAAACGAACAATGGTACAAGCCACATCATATTCTCTTCTGATAAACACCTACCCGACCACAGGCAAATCTCCAGAGCGACTTGTATTGACAGCCACTGTTGGGATATTTGCGGCGACGTTAAGGCAAGATACGATGTGTTGTTCGGGGAATGATATGCTAATCATGATGTATCACTCGGATATCAGGGATGGTTAAATTTCGGAGTACTACGATAGTTAGCTGTAGCCAAACATCGGCATGGAAGAAGTTCCACAATTGGGTGATAAGCTGTGGAGAGACTCTAGGTAATTAAACGTATTGGCCTCATTGCATGTGGGTAGTATATTTGTCGAAAGATACACTTAAAATCGCTAGCTGTCTGTAAGTTACCCTCGGTGGATTGGGTCTATAGAAACGCTGTTCCAAGTTCACAATCTTTGAGTTGTAGTACGCCTGATACAGTTTCGTGAGATGGGCAACGTCGCAATAAGCTTCGAGAAAAAGTAGGAAACTACATGTAGCGTGGCAACAAATATATGAGAAGTGGCTTCAAAGACTATGTATAAAGAGTGGATTTTTATTCTCTAAATCAAAATTAAGACTTTTATAGCCCACATGGGACATCTATTAACTATGGTCCATGCAATCCAACAATCCCAGGAACCTTCATGGCTCCAAAAGCAATCCATACTTTTAGTAAAAACACATCGCTAAAACACACACCAAACATGCCAAAAGAAATAACCAGAAAAATAACCAAAAACTAACCAAAGCATTACTGCCGCTAGCTCGCCAGCTCCAAGTCCTCCTCCTTCTGCCTCCTCTTATTCTGAACACTCTTCCTATACATCAGCGTCTTCACAAAATGCCACCAAAACAGCACAAAAAACAGCGCCAACGCCGTCCCCGTCCCCACCACCGGAATAATAATCGACACCACCCCAAACACATAGCTAACCTCCTCAAACAGCCCATTGCCCGCCGCCTGTCCCTGCCCCGTCGCCAGCACCACCTGCATCCCCGTCAAGATGATCGTCAAAAACGCAAACAGACCCACCATCCACCCGAAATTCCGGGTGAAGAAGCTGTTGTACCCGCGGTCAAGACTGTAGAAACCCCGCACCTGCCCCCTGCAGAACCGATACACGTGGTTGAGGCGCTTGAGCCGCAGCTCGCCGTAGCGGTAGCGCTTGTTGATCATGCTGAAGTCCACGCCCTCGCGGATCTCCTTCGAGAACCGGCACCACTGCACCCAGCCCATATACTCTGGCAACAGGCCCTCCTCTATGGCGATGCGGTGGTCGCTGCGGTGCACGATGAGGCGTGAATAACTATACAGAAACCCACACGCCAGCTTATACAGCTCGGGGTCCGGGCAGATCTTCTTCTCGAACCACGCCCGGTCGAGCAGGTACTCGGGCAGCGGCTTCAGGAAGATGCTGTTCTCGAACCACACCATGTGCAGGTATGCCCGCTCCGTGACGACAATCTCGCGGAACATGGCCTTCTGGTGGTGCAGCGGGCGGATGTTGCCCTGGCGCCCTACCCACCACAGGTGCACGTGCACGTCGTTGACCTTCTTTTGGCAGAGGTCGGCGCGGAGGTAGTCGGTGTCGACGTCGTCGCCATGGTTGTAGTGCGAGTCCCCGCGGGCGTAGTGCAGGTCGACGTCGTGCCGTGTGGGCTTGATCCAGTGCCAGCTCGGCCTGGTGGATTGCTTTGCGGTGCGTGCTCGGGAGGCGATCGAGTCTGGGGCTGGAGAAGGTGGTTAGTGGGGGGTGTAATTATGGCAATTGCATTGTGGGGTGGGGACATACTAGCTACAGGCGTCCGCCCCCCGTAGAGGTCGGCGCTGAGGTTATCGGTTTGTCGGTCATGCTGCTGGTGCTGGGGGAGGGCTGGGGACGTTGGGGTCGGTGGCACATCGTCGAGTCGGCCTTCGTCGACGTAGGTGTCGGTGTAGGGCGGTACTTTTAAATTTGGTCTTGCCTGCATCCTATACGAGTCTATTATACGTATGTATTCTGCTCTAGGTGCCCACTGTAAATATATACACACTCACACACAGGAACACAGGAACACTGGGGGAGAGAGGTTCGAGGAGGAGGAGATCGAGGCTGGAGGTTTGGTCATTCTCAACGTACGGGGGGTGGGGGGGAGCCATACTGATATTATAACGATTGTGGGATGTCGTCGTGTCGGCTGAGGGGTGCGCGGATAGATTGTGTAACCACCACATGCACAACCGATCAGCTCGCATGCTCTGGCCAGTCTGGTCAGGCAGACGTGCAGGGAAGGGATTGGCGCCTGTGGTGCCACCCAATGGGTAGACGCGCGCATGTTTGGGGGGGGGGGTCTATCTGCAGTGGTTGTGGACTGCCCAGAGAAGTAAGTAGCTAGTAGGTACTCGAAAACACAGCATGTGCAGAGGAGGTTTCGTGGCAGCCGTCAGTAGGAGTGGTGGAGGTTATGAAACCTGCGAGCGGTGATTGTGGGAAGGAGGGGGGAGGCGCAATTGAAAGCAGGGCTTACTGCAGCGTCTTGATGGCCAATTGTTGTTCGCCTAAGCTAGGGTGTTTCGAGCGTTGAGGTCCTGCAACTACATGTAGTTAGTATATATATACTAGCAAACAATTGTTTGATCAATTAAGTTTAGATTATTAGGATTACTAGGAAAAATAGATTCTCCGTAAGTCCTTAATTTGGCTTTGAGCTCTCGGCTTGGCGGTATTGTAGTACTGTAGGTAAATCCCTAGAGCCCTGGCTGTGGATTCCCGCTCCACGTTTAAATCAGGCTGTTGACTCGAGATCTCTCGATCAATCCAGGGTCTGAAGGCTAGCTCTAGTGCTCTAACTGCTCGGATGCAGAAATATGAGAGTGATGATTTGTATCGTGTTAAAACACCTATTCAAACAACGGTTGGCTGCTGCACAGAGGACCCGTTTCTCGGAAGTAAAAGCGGGAGGGCGTGTGAAGGGTTTGCACGTTTGAGAGAAAGCTTAAGAGCCTCAAGTTGACACCTAAACAAGCTTAAGCTCTCGTTCGTCTACTCCCGTCCAGCTGCAGGCCTATTCGCACATGATATTCCAGCTTTCAGAGCTGTAAAGTAGAAGCACTTCTACACGCGAATATCTCAACACAAACGGTGCATCGTTATCTATCATCATCTACACCTCGTCCTCCGTTTCATATCAGAGTACAGGCAGAGGCTTTCGAAATTTCCTGCACCCCGCAGTTTAGGCATTCCACTCTACTCTACGTCTCAAGGCACTCCACTCTATTCTCTGAACGATTAGTAGCATACGTAGTCCGCACGTATCCCGCTCAATTATGTACTCAGCCAATAGATCACCAAAGAGGCAGATCTGCAGGAGGCTTGGATCCTGCATATCGCCACTTTGAAGACGAAATAGGCAACCGAATCCCTCGCCGTAGAATGGAGACCGCACAGAGTAGAGACAGAGAACCCGCTTTGGGCACCACTGCTTTAAATCTGCTCACTGATGACGCGACTTCAGTGCTGCCTAGCCAGCAAGCCTTCTTTTTTTCATCTATTTGGCCAGCCATGTCTTGGAGAGGCCGAAAACCAAAATAGAGTACAAAATTTTACAGCCTTACGGATCAACCCTGGCGGCGGTACTCTAAAGGGCCGGGAAGGTGCATATTGGATCCTTGGCGGTCTTGGTAGGGTTAGGGGTGCGTTGGTTGTGTTTGACAGTCGAGTTGGAAAGGCAGACTTGATATCACGGCTTCACATAGGTACGACTATCTTGATGTGATTGATGTTCCAAAAATCTGTAAAATTACCACCCCATAAACCACTCCCCCACAAAGTAACTAACTAACTAATAATACACAGACACACACGCCTAGAACAGCTCTATCGAATCATAGATAAAGTTGGGGTTCAAGTACGTATCCCCCGAGCTTCCACTCGCGCAGCTGATCTTGATAGTATTGACACCCGCAATCAAGTTCGACGTCGCAATCGGGAACTCATACACCTCTCCATACCCTCTGTACGCACCGCGCGTGAAACCACGGCTATCAATCTTTGTCGGGGCCGCCGGCGTTGCCGCCGTGTAGCTGTTGAACACCACGCTGGGTCTGCCGCCCGCGAACGAAAGAGTGGTGTAGATCTTGAGTGTCCTTGCTGCGGTGATTTGGGCGGCGGTGAGCGTGACGGTGATGGTGGTGGGGTCGTTGACGGTCTTGATCTGCGCCATAGGGAAGTCGGCGGTGGAGCTGGTACCCCAGGCAAAGGTGACGGCCGACCACGAGGACATGCGCGAGTCAGACGGGTGCATGACGAGCTGGTTAGCCGCGTTCTTGAAGCCCGTGGGACGGCCATCGACGGCGCCGATGCGGAAGATGACGGATGCGGTGCCGGCGGTGGCGGTGATGGACTTGCTAGTGGTTGACCCAGCGGTGACTGTAACAGTGGTAGACGCAACCTGGTATTCGCCGCTGTACAAGATCATGTCATAGGTACCTGGCTTCATGGCGGGCGAGGTGAATGAGCCGGTGCTGGACACCCAGTATTGCGCAGCAGAGTTCTTCCAGTGGACAACGCCGTCGGAGGTGACGCCGGAGACGGTGCCGGAGACGTAACCGCGGCTGCTGGCGGCAACGAAGCCGGTGACGGAGAGAGAGCTGAAGAAGCTGAAGTCGAGGGTGGACGAGGCTGTAGCACCGGTCGTGAAGACAAGCCCGTATGGGCCGTGCAGGCCCATGCGGTACGCCTCAGTCTGGACGTGGCCGGAGTTCATGTAGAAGTAGAGTTCCTGCTGGGACGATCCCTGGTTGTCGATGTCGCGGAAGAAGGGGCCGCCGGACGAGCTCTCGTACGAGTTTCCGGGGATGACCATGCAGGCGGCGATGCTGGAGCCAGTGACACAGTGGACTTGGTCCTCAATGAAGCGCTTGCTGGAGTAGAATTTGGAGCGGGTCTGGCCGTCGACGAGGAAGACGTCGGAGCCCTCGACGACGGTGCCGCCCTCGACATCGGAGGCGGTGACGCCGTTGGGGAGAGCGGACTTCTTGAGGCGCGCAATGAAGCGGAGTTCGCCGACGGTGGGTTCGGCGGTGATGTAGGTGGCCATGTAGACGATTGGGTCGCCGGACTGGGTGGGGAATGTTAGCTGTGTGTCTATATGATCACTGTCAACGATTTCCAGAGAAAGCATACCTTGGCAATGTAGTAGTGGATCAAGGTGTCAGTGGTGACAGTAATCTTGATGTAGCTCCCCGAAGTGGTGGCCACGACATTATCGCTGCCCAGACCAGAGCTGATGTGCGAGAACTTTGACGAGTCCTGGCACTCGACGCCGTTGTAGACGAGCGAGATGATGTCACCCGTGCTCTTGTTGACCTTGAACACAAGCCCGCCGTTGGTGTCGACGGTGAGCTGTGTGCCTGAGTCTGTCACGCCAAAGGCCGCAAGGGCGGACGTGCAGAAGAGCGCTGCGGCGCCGAAGAGCGATTTGAGGAGCATGGTGCTGCTGTACTAGCTAGTGAGTGAATGAATGAATGGAGGGCGCTGTGGTGGCGCGGAGGTCGGTGTGGTGCAGTCGAGGCAATGGGGGATCAGAGTGGGGGGAGGTTTCATGGTGTTTTTATACACGGCTGTAATAGCAGTGTAGTGTATGCTGGTGATGTTCGTCTAGATGCCAGCTCGGAAGACATGGTGCGAGATGGTGCGTGTCGGGGGTTGATGAAGGGCCGTCAGTCCAATTCCTCCCCTGATCCTGGGTGCGCCGTGATATATCCTCAACAGGCCAAGAGAAGCACTATGTGCAGTACCAGTCGGTGGCTAGTAGCTGTTCGCATATAGTAGAGTACCAAGGGTACGCTGCGAGCGGAAACATCTGCAGGAACAATTACACAAGCCAGTGGAAAGGAACCCGGTCCCTCCACCCCCCTCGGTGCCAATTGAGCCTGCAGTGGGCGGCACTGCTTACCGTGTTCCGAGACTGCGGGGAGTGCAGGGGGGGTAGGTCGGTGGCGTTTGTGGAGAGTTATCACGGTTTCGGTATTGCCGGTGTTTGCACGAGAGAGTTCATTATTCCTCAGGGCGCGGAGAGTGAGTTGTTGATAGATGAAGGAGCATTGGCAAACAATCGATCGTGTCTGTGAGTGTACGGCGTTGAGGCCGTTGAGAAAGAAAGGTCTTGGGAGTATCACCTATAGTGCACCCCTAACCCTCAGCTAGTTACAATTGTGCTCGGACAGACAACAAAGGCTATGTCAACTAAGCTTACAATTAGCTCAACTCTACCTCTGACATGGCCGAGCTCAAGAGCCCTGCAATTAATCTCACTCTTCTTCGTTCCCCCTTCCCCTCCCCTATTTCTCTTTCTATGCACCACCCCGCCGGTTCTAAATACTCCGAGGCACAGCCTTCGCGACTCGCCAAGATTCCGCCCGAACGCACGGCTGCAGCTTCCGGGGCGGGGGTGAGTGCGTGGGTGCTGGGATCCATGGTAAAAGTGGTAAAGGAAGTGGAATTGTTCCTGGCGAGCTGCTGAGCCCCTGACTGGCGGATGGATGGTGCGGATTGGAAAGCTTGGTAGGAGAGATGCTGTGGGGATGCGAACCCTAGCCCACTGGGAGGGAACTCTGCCTAAATATGTGAAATTCGGTTGCAACAGGACGCAGCGGGATAATACTTAGAGAATATACAAGTATAGCTATAGCTGCCTCCTAGGCGAATTAATCATAGGGTGGAATAGTTATTAGAGCCGACATATTGCTCCTGGGAAGGTCCCCTCGGGCAGCTTCATAGATTGTCACTCGGCATTGTTTTCACAGCTGTAGTGGATTAGCCCGACTCGTTTAGGATTACACAACTAGATATATTATCGAGAATGCTACTATCGGGACTCCACTGTAGACGGAACCGCAGTATCTCCATCACTCCCTCGAGCCCAGGTGAAGTCATAGCGTTCCAACTAGACTCTGTCCGGGGATATGTACTACAGATAGCCCCACCCATCAGCGAGCGTCCACCCAAAATTTGGTGGGTAGCAACCGTTGAATCCTCGTGGTAGCGGGGCAACGCTCGCTGAGGAGCCGCGCTCGCTGATGGGCGGACTGGACTACCAAAGAGAAAACGAGATAATCATAGTGTCCCGGGTACCACCCTCGAGATGTAGTAATGGGAGTTGGCCAATTTGGGCAGTTCTTGCTTATTGGCCGTTCGGTAATACACGGCCCCGTTTGGTAGTATACGTATACGTTCACAAGGACCGTGGATATGAGACGACTGTCTAAATTGGGGGATTTCGTCAGTTGCGTCTCCCGGCTCGCCGTTGGCGCCGCCAGGAGCGGTGATTGCTACGTCGCGATGGAACATGTTCATAAGAAGTAGCCCGCTGGTACTTAGGCCCGTTGTCTGCGGCATAGCGGCGGGGTAGTAGCAGCGATAACTCGTAGCCAAGCGGATACTCCTGGTTTGCTGTCGGCGAGCGTAATTGAGCAGCGGTGATAGAGCATTCACGAAAAGGTTACACATATCGAGTTGTTGAAATGATATAAATTATATTTGTATGACTTGCAGACATCTCCTTATTGAAATAATACTAAACCGGAAAAAACAAAAAAATAAACACTTGCAGTAACAGAGCTAGCAACCAACAAAGCTAAGGCTAACTTGAGATAACATGGCAACAATACTTGTGACAACAAAGACAAACATTCCCCCCTTCAACCAATGTTCTAATAATATTAAACTTTTCCACACCCCACTAATGAATCTCTCATTCAAATATTAGGCCATTTCTTCGATAGCATCTGCATAGGTGGTATTGATATCATCGCTAATTCCGGTAGAAGTGTTATTGAAGTTATTGTTAATTTGAGTGAGATGATAGGTACTGTTGTTTGGAGTAGGAGTCTGATGCTTGTTAATTTTGTTTCTTTAGAAAGCAAAAAACGAGGTTGAGAACAGATGGAAGAAATATTACTTACAGCCGTATTTTGGGTGCAATGTTTGTAGATTTGGGCGAGGATAGTAAGAAGTGCCAGTAGAACTCCAACCCATGTACCAATAACTGATAGCAAGTCAATACTAGAGGGTTTGGTACTCTGTATTTCCAAAAGATTTGAAGAGGAGTTGAAAAGCGGAGATTCTGAGGGAGACATTATGGATTTGATATCAGATAGCGCTTTTAGAGTTGAAGATATGTATGTTTGGATGAAAACAATCAGAATTTGCGGTATTACAGATAGATAGGGGATGAAAAAGTGTACAAAAAGCTATCAACATGCGGGGGTATCAGTCGGAATATATAGTGTGGTAAACAGTAAGAAAAAAGGAGGAAAAACACGTGATTCCAATGCATTTAGTAATCATACTATTGCGCTAGATCCTCGTTGTGAGTGATGTGAAACACTAAATGTATTATGCAATAGCGGTTATTATGTTGCAATCAATAATACAAATTCCAACGGAATCCTTGTCAGTTTGACTCATTGAAAAAGCAAAATATGCCGGGTTTATCTCGTATTAATTTAAAGATGGATAGAACAACCGAATATAGTAATATGGATAAATTATAATTAAATCGTACAAAAAAGTCTATAAACCATTAATGGAAATAATGAAACATTTATTTTCAGAATATTTTTGTTTTAGCCAAAACATTAAGTCAGATCGATAGCCGCTTATGTTTGTGATATAACATATTTCACACTATGTAATATATTATGCAATAGTTGTATTTTAAGTATTTAAATTATAACGGTGGTCTCTTCTAAGAGAAATAGAATAGGATAGAATAGAGATGGCTATGCAAGATAGACAATCAGGTTGCAGATTGTTTAAAAATACTATTGCTAGAACTCAATAATCTTTAAGGGCTCTGCTAACTATAATAACTTCGTTTTTCTTTCTGATGAATACTGAGGAGAATCAGGACTGAAGTGTGAGAAGGAGCTTGAGTACTACTTATACTAAAAAGACTTCTATTCTATACTCCTAACTCCTTAATTAGTTCCAGTGAAGCCTTTCCTCGGTTTGGGAAACAATACCACTGCTACCCCGCTTTTCTCTAAAGCGCCAGTAGGTGTTTCTGATACCCAAGGCAACCACTCTTAGTCAAAGCCTTTGTAACACCTGCGGCCTTGGTTGCCACACAACTGGGGTCTGCATGAATGAGCTCTCGCTTATGTGTAAGCTTAATCATTGCTATAGAGCTTTCGCTTATTGTAGACTTCCCTGACGTAGTCTCTGCCACCATCAGCAGACCTGCAATGCGTAGAGAATACAAGAATCACTGGGCAATCAGCGCTTCACTCTGGCCGATCTCCTAGTCACTAGCGAGGCATAGACTCGTCAGTTATTACCCCTATGAATAGATCTCCTTCCTAGTACTCAGCATGTAGTTACTCTAATAGCTGGTAGCTAACCACACTGCCGGTCCTTGCATATCACTGTGAAACTGCCTTCTAACAATAACTCTCAGCATATAACCAGGCCCTGTGTATACTCATACACCAGATAGTTGAAATTGCTCCGTTATATAAATTTAGTAATGAAAAAAACTTAATCTTACCACTGGTTCGATCTGAGATGATAATTCCTTCATTTGTTCCTGAGAATAACAACTTATTAGATTAGAAATGAAATCATGATAGACCAAAAATCGAACAACAATTGTTTACAGTACTAATCAATTGAGAATTTTTACGTTATGAGTGGAGACAATTCTTCGCCCCGGATAGCTGCTTCTAGCTAATATGTGAATTTTGTGTGATTAGCTACAGATTGCTACAAGTCTTGAAATAAATCAATGGATAATAGGTAGGTCCGATTTCTTCCTTACTAACAGGATTAGTAATACTCACAATGTCAAATAAAACTCCTGCTCCCATCTAAAGATGATTTCTCACACCTATGGATCATTAATAAAGTTCATATATATCATGAATATTTCTTATCGAATTCTCATTATATCTGGAAAGCTATCAACTGGATTTCAAAAGAAAGTTTTTGTATAGAGATTTATAGAGCAACAGAATTTTTTTCTTTCCGCATCCCAACTCATCATAGGTAGCACGCGGGTCTATGTGAAAGCTATATGTACCAGCTAAGTGAGGCATGTAGGTAGGCCCGCCAGCCTCATAGAGAGACATCTTGAATTTCATTAAACTACTTTACACGTTGAAAACGACCCTGAATTCTCTCCTTACTCAAACACTTTGCCCACCTGCCCTATACTTTCCCGAGCTCGCGCGTCTGAGCCTGGCATACAGGATATCTATTGCGTCTTACTTGATAATGCGGGGGATTGGTGGATGTGGCTTGGATATAATGCGTTAATGCGGTGCATTATATCCCAAGAGACAAAAGAGATGCATGTATTTCTACATCTAGACGTTGAACTCCGGGTCCCCGTGATTAACGATTCGATCCCACCCCTCGACGTATTTCTACTGTCGTTCACGGGGTATTGACGGACACTGGGTGTTGACGGACAAGCCAAAAGAGAGATAGCCAAGCTCTGCTTATTGGTCAAAAAGCCACCTGACCGCCAACACCCAGTGTCCGTCAATACCCCGTGAACGACAGTAGAAATGTCTCAATTATGACACCGCCCTGCACTGCCCCCCATCTATTGCTCACTGCCCCACTCGTCATTCATCGCCGCATGACACACCCCCCCCAAACTAACAAGGCAACGTTAGCCATCATCTAGCACCCCGTGACGTCCGCCTAATTCGCTCGCTGGCTCGAAACTCGGCATGGGTTAGGGTTATCCACCGAGTGATAATCTATGCTCAAAATATTCACGTTACTGCTGGACTGAGTTGGAGGATGCGTCATGGCCGTGAATCTTTTGGTATGTAGAATACTAATTACAGTCGCCTCATCAAGTCATATACCCCCACGCTCTTCCCCTCTACCTCACCCCGCTGTCCCGAAACCAACCCGAACCAGACCCAAACCAAACAAAAAGAACAAGAGAAGAGAAGAGATCTACCCGGAAGAAAAGTCTACACCATTAACTCCACCGCCCCCCCTGCCCCCCGCCCTGCCCTCCTCCGCCCTGCCCCCCCACCCCGCCAGCACCTAATACATCCCCCAGCCACTGCTCCAGCACGGTATTTAGCCCTCTTCGCCCCGCCGCCGCGCCCATCTCGTTCTCGTCCGGGTGGCTGTAGGTTGCGTCGGTGTCTTGCCGCAGGCCGAGGATTTGGAGGGGTGCTTGGGACTCGGGAGGGAGCTGGAAGGCGGAGGGCGAGAAGCCGCCGACGTAGCCGAGGTTTTGGATGAACTCGGGGATGCCGGCTTGCGTCCTGGGGGGTTGTTAGTAGTTGGAAGGAGAGAGGGGGGGTGGGAGGTGTGGTTGGCAGTGGCATGGTGAGATTTGGGGGGGACTGGGAGTGCCCGGTGATCAATCATATTCTGGTCCAGTACAAGGCTGAGTAGCCAATAACCCGGCCAGATAATAGTTGATCATTCGGCGTTCCCAACAGTCCATGTCCATGCCGGCAGTAATATTACCACCACCAATGTCCAACTCACACACCCAAAACAGGAGAAAGAACTCACCAAGGCAAGCACTCCAGCATCCCCATCTCCTCATCGAACCCGTCCGGACTCGGCTGACTAAAGCTCAGACTCGCCGCCTGGCTTCCCCCGCCACCACCATACTCCTCCTCCTGCCCACCACCGCCCCTCGGCGACAGCAACGACCCAACGCCCACTGGCTGCTGCTGCTGCGGCTGTGGCTGCGGCTGCGGCTGCGGCGGTGGAGGAGGAGGAGGAGGAGGCGTAAAGTTAAACACCCTACTGGGCTCCACAAACTCCTCCTGCCGTCTCGGCGGCGCTCCTCGTCCCGCCGCAACAACCCCCTTCCTCCCCGGCGCCGGCGCCTTCAATATCCCCGCCCCCGTCAGCACGCCCGACACCCCCAACCGCCCCGCCCACGCCGCATCCGCGCGTTTCGCGACGCCGACAAACAGCGGCGGGGCGACAGCGAGACTCCGTGTCTCGGCGAACGCCTCGAGGATGGCGGCTATTGAGGCGGTGGCCGCGGCGTTGTCGTGCAGGGCGAGGATGGCGTGCGCGTAGAAGAGGTGCAGGTGCGAGACGTGCGGCGTGCTCGGCACCAGCGCGGGCAGCTCGACCTCCAGCGGGTTGAGGACGTCGAAGCTGCAGTGGGGCGGGAGGTCGCGGCACCAGTTGTGGAGGTCCGGGAGTGTGTGGGTGGCGCGGGAGACGATGCGGGCGAGGTTTGCGAGGGCGTTGAAGGTGGTGAGGATGTGCGCGGGGTCCTCGCTGTCTCTTGATATTGCTGTCGGTGGTGCGGGGGCGACGGCCGCGGGGTGCTCCTTCCAGCTGTCCCACTCCTCCCAGCCGTCCTCGTCGATGATGCCGATCCAGAAGGTGCTGTAGATGTGTGCGGGGTAGCTGGTGAGGGTGCTGATGAGCGTCTCGAGGACCAGGTAGCCGGTCCAGGCGCGGATGCCGAAGCGGCCGAGCGCGGCGGGGAGGCCTATCGTTGTGGCCAGCCGCCCTGCGTGCCCGATGAGCAGGTAGGCCGAGTGGTTGTGGCTGTGCGAGAGGTTGATGAGCGCCAGCAGGAGCAGCGCCTGGATGTGCTCGATGGTCGTGTCCGCGTCCGCGTCGGCGTCGGGGGTGAACAGGATGGCCTGCGCGGCGGTGTAGAGCGTGGCCGCACTCGGGGGGGCCGTGGTGGGGGCATAGGCATACCCGTACGTGCTACTACTACTGCCGCCGTCGGCGAGGGCGTCGTGCTGCAGGCTGGCGAGTGAGAGCACGGCGTAGAGGAGGGCGCGCTTTCCGGGCGGGATGTCGGCTTTGGGCGGCGGGCTGGCTTTGCGCTTGGTCGAGGTGGCGGTGGCGGTGGCGGTGCTGACGATGTGGAAGAAGCGGACGAGGTCGTACTTGTCGAGGATGGGGAACCAGACGTGCGTGTAGGCAAAGTAGAGGTCGAGGAGGAGCCGGGAGTTGTGCGGCAGCGGGGGGTGCTCCGGTGCTGTGGCTGTGCTTGTGCCGGTGAGGTTCTCGCGGAGGGGGCTCTCGGGCGGGTAGGAGCGCGGGCGGAAGGAGGAGCCGTGTGTGCCGTGTGTGGGTGTGGGGAGGATGCTGTCGTGGCCGGCGGAGGAGAAGTGGTGGTGGTGGTGGTCGTCGGCGGAGTCGGCGGTGTCGGCGGCGTCGAGGGGCGTGTAGAGCGGGGGCGTCACGACGGGGGGCGGCCGCATGCGGGTGGGATACGAGGACGCGGTCGACGAGCCGTGGTCGGTGCCGGGCGTGTGCTGCAGCAGCGGCATGGGCGGGTCCCGGGGCTTGTCTCGCCCGCGCTCGACGCCGGGGTCCTGCTGCAGGCTCTGGGACTCCTTCGCCCAGTCCATCTCGGTGGTGGTGGTGGCGGTGGCATCGCCGTTCGTTGTCGTCGCCGCCGTCGCCGCCATCGATGCCCGCCGGGGTGCGTCCTTGCTCCTCTGCGCCTCGGCCATGGCCCGTATCGTGTCCCGGAAGGCGTCGTGCTCGCCCCCCACCAATTGTAGCTGTACCTCCCCCTGTGGCCCGCGATCCTGCGCATCCGGGGACCTCTCGCCGACGCTCCCCGTGCCCGTCGTGCCCGTTCCTGTGCCCGCCCCAGCCCCCGTAGCCGTCCCCGTCACACTCTCCCTGACCCTCTCCAGCTCCTTCAGCACCGCGCCCTCCTTCCACAGCCCCACCAGCCGCCGGCCCTCCTCGCCCTCATCAAACAGCGTGGCGCCCCTCCCCTTGACCAGCGCCAGCAGGGCGCCCTCCCCGCCGTCCACACTGTCCATCAGCATCCCCAGCACCCGCTGCAGCAGCTTCACCGTGCGCTCGAGCGCCGACACGCTCCCGGGGGGCAGCCCGCGCTTGCGCGGCTGCGCGCCGTACGTGCAGGTCTGCGAGAGCGTCACGCAGGGGGAGCAGCCGGGCGTCTTGCCGTCGCATTTGGCCTTGCGCGACCGGCACTGCTCGCAGGCGCGGGAGACGCGCATGCGTTTGGGCGCGGGGTGGTCGGGCGTGGCGGTGGCTGTGGCGGTGGGGGTGGGGGTGGTCGGCGGCGCGCTCATGTTGGGGGGTGTGCGGGCGGGGGGGGCATAGACGGGGTGGGGATTGGGGTGCTCTGCTGCTGGTGTGGGCGTGGTGGTGGTGTTTATAGTGTAGATGTTGTACTGTGCTGCTTCACGAATGTGTTATTGTAGTTCCAAGATCCTCTTCTCTGCCTCTCTCTATGCCCGGCCAATGGGTGGGCAGCGGTGTGGTGGTGGATGGGCAGTGTGTAGACAGACAAATAGACAGACAGACAGACAGAGAGAGTGCCCGGAATTGAAGATGTGATGTTGGTTGGGGTGGGTAGATGTGGATGTGGATGTGGATGTGGATGGATGATACCTGTTCTAACGCTTTGCAGGGCAGGCCAGTTTTTGCGGGGAAGTTGTGGGGAAGGCTTGGAACATTACGCTTAGAGTGTTACGGGGGGGGGGGAAGAAGACTGGGGGGATCGGATTGGAGCGTGGTTGGTGGTTTGGGGGGGGGGGGAATAATGGGAGAGGATTGTGGGATGGGAGCAGGATTATTGGGTATGTACGTCGGAGTGAGACATGGAGAGAGAGAGAGGAGGAGGAGGAGGAGGAGGAGGAGGGTACACTTCACGAGGCTCTCACTCTCACTCCCGCTCACACCCCACACTCTACGTCTTTGTGATCTTGGATAGCAGTCAGTGGCTGTCTCGCCCACTCTTGGATTCTTGGAACTTGCACTGCGTCGGTATCACGATTAAGCACTCCTCACCCGATCGAATGTAGGTACAACATCTCTACTCTACATTCTCTAGATCAGTACTCTACTCTAAGTAACGTATCTACCGCAAGACAGGCAAGGTAAGGATAGAACGCCGGGGAAGGGCTCAGATGCCGTAGCAACCACGGTCTGAGCTTGCCGAGTCGTGCATTGTCTGGAGTACTAGTGACGGTAGATGGAGGCATGTACGCGATCTACGGCATGTAGTTTTGTAATTGTAATTGCTCGGTAGATGATCAACTGCGGTTTATTCACACTGTGGAGTATATGTGCCTACATTTGGGGTTCTGCACAGAACTGGAGGGGTATGGGGTATGAGGGTAGTGGGTGATGAAGGCACTGGTGCGTGAGAAGTGGACAGGAAGAGGACGTGGTTATATGATTGTGAGCGGTGAGCAAGAACTGGTAATCAAGATACCGTTATACGTACCTCCTTCCTGTCAGAGAGACGACATACCCACGCCAGACAGCCCGCCAGACAGACAAAGCCAAACCCACTCACACGAGAAGGACAGAAAGAGTACAGAGCTCCATGACCAAGTGTTGACTCCCCCCCTGACCTTCCTGACCGCAACCGAGACACAGACCTGCATGCGGACTAGCTGCTTGTGGGGTGGGCTAGTTTCGGTGAAGCGCGGCTTGGCGGCTTGGCTATCCGGGAGTGCTGAACTGTGCTGGGTGCTGGGTGCTGGGTGCTGGGTGCTGGGTGCTGGCTGGGCTGGGCTCGGCTCGGGTGTTGCTGTGCGGTCGCCGGGTAAAGATTTACGCGCAGCATTTCTTTTTTGTGACCACCACAGACAGAGGAGGGATGGCCAATTGCAATTGACAGCATGTGTTTGCAGGTTTGCGGTAGAGCAGAGTACTAGCAAGACAGTAAACTCTCTCCCCCACACTCGAGCTGTCTGTCTGTCTGCTCCCGAGTATCCCCCGGAGCTTCTTCTCCCCCGTGTCTCAACCGTCCCCCCCATCCATCCATCCATCCACGCATCCATCCATTCGCCCATTCGCCTCCCCCCCCTCACTCACTCCCACCCCCCCCCCTCTGCCTCTGCCTCTCCACACTCGATCTCTCCCCCCCTTCCACCCATATCTCCCCCCCTCACACCCTCACACCCTCACACCCTCCCTCCCCCCCCCCCCCCCCCCCATGTCACTCTCCCGTCTCCTACACCTAACCAACAGCCGCAAGCCCGCTCATGCCGCTGCTCACTGCTCGGGCTCCACCCATTCAGTCCAGTACTCCCACTCTGCTGTTATTCCTTCCAAGTGAGTGATGGATCACCAACACAACCGTGCTAATGCTGCCCCCCCCATATCAGCATCATCGCCCAAAGAGTTGTCGTCGTCGTCGTCGTCGTCCAGATCAGCCTCATCATCGCAGCAGCAAAACACAGAACACAACCACCACCACCACAACCACAACCACAACCACACGCACACGCAACCTCAGACCTTTGTCTCTCCTGCACCTCAGCAGTCATTCTCCTCGACCTCGATCTCCTCGCCCAGGCCCCCCTTCTCGCGCGCTACCTCCTCAATGAAACGGAAACTCGCAGAGGTAGCTGGTCTCGACGGCCAGCTGCAGCGTCCTCGCTCCCCCCTCGGCCCTTCCAGTAGCAATATCCCCGCCTCCACGGCACACGCCTCCCCCCTCCCCCGCCACGGCCAGATCCCACCGCTCCTGTCAGCCTCCCGCCCCAAGAGCTTCCCCGCCAATGCCTCCATCGCCCTCATCGGCCTGCGTGGCGTCGGCAAGTCTACTATAGGCGTCATTGTCTCGTCAACCCTCCGCCGCCGCCTCATCGACGCCGACATGCACTTCATCCAGGTGACGGGCATGGCCGCCGGCCAGTACGCGACGGCCCACGGCTGGCCCGCCTACCGCACCAAGGAGGCCAACATCCTCGCCGACATCCTGCGCGAGTACGACACGGGCGCCGTGATCGTGTGCTCGAGCGGGTGTGTGGAGAAGCCAGGCTCCCGCGCTCTGCTGCGCGACTGGATGGAGCGGCACCCCGTCGTGCATATCGTCCGCCACGAGAAGGAGGTCGAGGCGTACATCAGCCCGCAATCGCCCGGGGCGACACCACCGATCGCGGCCCTGGGGCAGCAGATGCAAATGCAGCTGCGGCTGCCGGGTGGTGCTGGCCCGGTGTCGGCCTCGGCCCAGACGCTGCGGAGACTTGCGGCTAGGAGGGAGCCGATGTATACCGTGTGCTCCAATTTCGAGTTCTACAACATGTGGGACAAGCAGCAGCTGTCCACGAGCGGAAAGTCCTCGCCGTCGTCCCCGACATTGAAAAAGGTCGAGCAGGACTTTCTCAGGCTGCTCAACTTTGCCTTTCAGCAGGAGATGGCGCCCTTGATTGTGTGGGACCGAAACAGCCCTCACCCGGCCTCTGCCGCCGCGTCGACGGCGCTCGAAGATAGATTGTATACCTATGCCCTTGTGCTGCCTCCCAGTGCCTCTTTTGGGCCCATTGATGGCGGCCGGATTGATCTTGACGACCTGGGTGCGACGGTCGAGGCGTTTGACCTCAGGATCGATCACTTGCTCCACTCGGGGATGCCTATCGGGGCGGACAAGAGGGACAACCCGGCGAATCTCCGGTTCGTGAGCGAGCAGTTTGCATACGTTCGGAGGCAGTCACACCTTCCCATCATCTACCATGTGGGCACAGTCAACCAGGACGGATCGTACCCTGCGCGGCCCGCCGATGCGAGGAGCGAGGACGACTACTTTAACCTTCTCTATCACGGACTCCGCTTGGGCGCCGAGTATCTTGTGGTGGAGCTGCAGTACAGCGACCAGCGAATCCGCGAACTGGTGGCGTCGAGAGGCGCAACCAAGATCATTGGCTCGCACCACGAAAAGTCCGGCGCGGTGGGGGGCTGGGACAGCCCGGAACGCATGAAGGTCTACGACCGTGCGGCCCAGCTGGGCTGCGACATTGCCCGGCTAAGCCAGCGGGCCACGGTCCCGGGCGACAATTTTGCCGCGATCGCCTTCAGCTGGGAGGTCAAGCGGCGGCGCAACGCCGCGGTCACCGAGCGCAGCCCCGCGCAGCCAAGCCTGCCGCCCCTGATCGCCTTCAACACGGGCAAGCTGGGGCGCATGTCGCGCTTCATGAACCGGGTGCTGTCGCCCGTCACGCACCCGCGGCTGGTCGAGTGCCAGAAGGAGCAGCTGATCGCCGTGGACGAGGAGGACGCCGTCACGCCGCGGGAGGCGCTGGTGGCGATCCATGCGTGCTCGGTGCTGCCACGGAGGCAGTTCTGCATCTTTGGGTCGGCCATCACGCACTCGCTCTCGCCCGCGATGCACAATGCGGGCTACGCGGTGTACGGCCTGCCGCACAACTACCGCGTCCAGCAGGCGGCGTCGATCAATGAGCTGCTGCATATTGTGCACGATCCGAACTTTGGCGGGGCGTCCATCACGCTGCCGTTCAAGCTCGAGATCATCCCGCTGCTGCACAGCATCTCGGACCATGCGCGGGCCATCGGGGCCGTCAACACAATTGTGCCCATCGACTCTGCCCGCGGCGAGGGCGCGCACCCGAGCCTGCACGGGGACAACACGGACTGGATCGGCATCCGGACGTGCACCCTCCGCTATCTCACCCCCGTGAACGCCATCACCGCCCGCACCAGCGCGCTCGTCGTCGGCGCCGGCGGGATGGCCCGCGCAGCCGTCTACGCCCTGCAGAAGCTCGGCGTCGAGAACATCTTCATCTACGGCCGCTCCGTGAACCGCGCCGCCGACCTCGCCCACTACTTCAACTGCCAGTCGCGCAGCAGCAGCAGCAGCAGCCTTGCGGTGCCGCACACCACCAGCCGCAACTCGCCCACCACCAGCGACACGCACATCCCGTCCGGCGCCAGCAGCCCCACCAACGCCGCAGCCACCACCCCCACCGGCACCGGCACGGGCACCGGCACAAAGAGCACAGTGCGCGTGCTGCCCTCACTCGACAACCGCTGGCCCGAGGACTTCTGGCTGCCCAGCATCGTGGTCAGCTGCATCCCCGCGCACAGCATCCAGGGCGCGCCGCCCGCAAACTTCACGCTCCCCGAGGCGTGGCTGGCGTCCCCCACGGGCGGCGTCTGCGTCGAGGTATGCATTTTCCACATCCTGTTCCTGCCCCGCCCCCGCCCCCGCCCCCGCCCCGGCCGTGCTGAAGAGAGTCTAACGGAGGTGAACCTGCAACAACAGCTCGCGTATAAGCCGCGCGTCACGCCGCTGCTGCACCAGGTGCGTGCGCTGGCGCACCGCGGGTGGATCGGCGTCGATGGGCTCGAGGTGCTGCCGGAGCAGGGGTATGCGCAGTTTGAGATGTTTTTGGGGCGCCAGGCGCCGCGGAGGGTGATGAGGGAGGCGGTGGAGGCCGCGTATGAGGAGGCGAGGAGGGCGAGTGCTGCCAGTGCGGGGCCGGCGAGCGAGGGGGAGTTGGGGGGCGGGGGGTGGGTGGTGAGGTAGCGTGCTGTGGGACGGGGGGTGTATATAGGACTCTGGGCTGTTTTTGTGTTAGTTTTTGGTCGTTTTTGTATGTCTGTAGCTTTTTGGAGTCTTGTGCTTTTTGGGACGCTGGGGTTGAATTGTAATATACGTATATGGCTGCTATGAAAGTATGGGTTTAACGTTCTTATATACACTGCTAGCTACCGGGAATGAAGGTGTGGGGTAGAGTATGGTATGTGCCTATAGCTATGTAGCCGGCGACCCGGTGGTTCGAGAAGTGGGATGATGGACAAGGGGCCCTGCAGATGTCAAACAGGGAGTTAGGGTGTGGTGTATAATTGAGGGTGGGGTCGGGGTGGAGGGATATATGGGGGGGCGAGGGGGTGGGAGGGCGTCATGAGCTGTCACTCGGTTCCGTTTTTCGTGGCTACCGACTCCAATCGTAAAGTGAACTCCCCCACCTCGATATATACCATCAATCCATATATATCACATCGATGAACAAAGAAGGCCTACCTCCTGCCGCTCTGGATCTCCTGGGGTCATATAATAATAGTAATATAGTTCTTCCCCTCCATCTGCGCCCAGCTAGCTGGCCTCTTTTGTGGCAGTTCCCGTGCTGGCGGAACAGGAGCTGGGAGTCCTGTTCATTGCGGCTGGGGTCTAGCTGGCTGTGTTTCTTCCACTGTGTTAATTGCGGTAAGGAGGTTTTGTGTGTTGTAGAGCTTGTATGTGGTGTGAGGTTTGCGTCTCTTGCGCGTGGGGAGCTTGTATGTGGTGTGCGGATTTCCGGCTTTTGGGGATTTCGGGGTACGTTTGGGGTTAGAGGTTGGTGCCGTATATGGCCGTCTACACACCGCGAAAGGCCGGCACCGAAGAAGGTTAGTACTTACTGAAGAGGGTTGATATTGTGACGAATTGGGGTCGCCTCGCTGGTGAGTACGTTGGGCGGGAGCGTTTGCTGGGGTTATGTTGTGTGCTTTTATGTTTTTGTTTTTAGTTGTTGGTCATTAGGCTGGTAAGGAAGGTTGGTATAAGGGTTGGTGGTCCATAGGCTAGAGAGGCCGAGGATAGAGTTGGTATGTAGGTTGATGGACAGGGTTAGGGTTATGTCTAGGCAGCATCGATAAATCCCAGACTGGAGTTCCTGGTTTAGATGGTGTGACTATATAACCCTCTCTCGTGGGGTACCATTCCTGTGTAGAAGTATATAAGACGAAGAGACTAAGCGGGGAGTGGTGTTGGTGCTGGTGAAGTGGGATTTCGAGGGTGTTGCGTTGGCGGGTGAATAAGGGGTGATTGTTTATCTCGGTGGTGTTGCTGAATACGTACCTCAAGACGGAGGGATAGGTAAGCTTAAAATAAGGGCCAGGGAGTTGTGAGGAATTGGGATTTTAGGGCGGCAAGTTCAAACGAGGGGAATGTTGCTACGTCTTTAAGTCAACGAGTGATATGTCATGACGACAATAAACTATGTACAGCCGCATTTGAAAAGTTTTGGCACCTCCGGGCCAAACTCAAGAGGCAGTCCTTTCTGCTTTGCAATTCTCATATTCGAGACCGTTGTCAGAGAGAGCTGCAATGTCTCTATTGCGGTCATACCTGTCAATAAGCTGAGTATGCGCGAGTGCTATGGTTGTTGGTGGGCTACAATTCATGAACAACTCAATATAGTAGGGTGCCAGTACTTTTCGAATGCGGCTGTACAACTATCGAGCGTAGGGCTGGCTATCAAGCTTGTGATAGATATTCGAGTATTGGCGAATAAAGAAAAGGAGGAAGATTTTGCTAATCGGGAATGGTCTGGATTTGTGTTGGGACTAAGTGGTAGTACATTGTCTAGAAGGCGTTCAACTTGGCAATGGTTTATACCGTACCTGAAAACAAGGCCTTGGGGCATGCATTCTGATAAGTGCGCATTGCACGTAAACCAACTCTGGATGTACAATAACTACATTTAGATAACCCGTGACTCGCATCTCTACCATCTCTGTACTGCATGCCCAGATATCTCAAAATCACGACAGATCAGACAACAGCCAACCCGGGCATACAAATGCAACCCTGGTAATAGTGGCGAGACCCTTGCAATCAATGGATGCCTTTCCTCGAGATCCTTTCTACCATACTATCTTTGACCCATTTCCTTATGCCTTACTCGATCCCTTTCGAGACACATTAATTGTGATTAGTGTAGCATACCTTTCCCGATGCTTTTCTCCATGTTTTTCCCATAGAAAGGGTTGATATATCTAAGTACTGATTAAAACTCGGGAAAGGCACAAGGAAAAGGCCTTAGGGAATGCGTCATGAAAGACATCGGAAAATGAATCAAATATGGTGTGGTAGTAAAGGTCTCGAGGAAAGGCATCCATTGACTACCTTTTACTACTTACCTTTCGGGAAAGCATTAGTCTCTCAACTGATTGCGCAAGTGATAAGATCTATATTAGTCAGTCAACCTACTGGCAGGAGTCCAACTCTCATCAAGATCACTTTTTAGGCGTTGTTCAGATAAGAAATGTGTAGACTTAAGCGACAAAGTACTGAACTCAAGGATTCGTTTACCGGTTCGTTTCCTCATACTAATTTGATTCATTTAAAGGCGAGAGACAGTGACTTTATTAAACACGTTTACGGCGATTCATTTCCCAACATGCAGGCAATGTGAAAATTGGATTCATTTGCTGATGAATTTATAAAATTGTAGAGGCTCCGGTCTGGTCGAACGAATGAAGCGGTCAAGAAAGAGTTTCGAAAGTGTGAAGGAGAGCTGCTACCAGTAGGGTTTCTCACCGGGCGTATGGCTATCCCGTCGGTTGTAGGAACACAGGTTTTGTGGTTCAACCGTGTACCGAATTACTTATCATATTTATGCAACTGGCAACCACACGTGAGAGAAAAAAAAATAACAATACGAGATATAATATATCACACTCGTCCTGTATTAATTACACTTAATATCTCCTCATATATATATCGCCTCTACCTTAATTATTTGACTGGATCCTTGCGCGATCTATATATGCTCGGCTATGGTAAACTGTGCAGGATATTGATTATCATAGATGCAGCACGCTACGAAAGGTATATAATTGCGTATGGTGGGGGAAGAGGGGTAGTTCCGGGGGGAAGGGTCAGATATTGTCACAGCCAGGTTGGGCTGCTGCACATAATCAACGGGTTGGCAACGAGGTACATAATCACAGAGCATCACTCGCATAATCAACAGAAATAGCAAACCCGAGTGATAATCCGTGTCGCGGCCTTGTGCTACCAATAATCAGGCCTCCATCGAACGTGTCATCGATCAGCAGCTCCTAACGTCCTCAACCACAACAACAACAACACAACTACACAGCTAAACAACTACACAATTAAACCCTCTCCGACTATCCAAACTATCAAGCATCACATCATGGCTTTCCAGGGGGGAGCTAGAGAAGAATATACTCGACCGTTTGGATCCCCTAAAGGTATGTCCGCCTCCCCAGCTTCCCCGCCCCACATATCCCGTTCGAACCCATCTACACCAAAGTCGCTATATACCCCGCGCCCATCCTCTCGTGCTAACCCCGTGTTCGCTCCAGCCTCCGGGTTCGGTCAAGGCTTCGGGTTCGGTAAAGCCTCTGGGCCCTCCCCGTTCGCTCCAGCCTCCGGGTCCGGTCAACCCCCCCCGTTCACTAAAGCCTCTGGGTCCTCCCCGTTCGCTCAACCCTCCGGGTCCGGTCAACCCTCCCCGTTTGCCTCGTGCGCCCCCTCTGATCCCACCACATCAGCGTTCGGTCGATCCCCCCCTGTCGACGTTACCACCCCGCCCCCACGCTCTCCCACCAAATCTTCGTTTGATAAACCCCTCCCCACCGACGTCGCCGCCCTCCAGTCCATAGTCCGTACCCTCTTCGCCGAGGTCAAGGCCACCACAAGCGTCAACACGCACCTCGCCGCCAGTGTCGCCCGCCTCCAAGGGTCACAATCAGCACCGTCCACCACCACCCCCACTCCTGCTACCACAGCTAACTCCACTCCCACCCCCACTACCCTCCCCCCACACCTTCCCATTGACAACCCCCGCACCATCGCCAGTGGCCGAGGTTGCGCCTCCCCTGAGCTCTTCCAGGAACTCATCAAAAAGAACTGGCATGGCCGTCTAGGCCGCACACATATGGTCGACGTCGACGCCCTCCCCGCCACGGCGCTCTCCGAGCTCGACTGCCTTATAAGGCGAAAGCTGCTTGCCAACTTCCCGCGCGGGAAGCCTAATGTACCTCCCGATGCAGACACGATCTTTGCAAGTCTTGCGGCCCTAGGGCTGCGGCTGGAGGACCGCGGGGCGTATGCGGATTTGCCGATTGCAAATGATGGTGACACGTTGAAAGATGCACCGACGCTTAGAAGGGGGGTGAACCATGCGGCGTGGTATTATAGTAAGGAAAATTATGGGGACTATTGGAAGGGGGTGGTGCAGGAAACGTTGGTGGAGCTGGCGAGGTATAGAGGGTTGTTTGATGACGAGGGGTTTCTGAAGACAGAGTAGTGGGAATGGAAGTTTTTTATTTATGGCATATCTCTTTGTTTCGTGGATGATCGATGTTACAAAACGCTATTCGTGCAGATAGGAGAAACTGAACTTTGCATTTTGTAAAGCAATCAAGGACTGATCCCGCTATCGCTTACAGAATATCGGGGCCATCAAGTCTCGTTATCCTACCTATCCGGGTTTCATCTGGATAGTTTGAGTCATCCGGAAAGAAAATACTGAGAATAGGATGCCTCTATCGACAGATGCCAATAGATACATAAAATGGGCACAGTAACCAGAAACAAACCTTGGGGCGTGTTTGGAAACGGCCTGAACGGAGGTAAAACTCCGTTCAAATTGAAAACTCCGTTATGGGAAGTTCTGAAGAACTAGCTCTGTGTGCTACTTTATCACGCTATAACCTATATTATGCGTTCTCAGAAAACATTATACGAACATCACCAAAGGGCATTGGTATTTGGCAGTCCAACGCTCGATTTCAAGGAATTTCACCTTGCAGGTTGCTAATGGGACCATTTCATCGAACGGCCCGTTAAATCTGTGGTTGATAGTAGGCCTAGCTAGGAATATATAATAATATGGTAAAACCTCCGTATCGATACTAGTACGGTGCAATGCAAAGACTTGAGAATCTTTATGTATACGTATCTCAAAGACCACTACGCCAAATCTTTCACCCCCTTCCCAAACCCTTTTTATTCTGGTACAAGGCTAGGGGCTCTTCACCAATTTAAGGCCGAACTTACCTGGTTTGTGATCCGGAGCGCAGGACAAAGATTCCGGGAAAGTGTCTGACTTTATCAAGAATGCTCTTTTATCTACCTGTATACCCCGGCCATCACACAATTCATGTTATCCCTTAGACCGCCAGGGATCACTAGCCGAATAAATTAGGTATGATAACATGAACTCTATGACTGGAGATGTTTGGTACCGCTTCCCATAGTCTGATAATCATCTTACCGTGATAGTAGGAGCATTTGGGCCTTTAACCCACCACTAGTGATCCACATTAATACCGGGCCTGGCGGTCTAAGGGATACCGCGAAGAAGGGAGGGTCCAGTCGCTGCGACGGTCCAGTCATCGTTTTTCTCGGCAATGATATATTAGGCTAGTTTTTCACCAACAACTTGAGCACTAGAAATTATGCCAAGACATGAAACCCTAACCCATGATGTGACCTCAGTCGGCGTTATGCATATGCATAGCCTCTGATCCGGTGGAAGATGTTATTAATTATGAAATGGGGATGTAGCGGAACTATCCTTTTAGGTTTCAATTGGTGCTGTTTCCGTAGTAGTCATAAGTGAATTTTAATTTTTGCCTTTCAATGCAATAGTAATCGCACATCAGGGCTGGCCTTTTCGGGTAGTGCGCTGCGAGTACGAGAACGTAGTACCCGGATACGTGTACTCTATGTATGGTCCATCTTTACAATACTCTGCTCTATTACATCATGTTCCATTTCCCCACGCAGGTTTTATCATGCGCAGTCTTTCAGTGCTCGTGGTGAGGCCTGGGGTTGGGAGGACACCCTTTTTCGCCGATATTAGACTCTTACTTCGTGGACTACTTGTATAGAGAACGTAGCTTATTACATGTAGTTTTATTCCAGTGCATAAAGAAAGAGCGTAATGCTTTCATAGAGTATAGGTTATGTACATGCATCCAATCAAAAACCAAAATGACGTTCCAGAACAAAAAAAGAAAAACCACATGACACTAGTAAATCGAGTAGAAGGAGAGCAGGTCGTGAGAAAGTTCGAATAGTGGAAGTGTTGTAAACGCTGCGAGAATCCAGGTCAAGTGTGAAATAGTTGGTTGTTTCTCCGCCAGACGTGATGATGAAATGAATGAAAACAATCTCCGAAAATTAAAGAAGAGTAAATAAAAATATATGATAGAGCGGTTGATGGGATTCTGTGATCCTGATAGTCCCCCGCGTCCTCTTGTTCCGCCAAAAAGACCAAGCACACCAATGTTCTACATCCAGCCCGAGACAAATCCCACACTCTCGAAAGAGCACTGGACACACCGGAAATATCCGATTAAGCATGCTGATACTGGGGCTGTGTGAATTTGATATTATGATTGATTTTGAGCGGATCGTAGATCTCTTCCGCATCTCTATCGATAACTGGTGCTGGTGCTGGGGCTGCTGCTGCCGGTGTGGGAACATTCCGACGAAACTGTTTGATGGCCTTAAACATTCCCGTGATGCCAAGGATATTAGCTTTAGCTTTAGCTTTCGCTTTCTCCTGCCTCACACGCTCAGCTTCAGCTTCACGTTGAGCACGACCCTCACGCTCCAACCTTGCACGCTGAGATTCCACCGCTGGGCGCCCGGTATCCAAAGGATCGACATCATCATTAAGGTCTTCATGATCCGTATACGTGTGATCCGTATATGCGTGATCCGTATGTGTTTGATGCGAAACTGACAATTGACGGAATTTTTTGGTTGCCTTCAATACTCCCGTGAGACCAAGGAGCCGAGATCTTGCAAGCTTACTTCGCATACGTCGCTCAGTTTCAGCTGCAAGGAAAGCACGCTCAGCTTCAGATATATGCTTGTGTTGAAGCCGCCCAGCTTTTGCACGCCGATCCTGTTGTTGTTGCCTGGCATCCCCGTGCCAATCCTGTGAATGTCTGGCATCCTCGCGATCACGGTAATCTAGGGAGTGCCTGGAATCCTCACGCCGATCTTGTGAGTGCCTGACATATACATCCTCACGCCGAGGATGATGATAACCAGGGTCTTCTGTATCCGTAGCTTCGGGGCGTGGAACTGCTTGACGGAACCGTTTAACGGCCTTGAGCATTCCCCTGAGGCCAAGGATATTAGCTTTCGCAACTTTTGAACGCCGCTCCTGGTCCACACGCTCGGCTTCAGCACGTTCGGCTTCAGCACGTTCGGCTCTAGCACGTTCGGCTCTAGCACGCTCGACTGCAGCACGCTGGGCTTTATCACGCTCGGCTTCGAATTCAGCTTCGTCGTACGCGTAGTCAACCTCTGAATATTGATCCCCTGAGTATCTGGTTTCATCACGTCGCTCAGTCCCTCTATAAGAATCATAATTCTGAAATTCTTCTTCCTCTTCTTCATCGGTAACTGTCGGGCGTGGTGGAACCATTCCACGAAACACTTTGGTGGCCCTTATCACGCCCGTGAGACCACGAATCCGAGCCCTTGCAAGTCGGATACGCTCATCTTCAGCGACTTGACGTTCAACTTCAAGACGTTCAGCCTCGAAACGCTCAGCTTCAAAACGTTCAGTTTGAGTAAAACCAGACCATGTGCGGGAAACGGGAGGTTTGATAGCGTGGTGCCAAGGTTCGACTAAAGCGACGTTTTCGTTGATCCATGGATGCTCAAGTGCTCTGGCGGCGGTTAAGCGGAGGGTTGGTTGAGGGACAAGGACGCATAGTATGAAGTCCTTGAATATGGAGGAATATGCCAATTTGCCATTCGCTGATCTTGCAAGAGGAAAGTCTCTCTTTCCATCGCAAAATTCTATCAACTCCCTTATGTTTGTATTACTTGTAGTACTCTTGGTGCTCCGTCCAGAGTTGCCATAGGTTATCCCGCTGAACATCGCGCTGTCATCGTTATTGACTGCGTTATCTTTGTCATTCTGGGTACGGGTATTGTTCGTGGGCGCAGGGGCGCAAAATGGTATTGATCCTGTCATGATCTCATGGGCGATGGTCCCCAAAGCCCACATATCGACAGCTTGACTGTACTCTTCTTCTGGCCCCAAATTAAGCAAATTATAGACCTCTGGGGCGATATATTTGCTTGTGCCGATTGCGGTCCTCATCACACTGTCCTGGCTCGTTGATTTCGCAATGCCGAAGTCCGCAAGCTTCAGCCTTAGAGGTGATGTCGAAGCCACAAGTACGTTCTAAGAATGAGAAGTTATGGTTAGCATTAGCAATTATGTTTCTACAACCGTAGGAGGGGGTGAATAGCAAGATGTGGAAAGACAGACCTGTGGCTTCAGGTCTCGGTGACAGAAATCATGTTGGTGCATTATCACAAGAGCCCCCAGAATTTGCCTAACAATTGTTTTACAGTTCTCCTTTGCCAGCGCTGGGTCATCCTCCATGTATGTTGATAGGTCGCCTGCGGAGATATATTCCATAGCGATAAATACGGTACCACTGTTATCTGTGGCCTCGTACCATCCATAGAAATCAACAAAATGATCTTTATGCTATAGACAACAATAGGTATCAGTTAGTCAACGGATTCATGGACGCCATGGTATTAGACTATTACCTTTCGCAGGGTTATCAGCGCATTCAACTCCCTCTTGATGGCCTTTATATCGTTCATGTGAGCGCTCCTGGTGATTGCTTTTACCGCACGAACCGAGTTCCTGGCATCTTTACTTCTTTGGAGATACACATCTCCGTATGCCCCGCCCCCAAGCCTTCGTTCCTGAACCCAGACCTCATTATAACCGTTAATCTTGTGTGTCACAGTTGTATTGCTAAGCGTAGCGTCGTATTTGAAAGTTTGGAGTTTGAAGTTTGAGTCGTTGGCAGCTAGTGATGAGGGTTTCTTAGATAGACCTAGACTTGTCCGCGAGGAAAAATGGTCTACCGACGATAGCGCCGGGCTCGACACCGGGGTTGACTGGCGACTAGACGGGCGACTTGCGTGACGGCTTGACGGGTGATCTGATGGGCGACTTAACGGGCGATCTAATGGGTAATCGAACGGGCGGTCTAACGAGCGATCTAACGGGCGACCTGACGTGCGATCTAACGGCCGATCAGACGGGCGATCGCGCCCAGACGGGCGTTCTGACGGGCAACCTGATGAGCGATTTGATGGGCGACTTGGGGAGCGCTCTAACGGGTGATCCCGCCTTGTCCGGTGCGCCTCGACCGCCGGAGGCATTGGCGGTGCAGGTCCATAAGGCATGGTGGTGGCCTTTCGATTTTCAGAATCGGGATGTGAGCTTCGCTTGAAGAGTAATTGCCACCTGGTGGGGTGTCCGCTCATCTCTGGTTTATTCAGATGAATAAATGAGATGTAGTTATCGAAAGCTTAGTGAAGGGGGGTCTCTTTTATTTAAGCTGGCGAGTATTCGAGTGCGTGGCCCTGGGGTATGTATGTGTATCTACACCTGGTTCTGCAGTATATGTAAGGAAATGTACCTGTTTTCGTCCAGCTCACGCCAGGGAGGTAACATGTGCCTGGAATTGTGGGAAGGAAATTGGTACCTACGTCTCTATCAATGCCCTACTCAATTCTCTGCTCGGATCTAGCCAAACTCACTGAAGTCCCTTTAGGCGTTCGGGAGGGGAAGAAGGGCCATATAAACCGTCACTATGTGAGGAGAGGAGATAATGTATCACAGGCTAGATCGAAAAATCTATCGTCCTCTTTAGTTCAACATTGCAATTAGAGCGTTTTGGAGAAGACCCCATCTTGAGCTTTCGAGCTAAACCTTTGAGCTATCCACACCAGGAGGATATCGATCGCCAACAGCTCAATGCTTGGGCCCAGAAGTAGTTGCAGATTTGTTCTGCGATTGGCGGGAGAGTGAGAGATCCGGGTGAGACGGAATATCGATAGAGGGGGAGGATGTGGAATAGTGTGGCTGACTGTGGCTAAATGTGGCTTAGTATGTACCTAGGTGTCAAAGAGTAGGTAGCACAAGCTGGAAAATTCAATATTCCCTTACATCATCGAGCAGTACACTCTGAAGGAGAGCGCGTAAATTGTTCAGACAGCTCGTTAGTGCTGTTTCAGCCTAGCCAAGCTTCACTGAATTCTGCAATGCACGCAAATGCAATGCGCTTGACGTGTACAGTGGATGGCCAGTCATCATGGACCTTCATTCGAGAATGCAGTGGGTTCAGCTATCACTATCGATATCATGAATTGTCAACCATATAGAAAAATCCCGTAGAAGGTGGATGTCGCGGTACGTTCAATTCCACATGACTTGGTTAATACATGTAGGTATACAACTGGTATCTACTATGTACGAAAGCCTTGGCATCCGAGTGCCTGTTAAATGTGTGCTCGTGTGCTCATGACCGCCGATATTGCATAAAATATAAAAGATCGCCCAAGTCCATCTCCTATATGTCATGCAATAGCGGCCATATTCGGAAAACGTTACGAGTATTGGTCACAGCTGCATAGAACATCACTCGAAAATAATTGTGATGGGCGCCAAGACCCCCTTGTTCAATCATCTTCAAACATTGTGATCAGAACCATGCATGCAACTTGTATGTATGTATGCTTAGATCAATCAGGCGCGATGACTCAGTGTCTCGGTTGAGCTGGAAATGGTGTAAAGATCGAGAGTCCATAACAGCCTCTTATTCGCGGAGATGAATAGGCAAGTCTGGAAACGCACTTTGTTACTTAGCACTCCATCAAAAGAAACTAAACGTATCCCACCTGAGCTAGATTAGCTCACCACGTCAGAGATGTGCGTAGAAACCTCAATCTGTGAAATGCTGCTGAAAAGAATATTCAGCACTCTTCTAAATCTTCGGTGCAATTTTTGCCCGCGCGTATTTGAGACTTCTCATTGAATCGTTTTTCAAGGAGGATGTATGTGGTTTAATAGAGATAAGTATATCCTTTGGGCGGGCGGGGCTCTCAAAGTTGCAGCTTTCCTGTTTGAGAAAAACGAAAGCCCTATTTAGTAAACACTAAAATTTAATGATTAGTTCTATGGCTATTATAATCTACAAAAAGAAAAGCTGAGATTGCATGAAATACGGTACCTAGAGTATGTAGAGTACTGTACTCGTATTGTCCTGACGTTTGTAAAAGGAACCACTATTGCATACCATACAAATACGCGCCAAATCCACAATTTAGTATGGTATGCAATAGCGGTTCCTTTTACAAACGTCACGAAAGTACGAGTAGAGTAGCTAGAGTACGTGGGTGCACGGACCGGACTGCGAGTTTTATCAAGCGAGTTCACCAGGCACATGGAATGAGTGTAAGACATTCTCGCATTCATAAACAACCGGCCGCTAAAGCAGCAGCCAAAGGTTATTTGTGTGGGAGTTGGGTGTTGGTCGGTACGTAGTGCACTCGCTAGTATAAAAAGTTTGAAATGTAGAATCCAATGTAGCGGGGGTAATTACAGAGCAGTCTGTGAACCTTGCGATAAAGTAGAAACTTGAACAAATGTGTGTTTAAACGATCGAATAAGAAAGAAAATAAACAAAGAGTAGATGTACATACGTATAGACGCTATGAGAGAAGATCAGAACATTTCCGGTATTCACTATATGTATTTCTATCAATACTCGTTCAACCTTATCAGACCTAGTCCGATAATTACATGTATTCTAGCTCAGGGTCCCACCTGACTACAAGTACCTACGGACTTCTAGTAGGATAGTGGGCTTTCACCCATTTTCTCGGTGAGGGCAGAGGTCACCCTTATGGTAAAGTATTTTGGATGTGTAGCGGCAATATATGGAAGGTATGTATCTGGAGAACAAAATCGAAGGATTCAAAAAAAAAGAAATCACTTTCGCTCTCAGCGTTTGTTCATCTGGATAATCAGATGACTTGAAGTTCTAGCAGCTAATGGCCAATGAAGAAGCCATCCCGTGAATATTCTGATCGAAGGCGTTCAAATCTTGCATAGCAACGGCTCACCACATTAAACTCTGTAGAACCTGGCTGGGTCGGTTCGGGGGGGGGGGGGGTGGGGGGGTGAGAAGAAAACCTTTAAACAGGATATCGATATCTGAAATGGCTAATGGTGCGGCCCCGACTTTCCTTTTGGCATTTTTGGGAGATATTGTGGCTTTGTTTAATCAATTGAAGTGTGAGAGTCGCAATTAAGAGTAGACCCCCCGGGGGGTCCCATAAATCACATTTGGATGTCCACATGAAACTTCCAAACCTGAGATCATATGAGAGTTAATCTATACGACCGGATGAGGTATGTTTATTGCTGAGATGCTTTTTGTGATGCGGGCGTTTGTGCAGCTATTTGAGTTGGATAGCAAACAATCGAGTAAGTGCTGAATCCTGGATACCCGGTTGACATATATAGAGTTCAAGTCGCTCCATCTCTATCGTTATGCCTGCTGGAGATCATAATTTTCCATATGCACCGGTAATTAACGCCTCAAACTGATCATGAGATATATGCATGATAGAAATACTAATTCTGGAGGATATCAGGCTATCAGGAATTCTCCGCTGATATTAGGCAAGCCATATTCTGGGAATGATATCGATATTGCGGCGTATAGAGGCGTAGAATAGAGGAGAAGTTAACCGCCTGAGGCTAAACATCACCAAGTTCTAAACATTGAATTCTACAGCACGATGAAGAGTGTCCAATAATTTCTTTAATTCCTTTATAAATGACAGGTAGTCGGTGCTCCCGCTTTGAAAACATCGATTAAACTTATGGAATTCAGTGCCTAGGTAAGGAGTTGAAAAGGCCAAGGAAAATGGGTTGTCCAACTTGGTGAGATGTGTGGCAGGCTGATCGGTATCCGGAAATATCTGGCATTGCTTACTCGCAACAGGCTTGAAGTACCTGAAAATGTAGCTGCAGGGTTTTGGTGTATTTTTGACTTCTACTCCAATGGCAATTGCAGATTAGGGCTTGCATTTTCGGTACTTGTTCCTTGCGGCGAGTACGTATTACTCTAAAGTATCGATCGACACGCGCTTGCCGATCAAGCTGCGAGTCTTGGGGTATCACTCGGGAGCCTGGTCAAATCTGCTGTTAATCTCGTCTGATCAAAGGTTTCACGGCGAAAATGAGGTATCAAGAGAGGTCCTCCTATCAAAGAGTTGTGTAATGATCTCTCTTCCGAGCCCTCCTATGGCTCTGGAACCCTTGATCGACCTTTTTTTATGTGGTTAGCGAGTTGATCAGGGTTAGGGTTAGCGGGGACACAAACAACTCCCCTTCAATACAAAGCCCCAGGAAAGAGCTTCAGGAAAGAGCCGTGCGTAAATCATTGTAACAGAACAGTGCTTACCTGGCCAATCTGCTGCTCGATAATTGTTTTGAAATTGGATATAGCTTTTTTTCTATCTATAGACATTTGCATCAGAACTCCCATAGTCTATAGGTTATCGATTTTCTCTCTGCAGCTATCTTTGGGAGGGAAGCCACGAAAGAAATCTTATGATTGCTTCAATAATGTTAAAGATACAGATCGTATACATACAAACCACAATTCATAATACGTATGGGGGGATCCGGAGGTAGAGATCTACAGACCGGAGAGGTGAAACTGTTTCAGTAGAATCGGGCAAAAGGAAAAAAAGGCTGGTTCATGGGTAGACTTCTAGTACTATAAAGATCTCTATCAAACTTTCCACTATGGAATGAGAAGTCTATTGACTGGTTGAAACAAGTCTTATCCTTCATGTGACCCCTACCAAGCCTCCATTAGATACCTTCACTTGCTATGTGAAATCTCCGCCACTAAATATACTTAACCACCCTTAAGCATAGTTCTATAGAGATAAAACTACCACGATTAGATTTGTAAATAAGGATTCAATTGTATTAGTGAGTCATTACGGAGTAGAGGAGAAGGCTAGCTTTCGCATCTGGACTTTGTTGAAATTCAAAAGCGAGAATACATATATTATTTTCTTGTATCTCGCTTCCTTCTGAGTACTTTACTAGATATGTATTGGATCTTTTAATCTAGTAGTTCACCTTATATATAAAGTGAAATGCCATATATCTTTGAATTACACGATGTTTTTTTAGCTGGGTCCTAGTGTAGTCCATGAGCCAGCTCGAGTCTAGCCGGGATATAAGCTCGAGCTGGCTCGGCTTGTGGGAGGCAGAGGCTCACAAGGCTCGAGCTTTGGTGACAGGCTCATAAACTGACTCGAGCCTGTGATCAATGATATAAAAAACAGGTTATCCGTAGAACAAGTCTAGTAAAATAGCAGATATAAGCTTCATTTCATGGGTTAATACTGTGAAAAAGATTAATTATTCAAGTGAACACTCTTGTGGGTAGAAATCCCCTTTTTGCTTCCTTTATGGCTTCTAGAGCCTAGTTCAGAGTGAGCAAATTGAGCTTGAGGTAAGGCTCGAGCCTTAGAGAAAATGGCTCAAGCCGTCTCAGGCTCGCTGGAGGGTGAGACTCACTGGGCTCGAGCCGAAAGTTCGAGGTTAAAGCTCGAGCCAGGCCGGCTCATGGACTACACTACTAGGTCCACCCATAAGAAAGCGAGGATTAGGGTTAAGTGTAATGTGTTTGAAACTGATCCAATAATGTAGCAGAAGATACAGAGGAAAGGATCTTCACCCAAGAGCTATTACCAACCGTTTTGGAATCAGTATAGAATGTGTTAACATCAGCAAGCCTGCAGCCTTCATCAGACACCCGAGGCGCTCAGGGTGCTCAGGGCACTCGGTAGGTAAACTACGTCTCCAGAGATACGGCAAGTGCTCCTGTTGAGTTCTGGCGTATGGTTGTCCGCCCCTGCGCACACTAGTCCGCCCAAAGTGCCCCGACACCTAATCCTAGCGCTCGTCGCAACCCGGACGTCAGTTCGGTTGCCAGAGAATGCCAGTTGCTTACTTGTATATCCTGACTGCTACTGGAGCACTCCCGACTACTCCTGCAGCACTCCCGACTGCTCCAGCGGGCCCTGAGATAGAATAATTGCCCTGACCCCTCCTGACTTTGCCGGATCGGGTGCTTTGAAACCTGGTTCACGCCCGACGTACCGATTCCTATATGTCCGCACCCCATTCTCTCCAGGCATACACCTCTCTACCGTATCAGCCTCTGGTCTTCACAATTCTACCATGAGATTACCAAAACATCACTCGCACGACGATCTCTACTGCCTCCAGAGCACTCGCGACTGCACTTTTAGAATTGGTCCATTCAACACCGTGATCCTCCACCTAATACTAAAACAATATGCTATTTGACACCCTAACGAACCCTAATACAATATACGGAAAAGAACAAATCCCCCACTATCTTCCTTAGCACTCGCGATTGTTGTACACATCCTTACTCCTCCCCCTTTGTATTCTCCCACTATAGGTAATTCGGGCTCCTCTTCTTCCTCCTCCCCCTCCTCTTCAGTGTCAACGCCACGAAGTTGGGCATTAATCACTTCGTCCTGGGCACTGTCGGAACCAACCCGACCTTTTGGAGCACTTGTGGGTATTCTCCGAGCATTTCGGAATGCGGCAAGATCCGCAGCCAGCGCTTCATCGTCCTCGCTAAAACCCTCCTCCGGTATCACCTCAATAGTTACCCCCTTTTTATCTCGTATCTATTAGGGTTAGCATTTAGAATACCACTCGCATTACCGGCATCTAGAAGTATCATACCTTTTCTCGAAGGTTATCTTTGATTACCTCCAAGGTGGCCTCCTGGTTCAATTTACTTCTCCCCTTCCAAGTGTTGCTCATCCTGTTGAACGTTTCTACTCGAGTTTGGATGTCAGCTCAGCAATCCCATATAGCCCTAGGAGCATCCGCCATTGCTCCCAAGGCACTCGCCATATCAACGTGGGCATCGGGCCATACTTACTCACGACACTCTCATTCTGCGACTGAAAATTATCAGGCTTCAAGTAATTCCCTGTTGACAACGCCCAAGTGCCGTGCCAGATCGCCGTCGATATCAGGCAAATAAGGGTAGTGGTTATCCACTGTAGAAATTCGGGATCCCTAACCCCTCGAATTCTTACCGCATCGAAGTATTTAAAATACAATATATGGATAATTTCAGGAGCCAGAAAGCGCAGTTGGTAGGTCTAGAATCTGTCAGTGGCTATCCCGAGTGCTCTCTGGGCATCCATCATACCTCGTAATGCTCTTGCGGGCTCAAGAAACGATCATTCTTCAAAAGGTATTCCACCTGGGCCGCCCTTGCCTCAGGCCCCACAAGATTTCCAAGCCCATATATTGTAGAGTCTGTCAGGCCCCCTTTCACCTTGTGCATCAAGTTGGAACGGACACGGGAGTGCAGACTTCTGAGCTATTGTTCTCAATTATATTTCCAGAGCACTCGTAATCTCTCTGGGGGCACTCGTAATCCCTTTGGGGGCACTCACCTGTTTAATAACAACCTCATCAAGGTCTACTTTACACTCCACTTGGTGACTTGCAGTTGCCCACATGCTCACTACCACTATCGAAAGTCTTGCTGCAGGTGGAAAGGGCTCATATAGAAGAGTATGCTACCCGATTAACATGCTACACCCCTTCTCAATTCTCTGAGCCTGCACTGACAGCACATTTGCACTCCTAGAGTTAGGGACCACAGACCTCCAAGTCAATTGGCTCGAAGGAATATCACCAGTGTTCTCAAAGACGTCGTGAGTATCCTCCGGAATACTAATCTCGCTTCCCGGAATCTAAATACCATCACTTTCTGGCATCGGAGCACTCTCGTCCTCCTCCCTAGATGAGGGAATGTACTCGAATTCGTAGACTCTTTGCGATCGACCTTGACCGTGAAGTTGGCTTGAAGGAATCTGATGACTGCTCACTGGGATGTCGGGAGTGCTCTCTGGGATGCATTCTGGCTGGGTGCTGGAGTGGGTGCTGCTCTCCCTTGTTTACGTATTACTTTCGCGCCCCATCGAGTTCTCCTCTGAATCGTGGGCCACTAATACTTACATGTTAAAAAGCATCAATGAGCGAGATAGAGTCGAACCTGTACCACGTCCACCGATACGTCGGAAGAAGCAATCACCTCCGCTACCATGCCAGTTGGTTTCCTCCGAGCATTGCCCACTGATCTGGCAGTAGTTGGTTGAATTGTATGAGGTCTCTTTCCAACAGTCTGACACATCTGGGTGGAAGATTGGGGGGGCTTGAGGTTCATCCTCCGGTTCATCCTCATCCCCCTCAGAGCTCTCATGGTCATTCTCCGGAGCATCATCATAGTCTGAGTGGCTAGTATCAACTATTTCTTCCATCTCAGGCGCCTCAATTGCCTCAGGCTCCTCCTGCGCTTCAAAATTGTCAGTATGATCCGTGGGGAGATGAAATTCTACCCTCCGAGGAATACTCCTCCCAGTCGGGGTTTCGGAAGAACGGAGAAGACCCTTCCGAGCTATTTGGATTGCGGTGGTCGATTGACTACTCCGAGTGCGGGCTGGTAGTGGAGTCAATGGTCGGTAAGATATCTCAGACTCATCAGTCTCTCCATCCTCTTCAGGTCGTGATGGGAGTCATGGGTGCTTTGGTGCAGGAGGTGCTGTACTGGAGGAGCACTTGGTGGGAGCCATTCTGATGACTGGTAGGAATATCTGCAGTGCTCTAGAAGCACTCGTGATATCTTTAATTAGAAATCAATTCTTGGCGAGAAAATTTGCGCCGCTAATCTTCATACGGTAGGGATCATCCGGTGTTACCGTTATTTCCGCACTCAACCGCATCATTTATCATCACTCGTTTTACTGCACTTTCTGAAGCGGTAACGAGTGCTCTGAGAGCAATCAAGGAGTTTGATTCGACTTTGAAATAAAAGCAATGCAATTACTACCTGGACTAATCTAATCTAATCTAATCTAATCTTATCCGGTATAACTCATCCATTGATATACAAAGGGAAACCCAAAACACCAAATCGTACCGCACCTCAGCAGCTATCGCGAGTGCTCAGAGAGTAATCCTAACAACTATTAAAAGGTTAGTGACAATTCCGCAGGAAGGGAAGTTAGAGATTATACCAAAGGGAACTAATGATGCCCGCCACCATCACCACCACCACCACCACCACCACTATCACCACTACTACCACCTCCACCACCTCCAGCATCAGCAGCTGGGAGTGCATCAGCAGCTCTCTTGGCTGCTATCCCGGCAGGTGTCCAGATCGTCCCCTGTAAGAAGTTTGGGTCAGCAACCCTGACACCCAAAGGATACTTCCTAAGTTATTTGGGGTCTAAATCGTCGATAGCATCCTGCTGTCTATCGCGACGCCTAACAAGAGTCTGAATTAGCCTTTGATTACTAGTATCAGTTCTAGGCATATAAACCCTCAGTCCTTTGGCATTTATTCGGTGCTTTACCTCCTCGTAATCCGAATCCTCTGCAGGAATATCGATCACGCTATAATCATCTTCCTCAACATGAGGGAAAGCTGGGTTCAACGGAGGGGATTCTGCACCACCCAGGTTAGCACTCACGCATGCTCTGTGGAGGACCGTCAATATCCTCCGAGGCCTGGCATTGCTGTTCCACAACCAACCTTCGAGCTCCTCTGAATCCGTAATTTGTACCTCCACTGGCCGAACGGGAGGAACAGCTGCCGGGGGGACGTTCTCAATTGCTCCCCAGATAGTCCTTACTGCTCTGCCAGGTGCTGTATACTTCAGGATCAAGTTGCATAACTCGGGGAAGGCTATCTTGGTCAAAGTTCCGATAAATGGAGGTTGGTTCAGGGGATCATTCCAGTCATAAGTAGGTGGTGGGACGAGGATAAAGAATGCACCTATAGCATCGGGGTCCACTATGGAAACCATTATGAAAGGTCGCACGAGCTCTGTAGGTGCTACATGCTCTTTCCCTTTGCGAGAGCGTCTTCTGGCTGCCTTACCACCGCCGGCATCATCATCATCACTATCACTGGCAGCATCTTTGAACTGACGGTCTCCCTGTCCCCTTGATAACTTATCCTTCATACCAACAGTGGCGATGAGCCACTGTAGAGCACTCGCCAGTGCTCTACGGGTATCGGAGTCACTCCCAGTCCAAATTAGCAGAAAATCATTGAGGGAGGGCAGGTTAATTAAATAAAGGCATAGGGCATTAAACACAGGCAATCCGGAGGTGTTTTTATCGACCCAACCTACATTTTGCATTTCTGCCTTTAGGCGGTTGGGGATGCTGGTGTACACTTTAGGTAGGTTGAGTACATCTAAATTCATTTTCGCTTTGCTTGCTTGAGTCATCTTAAATGCTCTCGAGCTCGAGGATATCTCTTGAACACTCAGGGATGTCTCTTGTACAATCGGCGATGGCTAAGGTCTAATTCTTCTCTGTCATACTGGTGAGGGGTGGTCTATTAGTTCGGATGGGCTTGCAATAGAAAACAACCGAGAGGGGCATCGGGGCTTGAATGGAGAGGTCTCCGGTGCAATAGCATGCAGTGGAGCACTGACTGGTGCTGATGAGGGAGTAGTAGAGCCTGCTGGGCCTGTTGAGCGGCCTGTTGCTGAGCCTGTTGCTGGGCCTATTGCTGCTGGGCATGTTGAGTGGACTGAACTAGACTTGGACTGAGTGAGAACTTGACCTGGGACTATTATACCCATTTCTGATGGGGTGAACTCAGGGTTAAGGTTAGCCCCCCATCACCAAAAACAGGGAGACCCCTATAGTATGCAGTTCTACGTGCCGTACAGTCCCCTTCAGGCACTTCTCCTTTGATATATAGGGGGCGTACGGTTGACTTGCTTTTGCCTCCTAGAACAAGCGTCGTGAGGCGGTTGTTCTACCTGTATGGATGCATTGCGTTCCGACCCAACGCAGATTTGCCCGCACAACACATACAAATTCGCAAGGCTTCAGTACCCTATCGGCTACAGCGCGCACCTCCACAGTCCGCACTTTCATAGGCCGCAGCTCCACAGCCCGTATCTCTACCACCGGCTCCCCGCGAACAAATCTAGCACCACCACATGCACCAAATTGACACCTCCGCCAGCACCAAATCAAGCATCAAGGCTGCAGCGATTCATGCACCAAACAGGCAGCGATTCTGCTTGAAATCATGCATCAAATAGGCAACGATTATACCTCCAAATCATGCCCCAAATAGGCAACGATTCTGCTCCAAATCATGCACCAAACAGGCAGCGATTATGCACCAAATGATTCAACGATTCTGCAATGAATAGGGCATACAACGACAGGTATTTGCACGCCTCTGCCACCATATCGAGACATCGCCCCCTCCCACCACTACGGCCTGCAGAACTGTCGACACCTGAAAGGAATCAAGTGAAGCGTAAATAAGGTTAGCTAGGGTTAGGTTTAGTTAGGTTTCTAGTAGTGGAATGTCGGACAGGATTTTGAGGTTGCCCGGGAACTGTCGCCCCACAATTCCGGGCTCCGTGGCTATGGGTCGAACAGGACGACCCGAGTCCATTCCCATCATCAGGTATGCGCGTACAGGGGGTCGTGGTCGTGATTGCGGGGGCGGAGGTGGTGGTTGGGGGCTGTTGAGTAGGGTAACTCACTGTGAGTTTTGGCAACCCGTCCTGGTTCACTCCCGGCGCCGCCACTCACCGGGCGAGTACAACGATCGATGACTGCATGGCATTGAACGCACCGTCTCGAGCCCACGATCATGACGGCGCTCGAAATTCAATGATGCCGCGTTTCCCCATCCTCTGCTTCGATGGAATACATATATTTCGGATTCTGAACTCCGGATTACCGCATTGGGCGAATCCCACTATTTGTCTCCGCTGTCTTCTTACGCTCTGGGATACTTTACTCCAGGTCACGGCTTTACTAAGTTTCAACGCTCGTAACCCTAACTACCCACATCCAGGTTCCAACCACCACCAAATACACATTGATGTATTTCATTTTTACCGAAGATTGTATTTTGTACACATAATTAAACCAGATTTGAGCGCTCATAACCCTAACTACCCACATCCAGGTTCCAACCACCACCAAATTCACATTGATATATTTCAGATTGCCGAAGGTTGTATTTTGTACACGTAACCAAACCAGATTTGAACGCTCATAACCCTAACTACCCACATCCAGGTTCCAACCACCACCAAATACATATTGATATATTTCAGATTACCGAAGGTTGTATTTTGTACACGTAACAAAACCAGTTTCAACGCTCGTAACCCTAACTACCCACCACCAGGTTTCAACCACCATCAAATTCACATTGATGTATTTCGTTTTGACCGAACATTGTATTTTGTACACGTCACCAAACCAACTTTCAATGCTCGTAACCCTAACTACCCATAACCAGGTTCCAATCACCACCAAATACACATTGATCTACCAACAAAATCCGCTTTCAACTCTCGTAACCCTAACTACCCATAAGCAGGTTTCAACCACCACCAAATACACATTGATGTACTAACAAAATCCGCTTTCAACGATCGTAACCCTAACTAGCTGTAAAAATATGGCATTGCGAAATCGGTTATGTATGGTAATTACTCATGTATAAGGAATGACTCATAGTTGGAATAAGGAGGCTTAGCGCTAGGATTATGTAATCAGGGGATCACGTGGTACTAAGAACTATATGTATATAAGGAGCAACAAACTCCCACAGTTGTCGCTGGAACTCAGCGGCGCACTAGTATCTTCTTCACACTATAAACATAGTCCTCACAAAGGTCACGTGTTCAACCCTCCTCAAGTCGTCTATTCTCCCACACTCCAATTCACTGGTTATAAGCCAGGGTTCTGCCAAATAGAATCCGCACTACACCATCGCCACCTCGCTTAACTCAACAACACTTCATACAACATCATGCCTTCAGGTGGAGAATCGTCATCCAAGGCTGCTGAGACTAAACCCTCAGAGACCACAGCCACCAGTAACATTCGTCTCAAGTTTGATAGACTCCCTAAACTACATGGCAATCCAACTACCAAACTTGGGCGAGTGCCTGGAGGATAACGTTCGATGCTGTAGACTGGTGGGAAGCGTTGAGCATCGAGAACCCTACCGAGAATGACACCGAACTCAGGAAAATCGAGATAAAGAAGGCTCGTAAACAAATGCACAGCCTTCTCATCTCTGCTGTATGTGAAGAAATATAACCAACAGTCGTCTTTGCCGAAAATGCATTCCATGCATAGAAGGCGCTCAAAGACCTCTACGATCATGTCTCACTCAACACCGCGATCACCCTCCTCAGCCACGTCCTAGATACGAAGATGCAAGAAGGTGGATCACTGAACGAGCATCTCGCGACTTTCGATGCGAACTGGAATACTCTCAAGTCCAGATGCCAAAGCGCAGACCACAAACTCGCTGAGGCTCTCCTACCCTTCACCAAATCCAACGAAGCCATAGCGGCATTCCTCCTAAGCTCGCTATCCAAATCGCTGAGCAACGTCGTCGACAACATCCAGACCAAACAGGATATTACCTATGAAGACGTACGCCAACGACTACAAAACCTGAATGAGGTAGCCCCTCAAACAGGGAACAAAGTACTCCATACTAGGAGTACTACAAGCGACAAGGAATGCACCTGGTGCAAGAAAAGGGGCCAGCCTTACAAAGCCTACGAGTACACGGATATCACGGGGACTATAGGCGATGGACTATGATGCCAAGGATTACAACCGAAGCGAGAACGTAGTAGAAGAGATTCGTGACTATGGACTATGAGGTGGTTCAATCCTGATCCGAGATCCAAGATGAGCCCTATGACGTAGCGTAGAACAAAAGTAATATTCGTGGAATAAATACAGAAGAAGAAGAAGAAACTTATATTGCTTTGAAGTACAAGACTTATCGCACGCCGACCCAACCACCTCAAACACGAACCGAACAAAAAGAAAGAAAGGAAAAACAACAAACGCAAAACACAAACGAACAAAACAAGAACAAAGCAAGCACAAACACAAACAATAACAAGGAAATTCCAGAACGACACTTCGGCCAGAAAACCCAACGACAAGGAGAAATAGCATATCTCAGCGGACTCGAGCGCTGGATCCATCAAGACAAAATAAAACAAAATTAAAGAGTAAAAGGAAACCACCCTTCCTAATCCCGTTCCTGATCATTTTCTTCCATCCCCTCTTCCAGGTCCGCCTCCGCCTCCGCCGACTCGTACCATTTCGAGAGTTGAGATTGTTTTGCAAATTGTAGGATGAGGTCCGTTCTCAGGTTTGTAAACATCCAGTTTTCCCAGGTCATCGCTCCGGGGATCTTCTCTATCAGAGGGGTGCGGATTCGAGCCCACGCTGGGCATTCCATAAGTATGTGTTTCGCCGAGTTTTCCATACCACACTGGCATGGTTCGGGGTCTGTATGTACTGCGTGTTTGTCGATTCGGGTGGTTTGGCACCGGATTCGAAATACCTTTTTTGCTTCCGTAAGGGTAAGTTTCGCTAACTTGGGGGGGGGGCGGAATTCCCCCCGGTGGTGGTAGTTCGGTATTGATTGTGTGTTCCATTCTTCCAACAGGTGGTCGCGTAGTAGTTTATTTTGGTTCCACTTATCTCTCGCATTTCCGGGGGTCTGGTATGGGAGTAGTAGGGAGGCGATTCGGTGTAGGCCTGTTCCTTTGATATTTGCTTCTCTGTATGGGAGGAGCTCGATCAGGGATTCGTTGTTGGGGTGGGTTGCCTCGGTGCAGAGTATTCTGGTTCCGTACTTTCTTGAGCGATATGTCAGGAGATGTTCTAAGGGGGGTAGGCCTGCTTCTCGGAGGAGTTTAGCTCTTTTGGTCCATCGTGGTAGGCCGGTGATGATCCGGGCCGCTTCATTATATAGTGGTTCGAGGGATCTTATAATGTGGTCTGCGCCAGTCCACCAAGCCTCGGATCCGTAGAGTAGGCTCGGGAGGAAGCCTTGTGTTATAATGTGATGGATTGTTTTAACCGTTATGCCTGGCAGGCGGGCTGTGTAACGAATCTGGTGGAGGGCTTTGAGGCCTTTTGCGATCGCTGCTTCGATGTGGGGCCGGAAGGAGAGGGTCGGATCTATCCAGACTCCTACATATTTCAGCCTTTCCTTGGGGTGTATATTGATGTTGTTAATTTTGACCGGAAGTCGTGGTTGTTGTGTGGATGATGTGGTGGGCCGGAAGAAGATCAGGTCGGATTTATCCGGGTCGTATTTAATTTGGAGTTGCTCAGCTTTTATTAGTCTCTCTCTCATTCGTTCCTCCATTCTCTTGATTGTGAAGCCTGGTGTTTTGGATATTTGCACCAGCGCATCGTCATCGATGTAAGTAGTGTCCATCTCTTTCGGGCTGCTTGTTGGGTCCAGGATTACTCCAGCATAGATCATAAATAGCACCGGGGACATGGGGCTACCTTGCGGCACTCCAGAGTCATAGGGCTGTGGCTCTTCTAGCTCATGGTTGAATTGGAACTGTAGTTTTCTGCCTGTATTGAATTCCTTGCACCATTCTGTTAAGTAGGTAGGAAATTTTTGTTGTTGCATGATTTCCGCGAGGAGTAGGTGGTCGACGCAGTTAAATGCTCCTTGGATATCATTGGTTAGGATCGCTGGCCTGTCTCGCCGAGCGACTCCGGTACTGTTTTTCAGTAGTAGGTTTTGTTGTATTGGTGTTAAGGTTCACAGCAGGGCGTCGATTGCCGAGATGGTTGGTCTTCCTCCAAATTGATTCGCTGAGAGTGTGCCTAGAATTTCTCCAGCGGTGCAGAGTCTTTGGGCCACTATCTTCTCCAGGATTTTGCTGAAACATTGTAGAAGGGAAATGGGCCGGTAGGCTTTTGCTTCATGATAGTTCGCTTTACCGGGTTTCGGGATCGGGATACACTTAGCTATTTTCCATGCCGCTGGGTGTACACCGTGCCGGAGCATGGCGGAGAACATGTCTTGGATCAGAGTTGTATTTGCTTTGACTATTGCTTTAATAAAGGTGTAAGGAATGCAATCCGGGCCGGTCGCCGAGTGCGCTGGACAGGAGTCGATTGCTTTATTAAGTTCTTCGGGGGTGACTATGTCGAAGGTGTTGCTAAGGTCAAAAGAAGGGGGTCTAATGTTTAGGGGGGGGTGGTCGGGGGACGTCCGTTTTGAGGGGAAAAGTTGGGCTCTTAGAGCTTGACACTTCCCCGCAAACGTTTCTTCACCTTGTATTGTTGGTATGATTGTGTCTCTTCTTCTTCCTGCATTCAGGATTCTCCAGACCTCACTCCCTTTCGCCTCGTTCATCGTCTTTTCCCGCTGGTCCGCTTTTGCTTTCCGGATCATGACTGTCCATTCTCTGCATGCCTTCCGGTGCTCCTCCGCGTGGTTGGGTTTCTTTGTATTTCTCGCCTTCCCTTCTGCCGCGTTTACCCTTGCCTTCATTTGTTTCATTGCCTCTGACCACCAGGAGTTGGCTCTTACTCCTTCCTTCGAGAGTGGTGTTACTATAGTGATTGTTGCCCTGACCAGTTCTAGGAAGAAGTCGACGGTTTGTTCCGTATGTTCCTTGGTTTCCCATGCCTCTGCAGGGAGAGAAATGTTTGACATATGGTTCTCCAAGAGCTTCCAGTCTGTTTGTCGCCACATCCGTCTTGGTACGAATGGTGGTTTTTCCAAGTGTAAGTGAACGGAGGTTCTCCCGTGGTCTGAGCCCGCTCCATAGGGTTCAGTGCTCCATCGTAGATTATGGTCGAGAGTTGGGCCTTTTACAAATGTAAGGTCGATAATTGTAGGCCTTTTCCCTCTGTCTCTGGGGAAGTGCGTAAAGACGCCTGGTTCGTTCAGGAGGGTCAGTTTCTGTCGGGTTATCCATTGTTTTAGCCGTGCACCGTTGGCGCGGTCTGCTCGGATGTTGTTTCTGTATTCATGTGATGTTACTCCGTACCACAATTGGTGATGGCAGTTGAAGTCTCCCATTACTAGGCAATTGTCGAGGGTTTGGATTGTTTTTGCTATTTGGGCAAAGGGGCCACTTCGGCCTGGGGAGTATATATTTAGGATTTGGGTTTTCTTGTTTTGGATTTCTACCGTAATCGATACTATGAAATTATCGTGTGTGTAGTGGTGTTTTGGTTTGAGGTTGGCATGTTTGCGGACGTATGTTGTACATTTTGTATTGGTGTTGCTGGCCGTAAAGATATAAAAGAGATTTGATTCTGGTGGATATCCCTCTGCTGAGGTCCATGGTTCTTGTAATAATAGGAAATAAATACTAGAGTCTGTTTCCGCTTCTTCTACCGCCGCCTTGGTGATAAGTTCGCTCCGTGCACAATTGAGTTGGTGTGCGAGCGCGGTGGTTCGAGGCCTAAGCATTATTTGTCATGTGTTGGTCGTCTTCGGGAACGGGTGTGGCTCCGACTGGGGCGGTGGCTGGTACTTGAACTATCGGATGCAACTCTTGGATGGGTGCGGCCGGTAGGTCTTGAGCGGGTGGGGCGTTTTCCTTTCCTTTGTTGAGGAATCGGCGTTTGACTCTTTCGGGGCATGCTGGGTCGGAGGCCTTATGGATTCCTTTACAGTTCAGACATCTGATTGGGGTGTGAGTGCATCTGTATCCTCCCTGGCATTGATTGCATGGGTGGAAGCTGGTGAGATGGTCTCCGGCACAATGACCGCATCTCCCACTGTTTTTGCATTTCTCCTGGCGGTGACCGTATTCGAGGCACTTCGCGCATTGGGTGTCTGGGAAGGTTGGGAGGAAGGCCTCAATGTGGCAGCTTCGATTAAAGAGGGATAGGAACTTAACTCCTAGTGTTTCCATTGTAACTTGTCCTGGGAACGCGATGACCATTGATGAGTGGGTTTTCTCCATTCGAGTCTCTGCTCTGGAGATCCAGCGGGGAATCTGGGCAAGTTGGAAATTATCTCCATAATTGCTTCTAATTTCGGATGCTACCAGTTGTCCTGCCTCGACGCCTTCTCCGACCGTTGTAGGGATTCCGTGAATAAGGAACTTTGACCATTTGGAGTTTGCCCGGATAATGGCGACTGGTACTTGTAGGGTGAGGAGAGCCTCCTCAATTTCTTTGGCATATTCCATTGCCTTTGTTGCTGGGGTGACAAACTTTGTTTCCAGGATAAAGTTGTCCTTGGGTGTTCTCCTTGCTGAAATGAAGTGGCAGGATTCGTCCTGAATTCTTGCATTGACTAGGGTCCTGATCTCGGAGGGATTGACGTCGGATGGGGCAGTGGTTTCAACAATATTTCTCTGTTGATTTTGGTATATTCTGGCTTGAAGAGAGGGTCCGCTTTTGGCTTTGCGTACTTCTTTCTTCTCTCAACAACCTGGAAATTTCCTTGAGCAGGACTGGGTGCCGAGGCCACGGCGGCCCAGGTGCCTGCTTTCCATCCACGGGGTGGGGCTTGTTGGGGGGGTGCGGGTAGGGGGGCCTGAGGAGCTGCCTGAGGCGCTGCTTGGGGAACTGTTTGGAGGACCGCTGGAGGGGGCATTCTCTGTCCCTGCGGTTGTTGTGGTTTTCGCTGTTGTTGCTGTTGTTGCTGTTGATAGTTTTGTTGTGGTTGCTGCGGTTGTTGCGGTTGTGGTTGTTTGTTGAGGAGAAGATGGATCGCTGAGTGCATATTGGTAATCATATTTGTCTGCGCCTCGATTTGGTGCTTCAGTGTATCCACTGTTCTCCGGAGTGTAGTTGTTTGCTCTTCGAGGATTTCAATCCTGTCGGAGGGTGGGCAGATTCGGCTGGTGGCATGTCTGATGGCCCAGGTAATATAGTTCAGGTCCGTCTGGGTGTGAGTGTCCTGGGGAACAACGCTCGGGTAGAGGTAGTCAATTCTCGGTTGGTATGGGTCGTTGTAGTCGGATTCTGTTGCGAAGGTCGAGGAGAATTCCTGTTCTTGAGCTCCGGATGGGGTTGGGTCGGGAACCTGGGTGTTCCTGTTCTGCGAGGGGGCTGTCCCTTGCTGGGAAGACTGGGTGAAGAAGGATTGGAGCGAAGCTTGCTGCGACATAACTGAATGTCCAGTTCTTCTGGCGGCGTAGAGTGATGTTTCGGATAGGTTTCTTTTCCTTCCTTTCGGGAGGTCAAGGCTGGAGAATTCTTCGCTGGAAGCCAGTTTTCGTAGGTTTCTTTCGCTTGGAACAACAAAACGCGACCGTACGATCGGGGACGAAGTGGCTCAGCCTGGTATGGTATACCAGGGTAAACCGAGAGGAATAAAATAAAATGTTTTTAAAGCGAGGTTAATTGTCAGGGAGTTCGTGGCGAGCCTTAGCGAGCCGAATGAATACAGAAGAAGAAGAAGAAGAAATTTATGTTGCTTAGAAGCCGAAGCTTATCGCACACCTAACTACCCGACTACAACCTCCACCGACTAACCCGAAAGCAAAACAAAGTACAAAAACTAACTACCGCAGCTACAAGAACTACGTACATAAAATAAAAGTAAACGACGCACGAAGAGGGCGCAAATAACAAGTGGTACAGGTAAGCAGAATCTAAGCGACAACAAAGAAACCTCCCCGTAGTAAGAATGAACCCCAAACTTCTCCGTCAACTACATAAGCGAGCACAATCCTAAACGTAGTGTTCAATCGAAACGATATCATTACCAACGTTCCCGGTGTCATATCTGTGGACAAACCTTAACAGGACTGGGAAACCACGCGCACGAAGGCAGGAGAGGCCAACCGCCGCAGCGTCAGGGTGGAAGCGAGGGGGGGTGGGTCGAATGTGGGTCCTCGGGCATCTGGTTGTCAGGCAGCGAGGAGTTGAGGAGTGGTGACCGGTAGGTCAGATAAGAATGGGTGGGGTCGTCGGTCCCTGGAGCAACGGCTAAAGACTGTGCCCGAGTCGTAATTGAAGTAGTGTCCTCTGGAGGGGACATACAAAGAGGGTTGAGCCGAAGGCTCAGTAAGTATGGGGGTCGCAATCGAAGGTGCCGACCGTGTTGTGTTGAGGGTGGTCTCGGAGACCGGTTGGGTTGGGGTGAGGGGAGCGGGCCGCCTCGGGTAAAAAGGGTTGCCTGGTTAAGGCCGATAAAGAGGGGTAAGGTCACGGGACCTCGGGTAAAAAATTTGACGATAGTTTCGCGACCGAGAGGTCGCTAACTTCGCGGGCTGTCGAGCGCTTTGGCAGTAGGTTCTCGCTGACTGGAGATTACTGACAGTGTGCGTACCCAACATGTGGGATCACTCGTGCGATGAGTGAAAGTAAGGAGGGGCGAAGGCGGCTTTCGAGAGTAGCCGCTGGTTTGGCGAGGGGTGAACGGTGGACGCGTCCCGTGAGGGCACCGAACGAGCAAAGAATGGGGGGTGTCGAGCGAGGGAAGTTCAGGGACCGAAGCAATTCGAGAATCAGTATAACTCCATCTCGGGGGGGAAGAAATCCATCGCGAGCCAGAGGCGAGCGAATGAATACAGAGGTTGCGTAAAGAGAGAAGGAAAGAGAGAAAACAAATAAAAGCACGAAACAACACCCCCTTATATATCCAACGATAGTCCAATGATGACTAATACTTCCGCGTAACAGAAACAAAAAGAACATAACAGAATCCCCATTACAAATCCTAATTCCACTACACAATATCTCCTCGTCTCGTACCAATCTATTACCTGGCCGTAATACATAGCTGCCATTACAGATCACGCCCCCCTCTAAGGCCTACCTCCTGGTAGGCTTAGGCTTCCCTGGATAATGCTCGTGGAATCGTTTGACGATATCAGGTGAATGCTCAAGGTCCGATAGTGGTTGCCAGGAGGCTTCATCATACCCTCTATATCGTACCAAGTACTCAAACCTTCCTCTTCGTTTCCTCGAATCCAAAATATTTTCGACTTCCCATTCTTCCTCTCCTTCGATCTCAACCGGAGGTGGTGGCGACTGTTGTTGTCCAGGTAAAGGATTACCTGCTTCAGGAGACAATAATGAGACATGAAATACTGGATGTATTTTCATCGACTGGGGAAGTTCCAATTCGTAAGCATAGGGATTAACGATCCGCTTAATGCTATAGGGTCCAATACGTTTCCAATCGAATTTCTTGGAAGGTCGCTTCGTTAGAATTTGACGTGTCGATAGGAAAACTTTATCTCCCAAAATGCAGCGAGGGGCTGGAGTTCGATTCGCATTGGCGGATTCTTCTTGTATTCTTTGCGCTCGGAACATTTCTTCCTTTAGGAATTCCACTATCTTTTCCATCTCTCTTGCAATGCTATTAGCTTGGTCTTCCGCAGTGGTCCTACCATGTTCTAAAAGGCCAAAGGTCATTCTTGGATTTCTTCCTGAATTGGCATAAAACGGGGAGACCTTTGTTGTTTCGGAGGCATGATTGTTTGTCGCAAATTCAGCCATTGGTAACATTCGAGCCCAATCATCTTGTTGGTAGGAAACATAGCTTCGGAGATACTCTTCCATTATGGCATTGATTCTTTCCGTTTGTCTGTCTGTTTGGGGATGAAATGCAGTAGAGAATTTTGGCGATATTTCTAGACGATTACAAAGCGACTTCCAGAATTCTGCAACGAACTGTGTTCCTCGATCTGATACAATAGTATCTGGTAATCCATGTAGCTTCCAAACATTATCGATATATAGCCTCGTCTCAAGGGGGTGAGTAGCGAGTATTCCGCAGGGTACGAAGAGTGTAATAAGGGGGCGGTATGGGAACTCGTAATAGGGGTCCCACGGGACTCTAGCGTTGGTAAGGTTCGACGGGGCACGGAGGAAGCGAGGCGGTGGTCTTCTTTAAAGAGAGAAGAGAACGGTGATATTGTATAGCAGTAAACGGCGTAGATACAGAAGACGTTGCGTAAAGAAAGAAGAAGGAAAAGAACAAGAAGTACAAACATCCCCCCTTAATATACTCAAGGAAATCCCAGCGATGACAAATCCAACATGACTCATACATTAACAATCAACAGAATCCAATAGAACTCAATAGAACCTTTCTGACTAATCCAACTCTTCGTAACCCCGTTCCTCCACTAGTCGATCCATGAAAGTAGCCCCTCCCTTCAAGCGCGAGCTCCTGCGAGCCTTAACCTTAATCTTGCCTTCCAACGGTCCAGGTTTGTCGGGGTAGTGTATATGGAAGATATCGACGGCGGCGGTATTGTCGTGGTATGCGGCAGGTTCCCAGGTGGGGTCGGTATAGCCTGTCCATTTAACAAAATATTGCAGGCCACTGTGCCGTGTTTCCCGCGAGTCCAAGATTTCCTCAACTGCATATTCCTCCTCCTGCTCGACGATAACAGGTGGGGGTGGTGGTTGAATTTGCCCCGGTACAGGATCGTTTGCAGCGGGGTCTAGCAATGATACATGGAAGACGGGGTGCATCTTCATACTCCTAGGCAGGTCGACTCGATACGCATATGGCGATATAATTTCTTTAATGGGGAACGGTCCCAGCTTCTTCCAGTCCAGCTTCCGGGAGTTCCGCGCGGTTCGGATGTTTTTTGCTGAAACAAACACCATATCGCCGATATCGTACCGTGGAGCCGGCGTTCGTTTAGTGTTGACGGCCTGCTCTTGTTGATCTTGCGCCGTGCGGATGTTGGAACGTAGGTACTCATGGAGTTCTTTCATCTTCGAGGCGAAGTCTTTAGCGTTAAGACTCGGTGGGGTCCTGTCGAGCGATTTAATCGTCACTGTGAAACGGGGGTGGAATCCATAGTTCGCGAAGAATGGTGTAGCTTTAGTGGATGCGGAGACCTGGTTGTTGGCGGAGAATTCTGCCATAGGAAGCCATTTTACCCAATCGTCCTGTTGGTAAGAAACATACCCACGTAGGTATTGCTCCATCACAGCATTCAGCCTTTCGGTTTGGCCGTCGGTCTCCGGGTGGAAGGCGGTAGACATCCTTGCTTCGATGTCGAGGTGTTTACACAGAGCCTTCCAAAACTTGGCCGTAAATTGCGTACCGCGGTCGGAGGTGACGTGTGTGGGTAGCCCGTGGAGCTTCCATATGTTTCGCAGGTATAGTTGGGCGACGTCTTCGGAGTTGACAGTTGTATTACAGGGGAGGAGATGTCGCATCTTCGTTAGCCGGTCAACAACTACCATAATTGCATCGTACCCTTCACTCTCAGGTAGGCCGGTAACGAAGTCCATTGATACCTCCCGCCATGGTTGTTCGGGAATCGGTAAAGGTCGAAGTACGCCGAGTTTTCCGTGGGTATTGGGCTTGCTTCGTTGACAGGTGTGGCAGTTCCGAACGTAGCGGGCAATATAATTACGCATAAGGGGCCAGTAGTAGTCTCGACTAACGAGTTCGAATGTTTTCTCGCGTCCCGGGTGTCCAGCAGAGGCAGCGTCATGGTAAAGTTGGAGGATTCGGAGCTTAAGAGGGTCGTAATCGGGGACATATATATTGCCTCGGTAAAGCAATCGGCCTTCGACCTCGGTGCATTCGGCGAGTGATATGTCCTTTGATTGTCGTTCACCTTTATTCCGCATATCCAGTACCTTTTGTGGAAACGGGTCAGTGCTGTATCCTTCATCGAATAGTCCATGCAGTGAGGCGTTCTTTTCAGCGGGCTCGTTTGAGAAAGAACCCGCCGACAAACTTAGCTTTGCATCAAAGTTCTCCTTCTTTAATACCACTTGACTCTGATGCAATTGTCTTTCATCCCCCTCTCCAGGGAGATCTCCTGATCTTCTTGTCAACGCGTCCGGTTTCCCTCCTTGTTTCCCTGGTCGGTACTTGATGACAAAATTAAACCGTGACAGATATTCTGCCCACCGTGCTTGTCTCCGGTTGAGTTGTTTGGTGCTCATAAAGTATTCGAGATTTTTATGATCGGATATAACGGCGATTGGATGTGCAGCTCCTTCAAGTTCCGGTCGCCATTCCTCAAAAGACCGAATAATTGCCAGTAGTTCCTTGTCGTAAATCTCGTAGTTGCATTCGGCGGGGGAGTGCTTTTTTGAGAAGTATGCGACAGGTCGAAGGGTACCATTGTCATCGTATTGGGAGAGTACACCGGCAGAGACATAGTCAGATGCGTCAGTTTCCACGGTGATTTCTTTCTCGGGGTCAAAATGAGTAAGAATGGGAGCCGTGGTGAAGGCTTCTTTCAGGGCGTTGAAGGCGGTTTGGGCTTCGGGTGTCCATCCAAATGATATATCCTTACGCGTCAGTCTGGTAAGGGGAGAAGCCAGTTCCGAGAATCCACGTATAAATCGGCGGTAAAAGTTAGCAAAACCTAGAAATGCTTGCACATCCTTAACTGTTTTGGGGACGGTCCAATTCTTCACTGTCTCCACTTTTCTCGGGTCCATTTTAATACCATTAGGTTCGATAATAAGGCCGAGATAAGTGGTGCTTTGTGTATGAAATTCGCATTTCTCCGGTTTCAACAGTACTCCATTTCTTTGTAGGGCTTCCAGGACTTTTTCGACGTGTATTTGGTGTTCCTCGAGGGTGTCGCTATAAATAAGAATATCGTCGAGGTAGGCCGTACAGAACATATCGAGGTAGTCGCGAACGCAATCATTGATGAAATGTTGAAAGGTGGCTGGTGCATTGGTAAGGCCGAAAGGCATCACCGTATATTCGAAATGCCCGTAACGCGTTCGGAAGGCTGTTTTCCATTCTTCACCCTCAGCCATTCGGATCTGATTGTACCCTTGGCGAAGATCAAGTTTGGTGTACCACTTGGCTTTAGAAAGGCGGTCGAGAGTTTCCCGAATAAGTGGCAGCGGGTAGCGGTTTTTGACAGTGAGTTCGTTGAGGCCACGATAGTCGACACAGAGGCGGAGTGTTCCATCGGCCTTTTTAACAAATAGGACAGGGGCGCCGGCAGGCGAAGAACTGGCCTGAATGAAGCCTTTTTGGAGGTTGTCCTGTATGTACCGTTTAAGCACAATAAGTTCCTCACGGGACATACCATAAAGTGGCCCAAAAGGGGGCTCTTTCCCTTCCTTAAGTGGTATCTTATGATCGTAGGGGCGGCGAGGCGGCATCTCGTTAGCGAATTTCTCGTCCATCATTTCATAAAACCTCTTATACTGGGTTGGGACTCGGGTTCTCCAGTCTTCCTTAGGGGCCTCGCCCATTGTTTGATCTATTTCCTCAATAGTTGTACAAAAGATTTGGAGTTTGTCCCTTCGAGCAAAGCGACAAAGAGCAGCTGAACTGACGAAGTGGAAACGGGGCGGTGGTGCAACCCCCTTGATGGGAACGGGTATCGCGGAAGAGTTGCACTTGCGTTTGCAGTGTTCGGAGTCGAACAGTATACTGTTGTCCTTAAACCGTAATGTAACGTCATGCAATTGGAGCCAGGGGATTCCGAGGACGAGTGGGTACGAGCCGAGTTTGGTAACAAAGAAGGGGATAGTTTCGTGGTGGGAGTCGATTGATAGTGGTAGGTAGCAGAGGTGGGTAATTTGTCCGGAAGATATGGGCCGTCCGTCAATGACTTCAAGAGTGCGGGGTGAATTAAGGGGGAGAAATGGGAAGTTGTTATGGCGCGCGAATGTTTCATCAATGAATGCGAATCCGGAGCAACCGGTATCAATCAATGCGTGAGTTTGAATGGATATTTTATTGTTTATAATTTTACAAGAAGCAACAAAATGATCCCCATCCAATTTATCCTCCACAGACGATACCGAGAAGCCAGAGATAGAAAACGCAGACAAAGGAGAAACATTGGGAGGTCCCGGGCAGGGGCCATTAATCAAGCCCGGGACTACTGAAAACCCGACTCAGAGGAGGCGGGACTAGCGACCGGTGGAACAGCGGGGTCGACGGCCGTATGACTGGGTGCGAGGAGGGCGCCCCTCATAACCGGTTGATTACCACGCGGACGATTTGCAGAGGGGCAGTTGGCAAAGACATGACCGGGGTTAGCGCAGTACATGCAGAGGTTGTTGTCCCTTCGCCATTGTTTTTCCGCGGCAGAGGTTTTACGTTGTCCATTGACAAAAGTGTATCGTTGTTCGATGGCAGGACGTTGAGTGGGACGGCTTTGGAGAGCGGAGAGGTCCATTGGGGCGAGGCCTCCGGCGGTGTGAGATGGATGTGCGACAGCAGCGGGGGCGGTGAATTGTCCCATCGTATTCCGGATGGCCCGTTGTTCAGCTTTACGGCCCCGAACCTGGTTATCAATTGTCATCAACATGGTGGCATAGGCCTCGACGGTGTTAGGCCTATCCGTCCGGTATGTCATGGCGTCCTTCAGATCTTCCGACAGTCCTTCGGCCAGGGCATCGATCTTGGCTCCTTCGTTGTAGTCCAGGTATGCCACGATACGGAGGAACTGCGAGTAATAGGTGGCGAAGTCCCCTTTACCTTGCTTCAGGGCAACGAGCTGGCGACGGGCGGTACCCCGGGGGTCTGGGTCTCCAAACGAAGCTTCCAGATGGGCAACGAAGGCAGTGACGGAGGAGAAGGGGGCGGCAGGGTTAGCGTTAACGAGTGGAACGACCTGGTCAAGGGCCCTTCCTTCCAAGCGACTGACGGCATAAATAACCTTTGCTGCCTCGTTTCGGAACCGATCGTGGTTGACTTCAAGTTTCATTCGAAGTTGGGTGGTGAATCCGGGGAGCTTGGTGCGGGTGCCGTCGAATTTTTCAGGGTCTGGAAACTTTTCAGACCTGAAGGCGGGGACAGGAGCAGGTGGGGGAGCAGCGGCAACGGGGACAGCGACGGTAGGGGCGGAGGCAGCGCGGGCGACATTGAGGTCGAGGTTGAGCCGGTTTATTTGCTCCTCGAGGTTGTCAATGGTTTCGTTGGCGGCGGTGAGTTGTGTATGAAAGGTGTCCCTTTGGAGGCGGACGCGCTGGACGAGGGTGGCGATGTTGTTGAATAATTCAGTAGAGTCGGCCTCATACATCTGCCTGAATCCTTCTACATCGTTGGGTGCAGCCCATACAGGTGGGTCGGAGGTGGACATGTCGTACGGTGCGGATGACGACGCAACGTAATCTCAAGGGGGTGAGTAGCGAGTATTCCGCAGGGTACGAAGAGTGTAATAAGGGGGCGGTATGGGAACTCGTAATAGGGGTCCCACGGGACTCTAGCGTTGGTAAGGTTCGACGGGGCACGGAGGAAGCGAGGCGGTGGTCTTCTTTAAAGAGAGAAGAGAACGGTGATATTGTATAGCAGTAAACGGCGTAGATACAGAAGACGTTGCGTAAAGAAAGAAGAAGGAAAAGAACAAGAAGTACAAACATCTCCCCTTAATATACTCAAGGAAATCCCAGCGATGACAAATCCAACATGACTCATACATTAACAATCAACAGAATCCAATAGAACTCAATAGAACCTTTCTGACTAATCCAACTCTTCGTAACCCCGTTCCTCCACTAGTCGATCCATGAAACCTCGCTACTTCCCTTGAGTCCACTTCTTTGGTTGTTGGTATCAAATGTCGCATTTTGGTTAACCTATCAACCACGACCAAGATTGCATCATATCCCTCACTCTCAGGAAGATCGGTAACAAAATCCATTGACACATCCGTCCACGGTCCATCAGGTATTGGCATCGGACGAAGTACTCCATAAGGTGCATTTCGGGGCGCCTTGCTACGGGTGCACACATTGCAATTCCCAACATATTGATCGACGTATCTTTGCATCTGTGGCCAATAATATTCTCGACTTAGGAGTTCTAAGGTTTTCGCTCTACCTGGATGACCTGCCGATAGTTTGTCATGGTGTTCTTTTAGGAGCCTTAGCCGAAGATCATTATCCTCTGGTACATATAATGCACCTCGATAAAGTAGCCGACCGTTGTTATCTTCCGTACATTCGGCAAGCGAAATTTTATTCGAGTGGCGAACGCCATTCCAAAGCATGGTGAGGATCTTATTTGGAAAACTATCAACTTGGTAAGCTTTTGAAAATAACTCCTCTACAGTGGACGCTCCTTCAGCGGATTCATTTGACAAAGAACCCGCGAACAAACTTAGCTTTGTACTCAAATCTTTTCGCTTCAAAATCACTTGACTCTGATGCGTCAACCGTTCATCCCCCTCTTTAGGTAGATCACCTGATCTTCTAGTCAATGCATCTGGTTTCGCTCCCTGTTTTCCTGGCCGAAATTGTATAACGAAATCGAAGCGTGAAAGGAATTCGGACCAACGGGCTTGTCGACGATTTAATAATTTTGTTGTCATAAAATATTCAAGATTCCGATGGTCGCTAAAAAATTCAATTGGGAATTGAGCTCCCTCCAAGTAATGTCGCCATTCTTCAAAGCATCGTATAATTGCTAAAAGTTCTTTGTCATAGATTTCATAGTTTCATTCTGCAGGAGAATGTTTTTTGGAGAATAAAGCAACTGGAGGTAGGATTCCTTCGTCATCACGTTGAGATAGGATTCCTGCTGAAACATAATCAGATGCATCGGTTTCTATCACAATCCTCCGATCCGGATTAAAATGAACTAGTGTCGGTGCCGTTGTAAACATCTTTTTCAAAGTTTGAAATGCTTCCTCCCTGTCATCCGTCCATTCGAATTTAACATTTTTCTTGGTCAAAGCTGTAAGTGGAGCAACAATTTTCGAATATCCTAGAATGAACCGTCGATAGAAATTTGCAAATACTAGAAATACTTGAACATCATGAAGGTTCATCGATGTAGACTATTCCAAAACATCGATAACTTTCTTTGGGTCCATTCTATTCCCATTCGGGGTAAGGATTAAACCAAGATATTTCGTTTCCTGAACCATAAATTCACATTTTTTAGGTTTAAGGTGAACATGATTCTCATCAAGTACCTTTAGAACCTTTCGAATGTGTTCTTTATGTTCCGATAGAGTCTCGGAGTAGATGAGGATATCGTCTAAGTATGCTGTTACGAATTGGTCGAGATAAGGACGTAAGATATCATTGATCCAATGTTGAAATGTAGCAGGGGCATTAGCTAATCCAAACGGCATTACTGTATATTCAAAATGTCCATATCGAGTCCGAAATGCCGTCTTCCATTCGTACCCCTCCGCTATTCTAATCTGGTTATATCCCCAACGCAAATCCAACTTGGTATAATATTGTGCTTTTGACAACTTGGCTAGGGTTTCCTTTAACAGTGGTAACGGATATCGATTTTTGATTGTAATTGCATTTAGACCTCGATAGTCAACACAAAGTCGAAGGGTTCCATCGTTCTTCTTCACAAATAATATAGGTGCTCCCGCTGGTGACTCACTAGCCCGAATAAATCCTTTAGGTAAATTTTCATCAAGATATTCTCGTAGTGCTTTCAACTCGATTTGAGACAATCCATATATAGGTCCATATGGTGGTCGTTTGCCTTCTTCTAACACTATTTCAATATCATGGGACGGCCGATGTGGTGGAAGGATTGAAGCGTCATATTCTTTGAACATATGGAGACGATGTTGAAACTCCTTCGGTACTAGTTTTTGGATGTCGACGGTAGATTTTTCAATTGCTGAAACGATGACTGTATGGTATTCTGGTAAGGGAATCGAGATTCCATGAACGATAATTGCAGTTCCGCTAAGTGAACAGTGTTGGCAACAGCTCCGAGAGTCAAAGACAAGTAGATTTTCCTTTGGTCGAATCGTAACATCATGACGTCGCATCCAAGGTATTCCCATCACAATCGGATAGTGTCCTAACTTCGTCACAAAACATGGCGCAGTCTCCTGATGACCATGAATGTCCAGCGAGACATCGACAATATGGGTAATTTTTCCTGATTTGATAGGCCTTCCGTCTATAACATCTACATGGCGAGGTATTTTAAGGGGGGTCATTGTAAGATTATTGTGGCGTGCAAAAGATTCGTCAATAAAAGCGTATCCTGATGCTCCGGTATCAATAAGAGCGTAGGTGGGGATGAAAGAGTTTTTATTCTGTGAAATCGAACAAGTTACTACAAGTTGATTCCCATCCATTTCCTCCTCTGATACCGAAAAACCAGAAATACACATGCTAGAAAAATTTCTTAAACGGTCCCTGAGCTAAGCCACTTAGTGCAGGGACAAATCTTTTGCCGACTCGTTATCGCTTCCATCATTTTCCTCCACCGTCAATGCTGCTCCTCTCATTACAGGCCTTCTTGGTTGATTTCCAGTTGCCCTCGCTTGGGGACAATCCCTAACCATGTGTCCAACACCTCCGCAATAGAAACATCGGCCCTCAACTAAGCGGGCATTTCTTTCGGCACGGGAGGGGCGACGACGTCCTCCAGACAGATCCATTGGTACATCGCCTCCCGGGCGGGATGAGGGATGACTTTCAGTAACAGGTACATTGGCGACTGGGGCAGCAGCATGGGGAGCAGGAACAGGATTTACTGGTGGGGGACGAGGGGCCGAAGTAGTAGTAACATTCCAAGGTTTTTTACTTCCTCGTTTAGCTTCTGCCGCTCGACGGCGATTATCCAACCGTTGCAAAAGTGTCGCACAGGCATTTACCGTCGCAGGAGTTTCATGGTGTATCATTGATTCATCGAGTTCCGCATTAATACCTTCCATCAAAGCCTCAATCCGAGAGACTTCATCCATACCCGACTCAGCAGCATACCGTTGAAACTCAGCGAAAGAGTCGGCGAACGTTCGATTTCGTTGACGGATGTTCCGGAGGTTCCTCCTAGCCGTGCGCATCCGATCGGGGTCCCCAAAAGCAGTGTCCAAAACTTCATAAAACCGTAGCATAGAGGGCAAGGTAATACCTCCTTCCCCGACATACTGTAAGAACTGATTGGCAGCAACGCCTTCCAATCTGCTGAACGCATAGGATAATTTCGACTGTAGGGTGGGATAGCGATCGGCATTTCCCAATAGCTTGATTTTCATTTGTTGCTTAAATAGGTGTAATCTTTCTCGATCACGATCCCCCCTGAACACCTCAGGATCCGGAAGCTTTTCCGACCGATAGGTAGTATCTGTAGCGGGTGGTATTGGGGGTGCAAGTGGAGCATTGTCCTCAACGGGTGCTCCCTCAGGGGTAACAGCTTGGACAGCAGTCTGTTGGGTTCGGGCAGCAGCAAGATCTCGTTCAAACATTCTTCTTGCCCTCTCAGCCTCCGCTTCTACCTCTTGTAAATCCGTTGCATATTGAGCAAGACCATGTTGGCACTGTTGGAGAAGCGCATAGAATTCGGCTCCAACAACTTCATCGACCTATGGGTGCGCTTGAAAAAAGGTTCGGAGGTTATTGTTGAGTTGTTGATAATCAATAGGTGCATGTTCCGACATTGTAAACTATGGTATTGTATTGGTTGGCGATAGAGGACGCAACCTACGTATCACGGGGACTATAGGCGATGGACTATGATGCCAAGGAATACAACCGAAGCGAGAACGTAGTAGAAGAGATTCGTGACTATGGACTATGAGGTGGTTCAATCCTGATCCGAGATCCAAGATGAGCCCTATGACGTAGCGTAGAACAAAAGTAATATTCGTGGAATAAATACAGAGAGAGAGAGAGAATCTTATATTGCTTAGAAGCCGAAGCTTATCGCACACCTAACTACCCGACTACAACCTCCACCGACTAACCCGAAGAAAAAAACAAAGTACAAAAACTAACTACCGCAGCTACGAGAACTACGTACATGATAAGAAAAAACAGCGCACGAAGAGGGCGCGAATAACAAGTGGTACAGGTAAGCAGAATCTAAGCGACAACAAAGAAACCTTCCCGCAGTAAGAAAGAACCCCAAACTTCTCCGTCAACTACATATAAGCGAGCACGATCCTAAACATGGTGTTCAACCGAAACGGTATCATTACCAACGTCTCCGGTGTCATATCTGTGGACGAACCTTAACAGGACTGGGAAACCACGCGCACAAAGGCAGGAAAGGCCAACCGCAACAGCGTCAGGTGTGAAAGCGAGGGGGGGTGGGTCGAATGTGGGTCCTCGGGCATCTGGTTGTCAGGCAGCGAGGAGTTGAGGAGTGGTGACCGGTAGGTCAGATAAGAATGGGTGGGGTCGTCGGTCCCAGGAGCAACGGCTAAAGACTGTGCCCGAGTCGTGTTTGAAGTGGTGTCCTCTGGAGGGGACATGCAAAGAGGGTTGAGTCTGAGACTCAGTATGTATGGGGGTCGCAATCGAAAGTGCCGACCGTATTGTGTTGAGGGGTGGTCTCGGAGACCGGTTGGGTTGGGGTGAGGGGAGCGGGCCGCCTCGGGTAAGAATGGGTTGCCTGGTTAAGGCCGATAGAGAGTGGTAAGGTCACGGGACCTCGGGTAAAAAATTTGACGATAGTTTCGCGACCGAAGGGTCGCTAACTTCGCGGGCTGTCGAGCGCTTTGGCAGTAGGTTCTCGCTGACTGGAGATTACTGACAGTGTGCGTACCCGACGTGTGGGATCACTCGTGCGATGAGTGAAAATAAGGAGGGGCGAAGACGGCTTTCGAGAGTAGCCGTTATTTTGGCGAGGGGTGAACGGTGGACGCATCCCGTGAGGGCACCGAACGAACAAAGAAGGGGGGTGTCGAGCGAGGGAAGTTCAGGGACCGAAGCAATTCGAGAATCAGTATAACTCCATCTCGGGGGGGAAGAAATCCATCGCGAGCCAGAGGCGAGCGAATGAATACAGAAGAAGAAGAGGAAACTTATATTGCTTTGAAGTACAAGACTTATCGCACGCCAAACCGACCGCCTAAAAACAAAACCGAACCGAGACGAAAGGAAAAACAACGACCAACAAACACAAACACAAACAAAATAAAACAAAGCAAGAACAAGAACAAAACGAACACGAACAAAGACAAGAAGATTCAAGAGCAACACACGACCCAGAAACCCAACGACAAGGAGAAATAACATATCTCAGCGGACTCGGGCGCTGGATCCATCAAAGAGACAAATAAACAAAATAAAAGGTAAAAAGGAAACTACCCTTCCTAATCCCGTCCCTAATCATTTTCTTCCATCCCCTCCTCCAGGTCCGCCTCCGCCTCCGCCGACTCGTACCATTTCGAGAGTTGAGATTTCTTTGCAAAGTGTAGGATAAGGTCCGTATCCAGGTTTGTGAACATCCAGTTTTCCCAGGTCATCGCTCCGGGAATTTTTTCAATCAGGGGGGCGCGGATTCGAGCCCACGCTGGGCATTCCATAAGTATATGTTTCGCTGAGTTTTCCATACCACATTGGCATGGTTCGAGGTCTGTATGTGCTGCGTGTTTATCGATTCGGGTGGTTTGGCATCGGATTCGAAAAACTTTCTTTGCTTCTGTAAGGGTGAGTTTTGCGATCTTGGGAGGGGGGCGGAATTCCCCCCGATGGTGGTAGTTAGGTATTGGTTGTGTATTCCATTCTTTTAGCAGGTGGTCGCGTGATAGTTTGTTTTGGTTCCACTTGTCTCTCATGTTTCCGGGGGTTTGGTATGGAAGTAAGAGGGAGGCAATTCGGTGTAGGCCTGTCCCTTTGATATTTGCCTCTCTGTATGGGAGCAGCTCGATCAGGGATTCGTTATTGGGATGGGTTGCGTTGGTGCAGAGTATTCTGGTTCCGTACTTTCTTGAACGGTATGTCAGAAGGTGTTCTAGGAGGGGTAGGCCTGCTTCTCGGAGGAGTTTAGCTCTCTTGGTCCATCGTGGTAGGCCAATGATGACCCGGGCAGCTTCATTGTATAGTGGTTCGAGGGATCTTATAATGGGGTCTGCACCAGTCCACCAAGCCTCGGATCCGTAGAGCAGGCTTGGAAGGAAGCCTTGTGTTATTAGGTGGTGGATTGTCTTAACGGTTATGCCTGGCAGGCGGGCAGTGTTCCGGATTTGGTGAAGGGCTTTAAGGCCTTTTGCGATTGCTGCTTCGATATGGGGCCGGAAAGAGAGGGTCGGATCTGTCCAGACTCCTATATATTTCAGCCTCTCCTTGGGGTATGTAGTGGTGTTGTTAATTTTGACTGGAAGTCGTGGTTGTTGTATGGATGATGTGGTGGGGCGGAAGAAGATCAGGTCAGATTTATCCGGATCGTATTTAATTTGGAGTGGCTCGGCTTTTATTAGTCTTTCTCTCATGCGTTCCTCCATTCTTTTGATTATGAAGCCTGGTGTTTTGGATATTTGCACCAGCGCATCATCATCGATGTATGTAGTGTCCATCTCTTTCGGGCTGCTTGTTGGGTCCAGAATTACTCCGGCATAGATCATAAATAGCACCGGGGACATGAGGCTGCCTTGCGGTACTCCAGATTCGTAGGGCTGTGGTTCCTCTAGCTCGTGGTTAAATTGGAATTGTAGTTTTCTGCCGGTGTTGAATTCCTTGCACTATTCTGTTAGATAGGTGGGGAATTTTTGCTGGTGCATGATTTCTGCGAGGAGTAGGTGGTCTACACAGTTGAATGCTCCCTGGATATCGTTGGTTAGGATCGCTGGTCTGTCCCGCCGGGCGACTCCAGTGCTGTTTTTCAGTAGTAGGTTTTGTTGTATTGGTGTTAGGGTTCTTAAGAGGGCGTCGATTGCTGAGATGGTTGGTCTCCCCCCAAATTGATTCGCGGTGAGTGTGCCTAAGATTTCCCCGGAGGTGCAAAGTCTTTGAGCCACTATTTTCTCCAGGATTTTGCTGAAGCATTGTAGAAGGGATATGGGCCGGTAGGCTTTTGCTTCGTGATAGTTTGCTTTGCCGGGTTTCGGGATCGGGATGCATTTTGCTATTTTCCATTCCGCTGGGTGTACTCCGTGCCGAAGCCTAGCGGAGAACATTTCTTGGATCAGAGTTGTGTTTGCCTTGATTATTGCTTTGATAAAGGTATAGGGAATGCCATCTGGGCCGGTCGCCGAGTGCACTGGGCAGGAGTCAATTGCTTTTTTGAGTTCTTCGGGGGTGACTATGTCAAAAGTGTCGCGAAGGTCAAAAGAGGGGGGTCTAATGTTTAGGGGGGGGTGGTCGGGGGACGTCCGTTTTGTGGGGAAGAGTTGGGCTCTTAGAGCTTGGCATTTCCCCGCAAACGTTTCTTCACCTTGTATGGTTGGTATGATTGTGTCTCTTCTCCTTCCTACATTTAGGATCCTCCAGACCTCACTACCTTTCGCTTCATTCATCGTCTTTTCCCGCTGGTCCGCTTTTGCCTTCCGGATCATGACTGTCCATTCTCTGCATGCCTTCCGGTGCTCGTCCAAATGGTTGGGTTTCCTCGTATTTCTCGCCTTCCTCTCTGCCGAGTTTACCCTTGCCTTCATTTGTTTCATTTCATCTGACCACCAGGAGTTGGCTCTTACCCCCTCCTTCGAGAATGGCGTTACTATATTGATTGTTGACTTGACCAGTTCTAGGAAGAATTCGACTGTTTGTTCCGTGTGTTCCTTCGTTTCCCATGCCTCTGCAGGGAGGGAAAGGTTCGATATGTGGTTTTCCAATAGCTTCCAGTCTGTTTGTCGCCACATTCGTCTTGGTACAAAGGGTGGTTTTCCCAGGTGTAGATGGACGGAGGTTCTCCCGTGGTCTGAGCCCGCTCCGTAGGGTTCAGTGCTCCATCGTAGGTTGTGGTCAAGTATTGGGCCTTTTACAAATGTAAGGTCGATGATCGTGGGCCTTTTCCCTCTGTCTCTAGGGAAATGCGTGTAGACTCCTGGTTCATTCAGGAGGGTCAGTTTCTGTCGGGTTATCCATTGTTTTAGCCGTGCACCGTTGGCGCGGTCTGCTCGGATGTTGTTCCTGTATTCATGTGAGGTTACTCCATACCACATTTGATGGTGGCAGTTGAAGTCTCCCATTACTAGGCAATTGTCGAGGGTTTGGATTGTTTTTGCTATTTGGGCGAAGGGGCCACTTCGGCCTGGGGAGTATATGTTTAGGATTTGGGTTCTCTTGTTCTGGATTTCTACCGTAATCGATACTATGAAATTATCATGTGTATAGTGGTGTTTTGGTTTAAGGTTGGTGTGTTTGCGGACATATGTTGCGCATTTTGTATTGGTGTTAGTGGCTGTAAAGAGGTAGAAGAGGTTTGATTCTGGTGGATAACCCTCTGTTGAGGTCCATGGTTCTTGTAATAATAGAAAAAATATGCTAGAGTCTGTTTCCGCTTCCTCCACCGCCGCCTTGGTGGTTAGTTCGCTCCGTGCACAGTTAAGTTGGTGTGCGAGCGCGGTGGTTCGGGGTCTAGGCCTTATTCGTCATGTGTTGGTCGTCTTCGGGAACGGGTGTGGCTCCGACCGGGGCGGTAGCTGGTACTTGGATTATTGGAAGCAACTCTTGGACGGGTGCGGCAGGTGGGTCTTGAGCGGGTGGGGCGTTTTCCTTTCCTTTGTTGAGGAATCGGCGTTTGACCCTTTCGGGGCATGCTGGGTCGGAGGCCTTATGGATTCCTTTGCAGTTCAGACATCTGATTGGGGTGTGGGTGCATTTATAACCTCCCTGGCATTCATTGCATGGGTGGAAGCTGGTGAGGTGATCTCCGGCACAGTGGCCGCATTTCCCATTGTTCTTGCATTTCTCCTGGCGGTGGCCGTATTCGAGGCATTTCGCACACTGGGTGTCTGGGAAGGTTGGGAGGAAGGCCTCGATGTAGCAGCTTCGGTTAAAAAGAGATAGGAATTTAACTCCTAGTGTTTCCGTTGTGATTTGTCCTGGGAGCGCGATGACCATTGATGAGTGGGTTTTCTCCATTCGAGTCTCTGCTCTGGAGATCCAGCGGAGAGCCTGGGCAAGTTGGAAGTTCTCTCCATAGTTGCTTCTGATTTCAGATGCTACCAATTGTCCTGCCTCGATGCCTTCCCCGACCGTTGTGGGGATTCCGTGGAGAAGGAATTTTGACCATTTGGAGTTTGCGCGGATATTGGCGACCGGTACTTGTAGGGTGAGGAGGGCCTCCTCAATTTCTTTCGCATATTCCATTGCCTTCGTTGTGGGGGTAATGAATTTTGTTTCCAGGATGAAGTTGTCCTTGGCTGTTCTCCTTGCTGAGATGAAGTGGCAGGATTCGTCCTGGATTCTTGCGTTGACCAGGGTCCTGATCTCGGAGGGGTTGACGTCGGATGGGGCAGTGGTTTCAACAATGATTTCTCTGTTGATTTTGGTGTACTCTGGTTTAAAGATGGGATCCGCTTTTGGCTTTGCAGGCTTCTTTCTTTCGACCACCTGGAATTTCTGAGCAGGGACGGCTGCCGAGGCCACGGCGGCCCAAGTGCCTGCTTTCCATCCACGGGGTGGGGCTTGTTGGGGAGGTGCGGGTGGGGGGGCCTGAGGAGCTGCCTGTGGCGCTGCTTGGGGGACTGTTTGGGGGACTGTTTGGGGGACCGCTGGAGGGGCCGTTCTTTGTCTCTGTTGCGGTTGTTGTGGTTGTTGCTGTTGCTGTTGTTGCTGCGGTTGGGGTTTGTTGAGGAGAGAATGGATCGCCGAATGCATGTTGGTGATCATCATTGTCTGTGCCTCGATTTGGTGTTTCAGTGTTTCCACTGTTCTCCGGAGTGTAATCGATTGCTCTTCGAGGATTTCAATCCTGTCGGAGGGTGGGCAGATCCGGCTGGTTGCATGTCTAATGGCCCAGGTGATGTAGTTTAGGTCTGTCTGGGTGTGGGTAGTATGGGGAACAGTGCTCGGATAGAGATAGTCAATTCTCGGTTGATAGGGGTCGTTGTAGTCAGATTCTGTTGCGAAGGTCGAGGAAAATTTCTGTTCCTGTGTTCCGGATGGGGTTGGGTCGGGATCCTGAGTGTTCCTGTTCTGTGGGGGGGCTGTCCCTTGTGGGGAAGATTGAGTGAAAAAGGACTGGAGTGAAGCTTGCTGCGACATGACTGAATGTCCGGTTCTTCTGGCGGCGTAGATTGATGTTTCGGATAAGTTTCTTTTTCTTCCTTTCGGGAGGTCAAGACTGGAGAATTCTTCACTAGAAGCCAGTTTTCGTAGAGTTTCTTTCGCTTAGAGCAACAAACGCGACCATACAGTCAGGAACGAGGAGGCTCAGCCTGGTATGGTATACCAGGGTAAACCAAAGTAATGAGAAGTAAAAGGTAGAGCAAGTAAAGTATACGATAATGAAATGTTTTTCGAAGCGAGATTTATTATCAGCAAGTTTTGCGAGCCTTAGCGAGCCGAATGAATACAGAAGAAGAAGAAGAAGAAACTTATATTGCTTTGAAGTACAAGACTTATCGCACACCGACCCAACCGCCTAAAACACGAACCGAACAAAAGAAAGAAAAACAACAAACTCAAACACAAACGAACAAGAACAAGAACAAAACAAGCACAAGCGAGCACAAACAATAACAAGGAAATTCCAGAATAACACTCAACCGGAAAACCCAACGACAAGGAGAAATAACATATCTCAGCGGACTCGAGCGCTGGATCCATCAAAAACAGAAAATAAAGAACAAATTTTTAAAGAGTAAAAGGAACCTGCCCTTCCTAGTCCCGTCCCTAATCATTTTCTTCCATCCCCTCTTCCAGGTCCGCCTCCGCTTCCGCCGACTCGTACCATTTCGAGAGTTGAGATTGTTTTGCAAATTGTAGGATGAGGTCCGTTCTCAGGTTTGTAAACATCCAGTTTTCCCAGGTCATCGCTCCGGGGATCTTCTCTATCAGAGGGGTGCGGATTCGAGCCCACGCTGGGCATTCCATAAGTATATGTTTCGCTGAGTTTTCCATACCATACTGGCATGGTTCGGGGTCTGTATGTACTGCATGTTTGTCGATTCGGGTGGTTTGGCACCGGATTCGAAATACTTTTTTTGCTTCCGTAAGGGTGAGTTTCGCTATCTTGGGAGGGGGGCGGAGTTCCCCCCGATGATGGTAGTTCGGTATTGATTGTGTGTTCCATTCTTCCAACAGGTGATCACGTAGTAGTTTATTTTGGTTCCACTTGTCTCTCGCATTTCCGGGAGTCTGGTATGGGAGTAGTAGGGAGGCGATTCGGTGTAAGCCTGTTCCTTTGATATTTGCTTCTCTGTATGGGAGGAGCTCGATCAGAGATTTGTTGTTGGGGTGGGTTGCGTCGGTGCAGAGTATTCTAGTTCCGTACTTTCTTGAGCGATATGTCAGGAGATGTTCTAAGGGGGGTAGGCCTGCTTCTCGGAGGAGTTTAGTTCTTTTGGTCCATCGTGGTAGGCCGGTGATGATCCGGGCCGCTTCATTATATAGTGGTTCGAGGGATCTTATAATGTGGTCTGCGCCGGTTCACCAAGCCTCGGATCCGTAGAGTAGACTTGGAAGGAAGCCTTGTGTTATGATATGATGGATTGTTTTAACCGTTATTCCTGGCAAGCGGGCGGTGTATCGAATCTGGTGGAGGGCTTTAAGGCCTTTTGCAATCGCTGCTTCGATGTGGGGCCGGAAGGAGAGGGTCGGATCTATCCAGACTCCTACATATTTCAGCCTCTCCTTGGGGTGTATGTTGGTATTGTTAATTTTGGCCGGAAGTCGTGGTTGTTGTGTGGATGACGTGGTGGGCCGGGAGAAGATCAGGTCGGATTTATCCGGGTCGTACTTAATTTGGAGTGACTCAGCTTTTATTAGTCTCTCTCTCATTCGTTCCTCCATTCTCTTGATTGTGAAGCCTGGTGTTTTGGATATTTGCACCAGCGCATCGTCATCGATATATGTGGTGTCCATCTCTTTCGGGCTACTTGTTGGGTCCAGGATTACTCCAGCATAGATCATGAATAGTACCGGGGACATGGGGCTACCTTGCGGCACTCCAGAATCATAGGGCTGTGGTTCCTCTAGCTCATGGTTAAATTGAAACTGTAGTTTTCTGCCGGTATTGAATTCCTTGCACCATTCTGTTAAGTAGGTAGGGAATTTTTGTTGGTACATTATTTCCGCGAGGAGTAGGTGGTCGACGCAGTTAAATGCTCCTTGGATATCGTTGGTTAGGATCGCTGGCCTGTCTCGCCGAGCGATTCCGGTACTGTTTTTCAGTAGTAAGTTTTGTTGTATTGGTGTTAAGGTTCTCAGGAGGGCGTCGATTGCCGAAATGGTTGGTCTTCCTCCAAATTGATTCACTGAGAGTGTGCCTAGGATTTCTCCAGCGGTGCAGAGTCTCTGAGCCACTATCTTTTCCAGGATTTTGCTGAAGCATTGTAGAAGGGAAATGGGCCGATAGGCTTTTGCTTCATGATAATTTGCTTTGCCGAGTTTCGGGATCGGGATGCACTTAGCTATTTTCCATTCCGCTGGGTGTACCCCGTGCCGGAGCATGGCAGAGAACATGTCTTGAATTAGAGTTGTGTTTGCTCTCACTATTGCTTTAATAAAGGTATAGGGGATGCCATCCGGGCCGGTCGCCGAGTGCGCTGGGCAGGAGTCGATTGCTTTATTAAGTTCTTCTGGGGTGACTATGTCGAAGGTGTTGCTAAGGTCAAAAGAGGGGGGCCTAATGTTTAGGGGGGGATGGTCGGGGGACGTCCGTTTTGAGGGGAAAAGTTGGGCTCTTAGAGCGTGACACTTCCCCGCAAACGTTTCTTCACCTTGTATTGTTGGTATGATTGTGTCTCTTCTCCTTCCTGCATTTAGGATTCTCCAGACCTCACTACCTTTCGCCTCGTTCATCGTCTTTTCCCGCTGGTCCGCTTTCGCTTTCCGGATCATGACCGTCCATTCTCTGCATGCCTTCCGGTGCTCCTCCGCGTGGTTGGGTTTCTTTGTATTTCTCGCCTTCCTTTCTGCCGCGTTTACCCTTGCCTTCATTTGTTTCATTTCCTCTGACCACCAGGAGTTGGCTCTTACTCCTTCCTTCGAGAGTGGTGTTACTATACTGATTGTTGCCCTGACCAGTTCTAGGAAGAAGTCGACAGTTTGTTCCGTATGTTCCTTGGTTTCCCATGCCTCTGCTGGGAGAGAAATGTTTGACATGTGGTTCTCCAAGAGCTTCCAGTCTGTTTGTCGCCACATCCATCTTGGTACGAATGGTGGTTTTTCCAAGTGTAAGTGAACGGAGGTTCTCCCGTGGTCTGAGCCCGCTCCATAAGGTTCAGTGCTCCATCGTAGGTTGTGGTCGAGAGTTGGGCCTTTTACAAATGTAAGATCGATAATCGTAGGCCTTTTTCCTCTGTCTCTGGGGAAGTGCGTAAAGACGCCTGGTTCATTCAGGAGGGTCAGTTTCTGTCGAATTATCCATTGTTTTAGCCGTGCACCGTTGGCGCGGTCTGCTCGGATGTTGTTTCTGTATTCATGTGATGATACTCCGTACCACATTTGATGATAGCAGTTAAAGTCTCCCATTACTAGGCAGTTGTCGAGGGTTTGGATTGTTTTTGCTATTTGGGCAAAGGGGCCACTTCGGCCTGGGGAGTATATATTTAGGATTTGGGTTTTCTTGTTCTGGATTTCTACCGTGATTGATACTATAAAATTATCGTGTGTGTAGTGGTGTTTTGGTTTGAGGTTGGCATGTTTGCGGACGTATGTTGCACATTTTGTATTGGTGTTGCTGGCTGTAAAAATATAAAAGAGGTTTGATTCTGGTGGGAATCCCTCTGCTGAGGTCCATGGTTCTTGTAATAATAGGAAATAAATGCTAGAGTCTGTTTCCGCTTCTTCTACCGCCGCCTTGGTAATAAGTTCGCTCCGTGCACAATTGAGTTGATGTGCGAGCGCGGTGGTTCGAGGCCTAGGCATTATTTGTCATGTGTTGGTCGTCTTCGGGAACGGGTGTGGCTCCGACTGGGGCGGTGGCTGGTACTTGAACTATCGGAAGCAACTCTTGGACGGGTGCGGCCGGTGGGTCTTGAGCGGGTGGGGCGTTTTCCTTTCCTTTGTTGAGGAATCGGCGTTTGACTCTTTCGGGGCATGCTGGGTCGGAGGCCTTATGGATTCCTTTACAGTTCAGACATCTGATTGGGGTGTGGGTGCATCTATATCCTCCCTGGCATTGATTGCATGGGTGGAAGCTGGTGAGGTGGTCTCCGGCACAGTGGCCGCATCTCCCATTGTTTTTGCATTTCTCCTGGCGGTGGCCGTATTCGAGGCACTTCGCGCACTGGGTGTCTGGGAAGGTTGGGAGGAAGGCCTCGATGTGGCAGCTTCGGTTAAAGAGGGATAGGAACTTAACTCCTAGCGTTTCCATTGTAATTTGTCCTGGGAGCGCGATGACCATTGATGAGTGGGTTTTCTCCATTCCAGTCTCTGCTCTGGAGATCCAGCGGGGAACCTGGGCAAGTTGGAAACTCTCTCCATAATTGCTTCTAATTTCAGATGCTACCAGTTGTCCTGCCTCGATGCCTTCTCCGATCGTAGTGGGGATTCCGTGGATAAGGAACTTTGACCATTTGGAGTTTGCGCGGATGATGGCGACCGGTACTTGTTGGGTCAGGAGAGCCTCCTCAATTTCTTTGGCATATTCCATTGCCTTTGTTGCTGGGGTGATAAACTTTGTTTCCAGGATGAAGTTATCCTTGGGTGTTCTCCTTGCTGAAATGAAGTGGCAGGATTCGTCCTGAATTCTTGCATTGACTAGGGTCCTGATTTCGGAGGGATTTACATCGGATGGGGCAGTGGTTTCAACAATGATTTCTCTGTTGATTTTGGTATATTCTGGTTTGAAGAGAGGGTCCGCTTTTGGCTTTGCGGGCTTCTTTCTTCTCTCGACAACCTGGAAGTTTCCTAGGGCATGACCGGGTGCCGAGGCCACGGCGGCCCAGGTGCCTGCCTTCCATCCACGGGGTGGGGCTTGTTGGGGAGGTGCGGGTGGGGGTGCCTGAGGAGCTGCCTGTGGCGCTGCTTGGGGGATTGTTTGGGGAACCGCTGGAGGGGCCGTTCTCTTTCTTTGTTGCGGTTGTTGTGGTTGATGGTGTTGCTGCTGTTGTTGTTGTTGCTGCTGTTGTTGTTGCTGTTGTTGTTGCGGTTGCTGCGGTTGTGGTTGTTTATTGAGGAGGGCATGAATTGCCGAATGCATGTTGGTGATCATGTTTGTTTGGGCCTCAATTTGGTGTTTCAATGTGTCCACAGTTCTCCGGAGTGTAGTTGTTTGCTCTTCGAGGATCTCGATCCTGTCGGAGGGTGGGCAGATCCGGCTGGTTGCATGTCTGATGGCCCAGGTGATATAGTTTAGGTCTGTCTGGGTGTGGGTGTCTTGGGGGACAATACTCGGGTAGAGGTAGTCGACACTTGGTTGGTAAGGATCGTTATAGTCAGATTCTTTTGCAAAGGTCGAGGAGAATTCCTGTTCCTGTGTTCCGGATGGGGTTGGGTTGGGAACCTGGGTGTTCCTGATCTGTGAGGGGGCTGTCCCTTGCTGGGAAGACTGGGTGAAGAAGGACTGGAGTGAAGCTTGCTGTGACATGATTGAATGTCCGGTTCTTCGGGCGGCGTAGAGTGATGTTTCGGATAGGTTTCTTTTCCTTCCTTTCGGGAGGTCAAGGCTGGAGAATTCTTCGCTAGAAGCCAGTTTTCGTGGTGTTTCTTTCGCTAGGAACAACAAACGCGACCGTACGATCGGGGACGAAGTGGCTCAGCCTGGTATGGTATACCAGGGTAAACCGAGAGGAATAAAATAAAATGTTTTTGAAGCGAGGTTAATTGTCAGGGAGTTCTTTGCGAGCCTTAGCGAGCAAAATGAATACAGAGGTTGCGTAAAGAGAGAAGGAAAGAGAGAAAACAAATAAAAGCACGAAACAAAGCCCCCTTATATATTCAACGATAGTTCAATGATGACTAATACTTCCGCGTAACAGAAACAAAAAGAACATAACAGAATCCCCATTACAAATCCTAATTCCACTACACAATATCTCCTCGTCTCGTACCAATCTATTACCTGGCCGAAATACATAGCTGCCGTTACAACGGAGTGCAGAAAGCTCAAAGAATAGAACAACAACAGGAAGGGAAGGAGAAAGGACAACTTGGCATCGGTTGTAGTAAATGACTCTACAACCACTATCTGTATGGTACGCCACGACATCTCCCAACCCCTTACTTGGATCCTTGATTCTAGAGCGACCTCTCACATCACACCCTTCCAAGTCCAACTCATCAATATCCGACCTCACACCGGCAACGTCCGAACAGTTGATGGAACCAACCATGCTGTCACTGGAATGGGAAGCGCTAGTTTCAGCTGCCAACTTCCCGATGGAAGTAGATCTTCCATTCTCCTCACCGATGTGCTGTTGGTCCCAACCTTGAGAAATGTGGGATTGGTCTCCGAAACAGTGCTCGACAAAAAGGGATTTAGAACGGAGTCAGGAGGAGGAAGCAAGTTGGTTACAAAAGAAAAGAAAGGAATAATCTGGGCAAAATTGGAGAAGGGACTTTGAAATGTACAAGTAGTTAGCAATACAGTTCGTTTGACCACTTACGATGAATGGCATCAAGCGTTAGGCCACCCTGCAACACTAGAAAACTTGTATCACGACATTCAAAGGCTGCCTCCCAAACCAGAAGGTTTCCACTGCAGTCAATGTACACTATCAAAAAGCGTACACAAGAAACCTGCACTAATCAGTACTAGATCCAAACGACCATTTGAACTAATCCACTCAGCCCTATCTGGAAAGTTCAGTATACAGTCACAAGGAAAAGCTCAGTACTATATGTCCTTCATCGATGATTACACCCACTTCGCTTGGATATATCTCCTAAAACAGAAAGAAGACGCAAAGAAGGCCATGAGGGACTACGTTACCAGGATCGAGAAACAGTATAGCACAACAATACTGAGATTCAGAACGGATGGTGGAGGTGAATACATCAACAAGGACATAACGAACTACTTCGACACACAAGGAATAGTTCATGAACAGGCTCCCCCATACACTCCTGAATCTAATGGATTTGCAGAACGATTCAACAGGACGGTAACCACAATGGTCAGGTGCATGATCATGGACCATCCTAAGTCGTTATGGGGAGAAGCATACGCAAGAGCTGTCTACCTCAAAAACAGGCTAACTCACAGTACGATTAAGGGAAAGACCCCCTTTGAAGCCCTAAAAGGAACCAAGCCAAGTATACAACACCTTCAACTATTCGGTAAAAAATGCTACGTACACATCCCAGAAAACTCTATGCCAGCAGGAATCAAACTAGCACCCCGAGCGTATGAAGGAATCATAGTTGGATACTCAGACAGTAATAAGATATACCGTATCTGGATAGCAACACAACATAGGGTAATTGAAAGTGGGGACGTCACATTTCCCCCTCCTGAATCAGGGGAATTTTCAGTGGAACTCGACTTCATCTGCAGCCTGAAACCAGACGCGGCAACAGCACCATCAGACGATGGATACGAATCAGAAGACAGGTCTGATCCAGAACCCGAATCGTTAGCAATCGAAGAAAACCTGAAGGAAGACGCAAGTAGACTGGGAGCCGGGTTGACGGGGCTCACTCCCGGACGTCACCTTACAGGATCTGATGAACAAGACACTAATCAAAAACTACCAGGAGATTTCCCGGCATCACCGGAACGAAAGAAAGTCCAACTACCAAAGACGCCAAACAAGGGAAAACAACCTGAGTCATCAGATCCACCACCAGCTCCAAGACGATCAAATCGTGTCCGCAAGAAAATCGATTATGAGCTTGATAAGGAAATAAGAAGGAAGGAATACAACAACAAGGTAATACAACAACAGGAGCAACTAAAAGGGTACATTGAATCAGTTAGAGAGGACGGTCCAGTGGATGAAGGCGAACAACAAGCTATGATTAAAGAATTCAAAGCCGACCTCATAAAGGCCAGAAAGGATCTGGACCTAGAATACCAAGATGTATCCAATGAACCCGCGATCTATCGTATACACTATGTAACCGAACCTTCAACCTATAATCAAGCCATGAACAGCGACGATCAACACCTATGGAAAAAGGCGATACAGACTGAAAAAGACGCCCTTGACAAAGCCCATACCTGGGATATTGTCAACCGACCAACCAACCGAGCAGTAGTCAAAGGGAAGTGGGTATTCAAAGTGAAATACAACGCGGACGGAACAATCGAGCAGTACAAAGCAACGTACGTTGCCAAAGGCTTCACCCAAGTACAGTATCAAGACTACGATGAGACCTTCGCCCCCGTTGCACGATATGATTCCCTACGACTTCTACTAGCACTAGCTGCATACAACGGTTGGAGACCACAACAAATGGACGTTAAGTCAGCCTTTCTATACGGTGTACTCAAGGAGGAAATCCCTATGGAACTGCCTGAAGGCTACAGGCAGGACAGCAAGGTTTGTAAACTTCGAAAATGCATATACGGACTAAAGCAATCACCCCGTGAATGGTATGGTTGCCTAGCAGACTCCTTTCAACGGAAAGGATTCGTCCCAGCCAAATTCGAACCATGTGTCTTCATACATAAGAACCAACAACTATACATATCGGTGTATGTAGATGACATCATGATATTCGGACCCGACTCCCCATTCTGAAAAGAAATCAGACAACTACTCAAGGCAGATTTCGAATGTACGGATATCGGTAACTCGAAATTCATACTGGGAATAGAAATACGGTAACCAACAACGGTATCACGCTATCACAACGCGCATACATCAACAAGATCCAGTACCCGTCAGTGCTCCACTGAAGGCTCCTGCACCGGACGGAGGTGATGTGTTGGGGCTGTTGAGTGTTAGCTCAGGTTATCTGTGGCTAGGGCTAACTTAGGGTTAGTTAGGGTTAGTTAGGGTTAGTTAGGGTTAGTTAGGGTTAGTTAGGGTTAGTTAGGGTTAGTTAGGGTTAGGTTAGGGTTAGGGTTAGTTAGGGTTAGTTAGGGTTAGTTAGGGTTAGTTAGGGTTAGTTAGGGTTAGTTAGGGTTAGGGTTAGTTAGGGTTAGGGTTAGTTAGGGTTAGTTAGGGTTAGTTAGGGTTAGTTAGGGTTAGTTAGGGTTAGTTAGGGTTAGGTTAGTTAGGGTTAGTTAGGGTTAGTTAGGGTTAGTTAGGGTTAGTTAGGTTAGTTAGGGTTAGTTAGGGTAGTTAGGGTTATGGTTAGTAGGGTTATTAGGGTATATGGTTAGTT